>NC_133327.1:416288733-416646858 GCF_042186555.1 Aquarana catesbeiana
ACCTGGTAACCATTATTTTTTTTAAAAGCGCCACCGATGGAGATTTTCAGGTACCGTAGTTTGTCGCCATTTCAGGAGTGTGCGCAATTTCAGAGCATGACATGTTGGGTATCTATTTACTCAGCGTAATATCCTCTTTCACATTATACAAAAAAATTTGACTAAACTTACTGTTTAGTTTTTTTTTAATTAATGAAAGTGTTTTTTTTCCTAAAAATGCATTTGAAAGACCGCTGCGCAAATACAGTGTGACATAAAATATTGCAACGAACACTATTTTATTCTCTAGGGTCTCTGCTAAAAAAATATATATAATGTTTGGGGGGTCTAAGTAATTTTCTAGCAAAAAATTTGGATTTTAACTTGCAAGCAACAAATGTCAGAAATAGGCTTAGTCATGAAAGGGTTAACCTCCCACCATTCGGCCCATTGGCAAGAGTACCTGAAAGCCACACAAAAGGGATACAATTCTGCTCCTCTTCACTCCTCATCTTTCAGGTCTACCTCCGCTATATCTCATGACCTCTCAGCAGCCTATCCTGACAGGGATGATGGTATAACGAAGAGGGTCACAGGTCCTTGCAGAACCTCTGCCAGCAGCACACAACCAGCTGTAGACTATAGCAGGCAAATTTCTCTGCCCCAGCTGTTGCAAAAAAAAAATACAGTCACTGCCACCCACATGTCAAGCATCTGAATTCAAGATTGTCAAAGCTGCTGTCTTTACATCTCCTGCCTTTCTGTCTGGTGGATTCTGCCACCTTTCGTGATTTTGCAGAATGTGCTGTACCACAATGGCAGGTTCCCAGTCACTATTTCTTTGGGCGTAAGGCCATTCCAGATCTGTGTCATAACATGGAAGGCAATGTTGTGGCATCGTTGGGCAAGGCAGTCAGTCCCAAGTTCCACGTTACGGCTGACATGTGGTCCAGCAAACATGGTCAGGGACGCTATATTTTGTTTACAGCACACTGGGTAACTCTACTTGCAACTCGGAAGGATACAGAAAAGGGTTCAGTGCTGCTGCAGCTTGTTTTGCTGCCATGTCTCCATACAACTGGTGGTGATGATGAAAGATTTGTCAGCTCCATCCCCTCCTCTTCCTCCTCTCCTCTGCTGAATTGTCCTATGAAGCACCAGTGCTCAGTTGGCTGAAATTCAATGGAAATTCCACCTGTTCATAAACAGATTTGTGACATGCATATCAGATGGAACTCAACTTTGGCAATGCTGCAGTGGCTGCACATGCAGCACAGGGTGATCAACGAGTACCTGTCTCAGTATGGCACAACGACAGGCTCAGGCCAACTCGGCTTTTTTTCCCCATGCCAATGGCTGCTAATAAAGGATGCATGCACTGTACTGTCACCATTTGAGGAGGTGAGAAGGATGGTGAGTCTCCTCAGTGACACAATCCCTGTTGTGTTCCTGCTGGAGCAGACTCTGCGAGGCATTATGAACAGGGCACCCATGGCAGAGCAGTGGGAGGAAGAAGAGGACTTCCTTTCTTCTCAAGGCCTGCTTTATGCAGACACCATTCTTGCAACGCCAAAGAACACACAATCACCCTTGGGAGTAGTACGTGGAGTCCCCAAGGACTCTGCTTCTCATGCCTCCACAAACTTACAGTGCATCGGCTGCCTCATTCTTCAAAGCCTGTGGAAGGACCCGAGAATTTGTGGCATCAAGGAGAAGTATCGCTATTGGTTGGCAACCCTCCTTAACCACCGTAACAAGAGGAAGGTCTCAGAACTCAATCTGTCCTCACAGAGGGAGCAGAGGATGAAATATCTTGAGGAAGCCTTAAAGAGGAGTTTATGTAATACCTTTCCAGACTCTGCTGGGTTACAGTCTCATGGAAAGGCTGGTTTTGAGGCTTCTGTTGATCAAGAGAGGAGCGGTGGAGAAGGGGGCCACCTCACTGATGCATTTCAAAATTGTTTTAGTCCTCGGCACTCAGGGCTGTCAGCTTCCACATCCCATCGGCAGCGTCTGCATCATGTGGTGGGAGATTATACAGGGGCGGAAACAGACATGGGGAGCTTTCCAGTTGACGATCCACTTGGTTACTGGGTCGTGAGAATAGACCACTGCCCAGAACTTGCCCAGTATGCAATTGAGCTTTTGTGGTGAGATTTTGTGACAGATAAAAGAGCGCGTCTGTCCACAGATTCCGTTGACTGGCTGACATTTATCAAATTGAATCATTTCTGGATTAGCAGCAGCTATCAAGCCCCTGATGCTGATGTTGCCAATTAAGTGTTTTTGGGATGTTGAATCTGTGCACGACTGTCTAGGCTGCCTAGCTTTGTGGGTGTTAATTTTAATTTTATACAATTTTTTGGTATAGGTTTCATGGGCACAACTAACACCCAAGGACCAATTTTTCTGCATCTGTTTGACAGGTGCATATCATTTAAATTTTTGACAGCAAGGCCAATTCTTGCTTTCATCAAGAATACCTCTATAGGGTTATGGTATGTAGCCACCACCAACCCCGAAGCCCAATTTTTCCACCACTGTTTGACCAGGGCATATAATTTCAATTTTTGACAGCAAGGCCAATTCTTGCTTTCATCAAGAGTACCTCTATAGCAGTGGTTCTCAACTCCAGTCCTCGGGACCCACCAACAGGCCAGATTTTAAGTATTACCTTGGGGAGTTGCAGACTAGAATACTGCAATCACTGAGCAGCAAGTGATATCACCTGTGATGTATTTCAGCTATCTTGCAAACCTGGCCTGTTGGGGGGCCCTGAGGACTGGAGTTGAGAACCACTGCTCTATAGGGTTACGGTGTGAAGGGACCACCAACACCCAAAGCCCAATTTTTCAGCACCTGTTACTTCTATCCAAAGTCTGCAAAACAGACACCAGAATTTTTCCAAAAAAATCTCTAATTTTGTTACTAGTGCACTAAATTGTGGCCTCATCATACAGACGTGCTCCCCAAGCCGTTGTTTATAAAATAAAGGAAGCTTGCAGGGAAAATTTCATTTTATTGGCTTTATAAATGTCATTTTTGCTGCAGCAGGTTCTATACACAGTACAGATGCACCACTTTACCGGCAGACTAAGGGGACCCCCCCCCCCCGGCACTATATTTAAAGAAAATTTATATTTTTATTATTTCACAAGCATCAGTTAATCACTGCTCATTTAAAAATTATGTTTTTTACAAACTTTTTTTGATTTATACATGTCCCTCAGGGCAGTACCCAGAGCCCCATACCCTTTGTATGCCCAATAACTTGCATCTAAGCCCTCAAAATGAGCACTTTTGATTTTTTCAGTTTGGGTCCCATAGACTTCAATGGGGCTCGTTATCTGGCTCTGAACTTTTATGGATGTTCGAGAGTTCTGGTGCGAACCGAACAGGGGGTCGTTCGGCCCATCTCTATTACCAAACTTACTCCTTACTGTGTCTGTGAAAGCGTGGTGAAAGTATCAGTACAATGATGGTCTTTTAGTACAGTTGTCCTTTAATTAATCACATCCCTCTGAGTGCTGCCTTGCTGCCTTCATGGTTGCATACTCACCTTCCTCCCCTTTTCAGCAATCTTCACTGTGCAGCACTGCCTGGTGTTGTAAAGCCTTTGCAAAGACCCAGCGGGTCCTCCCATATGCACCACAGGCCTAGTATTCCTGTGGATGAGCCTTAGGCCCCTTTCAGAAGGAGTGGAATTGTCCTGTAGGGGTGGGTGCGGGATAACCTAGGCTCAGAGGAGTACAACTTAGGAAATCTCAAGATTGAAGGTGAATATTGCTTAAAATCTAGCTTTTGTCACTTTACCTTTTATTAGAATTTTTTTATGTTTTATTTTTTTACTGGACTTTGACACACTACAAGAAACAGATAGAGCCACACCACACACAAAGAGCTCTGAGAAATCTGTCTATGCTGGCATGTAGAGAGCCTAAAGTGAAATTCCATTTTATATGTGCTTATTTATTTTTTTGGTTTGGATAGAATTTGTAAGAGTTTGAGCCTTTGTCCCCTTTTTTTGGTGTCTCCATTTATGCTTTGGAGATTTCTACAGATAGACAAAAAGTGAAGGCAAACCTCTGTTTACAATAAAAAAAAAAAACTGATAGCAGTTGTAACTCTGCTCTTCTGAATTCCAGGTTGAATGGCCCCAGCATCATTCAACACACTTCCTGTAGTCCTAGAGAGTTAGGGGCCCAAACGAGGGTGGAAATGACCTGAGATGTCAACGGACCGGACACCTGAAAAAAGGTATATTGATTTTTTTGGGAGGTCGTGGTGCTCAAATGGGAGGGAAACTGAAACAAGTAGAGAGATCCTGAGCCTGGAGTTGAGCTTTAAAAACAAGCCCAACCTTTGTAGTTGTAAGCATTGTGGAGCAAAGTAATCTTTAAAGTCCCATTCACACCTGAGTAGTTTCAAGCTCACAGCTCCAAAACTCTCAATAAAAAATATCCCATATAATTAAATGGAGGCTGTTCACTTAAAAGCATCCAGGCACCTGTAGCTCAATGTAAAAAAAACAACAAACAAAAATTCCCTGCTCACTTACCAGCCAGCCTGCAACAAACCAAATTAACTTTGTCTAACAGTTCACATTAAAACCAAGGGGTTTAGTTTGCACACATTTGCAAACACATGCGTAGGCTGCAGTGGCTACGTCACGGCACCCTAATGTACTGCAGTCCTAACTCTATAATATTGAGAGTCTCCTGAGTTGGAGGACTTACTGTATATAATAATGGATAGATTAAGGGAGCCCACCCCTCTTTAAAAGTACAGAAACATACTGTACACCCAGCAATAGCACAATGGCAGTGAAGGAAGGTATCCAGTGCGTCCTCTCATCAATTCGCCAACAGTACAAATAGCATCCACTCCAACCTATAACTGGCCTTTGCAGCATGGAAGGGTGACGCATGTCAAAAACATCAAACAAAAATTTACAGCTCACTTACCAGCCAGACTGCAGCAAACCGATCTGACCTTGTCTAACAATTCACATTAAAATGAAGGGGTTTCGTTTGCACACATCTGCAAATACATGCGTAAGCTGCAGCGGCCACATCATGCCATCCCAGTGTACTGCAGTCCTAACCATCCCAACCTATAACTGGCTTTTGCAGCAAGGAGCACATGGAAGGGAGACGTATGTCAAAAAACAACAAACAAAAATTCCCAGCTCAGTGCCTGATGCTTCAAAAGCTACATGAGGCTGATCCAGGCTCTTTTGGTCCTTTAGACTTTAATAGGAATACCTGTTGAAGCTCAAATCAAGGAATTTAGAGTGCTTTTTTTTCAGTTTTTTTTTAGAGTGTAAGGACTGTTCTCCTCCCCTAGCGCTTTTCGTTGGCTAAAATAAATACTCAAATACACATGTAAAATGCATGAAATACGCATCTAAAATGCTCATGTATGAGCACAAAAACACTCCAATTAAAATCACTCCGCACAGGTATGAATACCATGGGAAGTTCACAGTAGAGGAACGGAACTGAAGTGATAGTCTTGACTTGCTCCACTCACCCTGTCCCCTCCTTCCCAGAGCTCCTGCTGTGCGTTTACATTACAAACTAGTAGGATAGAAAACTGCTGAATCACTGCTCTTATTACCTCTTATGCCCCGTACACACGGTCAGATTTTCAGACGGAAAATGTGTGATAGGACCTTGTTGTCGGAAATTCCGACCGTGTGTAGGCTCCATCACACATTTTCCATCGGATTTTCCGACACACAAAGTTTGACAGCAGGCTATAAAATTTTCTGACAACAAAATCCGTTGTCGGAATTTCCGATCGTGTGTACACAAATCCGACGCACAAAGTGCCACGCATGCTCAGAATAAATAAAGAGATGAAAGCTATTGGCTACTGCCCCGTTTAGAGTCCCGACATACGTGTTTTACGTCACCGCGTTCAGAACGATCGGATTTTCCGACAACTTTGTGTGACCGTGTGTATGCAAAACAAGTTTGAGCCAACATCCGTCGGAAAAAATCCTAGGATTTTGTTGTCGGAATGTCCGATCAATGTCCGACCGTGTGTACGGGGCATTATAATGCATGGCTTGATCAGCTGGCATGAAATAAATTTGTCAGCTAAGTAATGTAGCTAAGATATATGATATTAATTTCTGTGATGACTTACTGCCAGTTATGTTGATGTTATAACTGAGCAGAATATGTCATGCAACTACAAATTTGTGTAAACATTGTTAATGGATTGCTTTAAGTATGTCTGGCCAGCATAAACGCCTAGCGCTGGGCAGATTGTGTCTTTATATCTCTATAATGTCTATTAATGACATAAAGCTGAATTTTAGACACATTTAAAATACATACTGTACATACAATTCTTTATTTATTTCTACAAACCTAAATGTATCTTTGAAATGCAAGTAATGTAAGTACCTGAATTTTGCATTGTAGGCAGGTGCAGTCTACTTTCTCCACTCCAGATGGCTCTCAACTGCAGCGGCATTGCAGGGAAAGAAGAATTCAAGAGGAACATAGTTCCTCTATAGATTCCTGGGTCACTGGGGAAGCTATCCGATTGGATGCTGCTGCCCCATGTGAGTCTGGCAGCCATTTTGGGTCAGACAGAGCCTATTTAAGGCCCTGGATCCCAGGCTTGGGGTGCAGTTTGTATGTGGGCAGTGTTTTGACAGGTCACTCGTCTGACAGGGACAGTGATTAACAGCAGGAGGAGGTTCCAGAAGAGTAGGGACGCACCATCCTTCCCGGAGACCTCCCTATTTGGGTACAGACCTGCCAGGCCACATTCCGCCCCTCAAGACAGATGCTGTCAGCACATCTGACACCTGCTCCGCTACACATTGCTGTTACATGCTGTGAGTGATCCCGGTTGGGTGCCTTCCTGCCGGGGTTTTGTGAATTACTGGATTCTGCATTAATACAAGTTCCTTTCTCTGCAACCAGACTCTGTGTATTTACTGCCGCGCTGCACCTCCCCACACATGGCATCAGCCTTTTGCAATTCCTGTACAGCAAAGCTCAGTCTGGGGGAGGGAGAAGCAGCATATAAAGCCAACAGCTGTGTTGCAGTGCAACAAGCATCCTGATTGAAGGAGAAAACAGAGTAACAGAGATATGAGCTTTTCCTGTCCAGTCATAAGCTGGGGAGGTGGGGAGAAGATCTGTAAGTGTTATTGAAAGCTGAAGTATGACCAAACACTATTCCTGTACATTTGCATGGTACAAATAAGTTACCTCTAATGAAATGTGCGCTATCTATGGCTGATGCAGCATTTGATAAATCTCTTCCATTTTTTTACGTAATCTCTTGTCAGCGCCGAACGCCTAGCTCAGAGACTTGTAGTTCTGGCCGAAAGTACAGGTGGTTGGTCACTCTGCATCTCCTCCATTCAGAAAAAGCATTGCACTCTTTTCACAGAGTGCAAGGCGCTCTGTGAATGAATGAGGTGTAGATGATAAGATCTCCTCTCCTCCAATCACAGAAGGCTTTTTCTGCACGGAGGAGCTGCCAAGTGATCAACCCCCTGTGATATTTGTACTACAGCTGGAACTACAAGTCTCACAGCTGGACAAGCTTGCCGTCAGGAGACTGCAACATTTAAAAAAGTAAAAGATTTCAAGCGGAACTAAAGTCTTCTGTATATTTTTTGTCAATGCCCCCCAGGTGGGTTATGCCATTGTGTACTAGTATGAACAGCATATTAGTACATTATGGCAGACTTACCTGTCATATGGTGTCCTCCCAGCACAGTGCTGGAACCGATCCGGCGGGCTTCCACCCAGTACCTCCATCTTCGCCCGGTCTTCCTTCTGGGTCCCGTGCCTTTGGCCACTTGATAGGCCATGCCACGATGACGCCACTCTCACACATGCACACGGGAGTCACCTCATAGGATTTGGGGCCAATTGAGCCCGTAAATGTTCGCTGAGCTGCGCATGCTCAGTGAACATGACAGCTGACAGGCAGAATGATGCATTTATGGCAGAAGAGACCAATAGGGTCTCTTCTGTCATAAATACCCTACATGTCAGCCATTTGAAGAAAAAATAAATTTACTTCCCCTTTAGCAAACACTGCAGCAGTCAGAGATAGGGCACTCTTTATAATGCCGCGTACACACAACCGTTTTTTCCGTCAGAATAAAATCTGACGTTTTTTTCGACGGAGTTCCGACAGAGTTCAGCTGAAACGGACTTGTCTACACACGATCACACCAAAGTTCGATTGTTTAGAACGCGATGACGTACGATGGGACTAGAAAAAGGAAATTCAATAGCCAGTAGCCAATAGCTGCCCTTGCGTCGTGTTTGGTCCGTCGGAACAGCATACAGATGAGTGGTTTTCCCGATGGGAACTGATTCCGTCGGAAAGATTTAAAACATGTTCTATTTCTAGGTCCATCAGAATTTTCAAAAGAAAAAGTCAGATGAAGCCCACACACGATTGGAATGTCCGATGGAATGATTCCGTTGGACTTTTTCTGCCAGAAAGTCCGGTCGCGTGTACGCGGCATTAGAGTTAACTTTTGTGCTGTGCAAGTGTACAGGGATAGTTTTTGGCCATCCTTCACAAACTGCAGCATAGAAAAATCAAGCCTCCTATCTGAAAAAAGTGGCAGAGCTGAGTAAATCTCAGGACTGGATGAACAGAAATACCAATTTATTGCCAGATCAAACTACTCCTATATATTTATTCCATTTGTGTATTTGACGGTTTGCCTGGAGTTCAGCTTTAGGAGGGAAGAGAGAAGTTTTGAAACCATTTTAAAACACTGCCAGACATGAATCCTCCGTGGCCATATGCAGCAATCAAATTGCTAAAATCTCTATAAAATTTATGACTAGAAATAGGAAGGAAGGCAGCAGTGGAACTTCATTGAGAGACTAAAAAGCAAACTGTATAGAGAAATTGATGTTTTATTCATACCGCATTTACTCCGTTTTAGAAGCAGAATTAGGCCAACCATACTGGCTGACAGCTACAAGTGTATAAAGCTGTAAAAAAAGTTTAAAAAATCTCATCTGCTGGAGATCTGTCTGATCGAATCCGCAGGGATTTCATCCACCGAACTGCAGCTTTTAATTGGAACATAATTAATTGGATCTTCTCCTGTAATAAAAGTTTGGCACAGAAATTCTAGAGCTGATCTACCCATGGCTGTGTATCTTTTGTCATACCGACACCAGCCCTTTATCATCCTTTGTTCCTAACTTAGCAAATCATCTTTCATCACTTGTGTGAGTACTAACAGTTTTCTAGTGTGTTTGATAAGGTTTCTATGGTGAATATACAATATATGTAATTGCATGCTTAACCTTCAGTTTCCCTGATGATTCATAGGAGCCCTCAGAATGGTATCCCATTTCCTCCTAGGGCTTAAGTGAGACAGGAAGGAAGGGGGTCTCGAATATAATGCCAGGATCACATGAAGAGACAGGCACATGCAAGGAAATGTGTCAGACAAACAGCTTCATCAGTTCAAAGTTGAACATGCTGGGCTCACAGCCATGGCTGCACAGCAGGTGGAGATAAATAAAACCTGGTCTATTCTGAACCTTTAATCAAGTGCATGTGATAACAAGCTTTCTAACAAAAGGAAACTGGTGACAATAGTAAACAGTCGAGTGTATAAGTCATATTCATAGTGTATACCCATTTTACATGATTATATTATGTATCACTTCTGCAATAAATAATAAAAAAAAAAAAATCATGAACATTACATGGTATTTGAAGAATTAATTATTTAACCAGTGAAAAAAATTCTGAGTTAGTACTAATGACCCTGGAGAGTAAAATAGTAACATCTGGGCGCATAACCAGCTGGGTAGGGCTATGGAGTGGGACATAGAGAGACTGGTATACTACAGAAGGCACCTTATTAATCTCAGTCATAGGGAGGCCAATGGCAAAGAGTGGGCACAATATGGTGGACACTTTTAGCTATAGCATTGACTTGATGCCCTATGCTAGAAGAAGCAGGGTGAGAGATTGAGTAATTTGGCGCCAACAGGTGGACAATCAAAGCCCTCTGAGGCTCGATTCACACCTATGCATGTTGCTTTTGAGCGTTTTTGGAGGTTTTTTTTTCATGCTTGCCACGTTTTTGAGCAGCGTTTTTGTAGCGTTTTTGCGGCGTTTTTGCCGCGTTTTTGCCGCGATTTGCGTTTTGCGGTTTTTTTTTCATTTTTTTTTTTCATTTTTTTTTACAGTCTTAAAAAAAATTACAAAAAAAAAACGGCAAAAACGCACCAAAAACGCACCAAAAACGTTGCAAAAACGCTGCAAAAACGGTGCACTTGCGTTTTTGATGCTTGTCCATTGAAATCCATTACATACAAAACGCTGCTTTTTGCATGAAAAAAAGTCCCTGACCCTTTCCAAAAGCGCAGAGGTACAAAAAGGCATTGATGTGAACATGTTCCATAGGATCCCATGTTAAAAAATTCCCATGCATTTCTGCAAAATGCAAAATGCATCAAAAAACGCGCTAGTGTGAATGGAGCCTTACACACTGAAAGTAAAATGGCCAATCAATAATAACCATCAGTCAACAGGAGAGTCTAGTGCAAAATTCTAGTACTCATCTGCTAAATGATGCTTACACAATCTAGCCAAGTCAGGCACTCAAAGTCAGGCAACGATCATTTGAGATTGAAGACAAAGTCAGGCAATCCTTATTTCACGTCTAAGGCAGTCAAGCAATTATTAAATCACATTGATGACAAAGTCAGGCAATGATTACACCTCTTTCAGACAGCCATACATGGATCAAGATTTGCCCGGTGGGTTTTTCCTGAGTGATTAGTGCCACTGGCTGTAGCCGGCAGCACCGTTCAGTGTATTTTGATGGCAGGGAAGTCTCCCCACTGTCAGAAAACAACAGTTCAGCAGGAAGTATTCCCCCATCCACATTGAGTGGATTAATGGCTGTCTAAGACAAAGTTACGCAATGATCATTTCATGTCTAAGGCCACTTGTGATGGGCTAGAGTATCAATACAAAAGCATGTCATTTGAAAGATCTGCTCATCATGGTTTTTACCACATGCAGAGATGGATTAAAGCAGAGTAGGGCCAAAGCCAAGTTAGCAGCTTTGACCCCCACCCAGACAGTGGGGTAATATTGCTCACTCTGGATATGACAGTGTTGTTACATGTAAATGGATATGGGGTGGATTAAAAAGGGGCAATAAGACAAGTCCATAAAATTATGTCCATGTAAGAATACCTTTTTTGTTGTCCTCAGGAGTCTACCAGTTCAGAAGTTTTGGAAGGAACAAACTCTGGAATATAAGAAGGACAAAGAACAGCGCCCTCTAAGTGCAGCAGGTAAACAGTTTTAATTGTAAACAATAGATATGAATGAACTCACAAAAGAGTAGTATGTTCAGGCATGGAATATAGTTCATCTACTCTGACTTCTGGGTGAACGCTGGAGTCACTGGCTTAGATGTTGGTCCGCCAACTGGCCCTCCTGCGGCCACACTGTTGGTTCACAGTGCTTCCAGATGGCTGGAACGATGATCAGCGGTAAACACAGGTGGCGTCACTTCCGGGTCAGGTCAGCAGGCGGTGCTTCGCGTTCGGAGCATGCGTGCTCCTTCCTCAGACTTTACTTACGTGTAAGTATAGTATAGTATAGTATAACGTGTGTGTGTATATAATAACCCCATTCAAAGATGGCCACCACTGAAGCCTGAGGAAGGAGCACACATGCTCCGAACACGAAGCACCGCCCGCTGACCTGACCCGGAAGTGACGTTGCCTGTGTGCACTGCTGATCATCGTTCCAGCCATCCGGAAGAGCTGTGAACCAAAAGTTGCGGTCAAAGGACGGCCAAATCGCGGACCAACATCTAAGCCAGTGACGCCAACGTTCACCCGGAAGTCAGAGCAGATGAACTATATTCCATGCCTGAACATACTTCTCTTTTGTGAGCGTATTCATATCTATTGTTTACAATTAAAACAGTTTACCTGCTGCACTTAGAGGGCGCCGTTCTTTGTCCTTCTTTGACCCCCATCCCCATCCCGATCTGTTTGAATGAAACTGATAAATGTTTCCTCCCAAAAGTGATTTGAGCATGAGTTTAACATTGCCTGCCTAATTAAATTTGTAGGTTTCCTTATTTGAATGTTGTTGAGAAAATAAAGAAATAAGGATTGACAACAAACAGACATTATGACGTCTGTTATGATGAAACACGTTGGGTGGGGCAGTGGAAGTGACGTCACCACACAAATAGATACCGTTGCTTTACGGAGAAGACAGCGGCTGATAAGATGCCTATGGTACTATCTTATGTTGCTCTTTTGATCTATGTGAGTTTTACTTTTTAATGTTCTAATACAATTTTGGGCCTTACTTTACAACACTATAGGAACATTTCCTCTACTATGTCACTTACCTTTGTGAATTGCGGGAGTGCTTGATATGATGCTTACCTGCAGATCTGTGGAGACCAGGCGGCTGTATAATTTTAAAGCACTTTATGACAATGCTTTTATAGATGGTCATACACATCTAGTAAGGTACCTTATGCTCACCTGAGGTGGATGCTTGTTTGATAGACTTCTTTACAAATGGTGGAAGATTGTCATTGCTGTTTTCTTTATCTGATGCCATGTTCTAATAGATAGTGGCTTACTTTTTCTTGTTTGGATACTTAGGAGAATGGACATTTCTTTGATCATTTTTAATTTCATACTAGTGACTTTTGAGACCACTTCTTTATATGAACACTTAAGTGTATTTTTGGAGATTTCGTATCACAGATCTTTGTGCTGGCAGCTTATTCTCAGTTACACACAAATGAAGAGGTTCCCCCCATTAATATAACATACAGACATTACAGACTGCCATTTTTGTAGTATTTAGTAAATACATATTGATACAATGTACAGTGGTAACAGAACATGTAAGGCAGCCATGAGATCATTTGCTTCAAGGATTTCCTGTGTACTATATCAGATTGGATGGACAGGTCATATTACCACAGATAAAGAAGAAAGAGAAATAAAGAGGAAATATAGTGAGTAAGAGAATAGGAGGAGATAAAGGAGAGGGAGAGAGAAAGTGATTACAGAAGGAGAGATAGAGAAGGTGTCGGAGTGGTGTGGCAAAACCACCCCAGTAGCAAAATTAGGCCATGTGTAGAAGTCTATAGCAAAATGACGGCCGGGCGGTGGTTCAGTTATCCTGACTGGGCGTCATATGATGCCCTGCAGGATAACAGCCGCAGGGCCGTCTTTAATATTGATTGGACCCTGGGCAAAAATTTTCTTGGGGCCCCCCCATTCAGTTTTGCTCTCCACCTGCTCTGAGACATACAATAAATAGCAGCTAGACTCAAAATTAGTTTACTGAATGAGATCAGACAGTGATTGCGATTGGTTGCCAGAGGTTACAGTGTATCGTTACCGCTCACTGACTGGTTGCTAGATATTACAGCACACATTTCGGCTCACTGATCAGTTGCTAGAGGTTACAGCACATGATTTCTGCTTGATGATTGGTTGCTAGAGATTACTGTACATCAATACTGCTCACTGATCGGTTACTGCACATCATTACTGCTTACTGATTGGTTGCTAGAGGTTACAGCACATCATCTCCTCACTGGCTGCACACCATGGACTGGACCTTGCTCACCTGTGCACCCCAAACTGTAATTCCATCTCTGCCTACCTCTGCACACCACACACTACCCTCCCCCCACTAATTTGCTTACCTTTGCAGAACAGGCTGATGGTAGGCTTAATGACCACAGTTGTAGGCAGGAATTTCAAGCATGTCCCTTTATCTCCCCAGTGGGTAGCATTCAGAATAGGTGATGGTGGATATGACCTCAGGGGGGCATGATATACATATGAATACCACCTCTGTTTACATAGAATGCTGCCGGTCTGCCACTATTTACATATGAATGCCGCTGCTATTTACATATCAATGCCGGTATTTACATGTAAACACAGGGTTTGCAGGTGAGTCATCACAACAAGACAGAGCTGGGCAGCATTAATAACAGAACTTCACACTGAGATATTAGGACACAGCATGAGACTAAAATCTCAAGGGACGAGGGAATTTAAACTGGGAAAGTTGGCAAGTATGAGGCAGCTGCTTTGGGCCCCACAACAATGACAGGGCCCAGGGCAGCTGCCCCTTTTGCCCTGCCTTAAAGACGGCCCTGAACAGCCGCCACGCGCCCGTGGGGGCATGCATCACGGCGATCGGTGGTGCGGTGTGTCAGTCTGACACACCGCTGCACTGATCTCAGTAAAGAGCCTCCGACGGAGGCTCTTTACCACGTGATCAGTCATATTCGATCATGGCTGATCACGATGTAAACAGGAAAAGCCATTGATCAGCTTTTCTTCACTCGCGTCTGACAGACGCGAGTAAAGGAGAGCCGATCGGCAGCTCTCTTGATGGGGGGGTCTGCGCTGATTGTTTATCAGGGCAGTCCGCCCTCGGATGCCCACGCTGGACCACCAGGAAAGCTGTGAGGACCACCAGGGAAGCCCCCAGCATGTGGATGTCCAGGTATGTACCCCATGGCCATCCACATATAAAAAAAATGCCCAATACACAATACACAAATGGGCACTGAATGGCACCATTACAAAAATAAAAAAATGTGATGCCCAGCAATGCCACCCACCAGTGTAATCAGTGCCACCCATCAGTGTCCCTCAGTGCCACCTATCAATGCTCATCAGTGCCCACCTATCAGTGACCATCAGTGCCACCTATTAGTGCCACCCATAAGTACCCATCAGTGCCACCCATAAGTACCCATCAGTACCGCCTATGAGTGCCCATCAGTGCTGCCTATGAGTTCCCATCAGTGCCGCATACCAGTGCCGTCTATCAGTGCCCATCAGTGCCGCCTATTAGAGCCCATCATCAGTGCCCATCAGTGCCACCTCATCAGTGCCACCTCATTGGTGCCACCTCATCGGTGCCCATCGGTGCCACCTTATCAGTGCCCGTCAGTGCAGCCATATCAGTGCCCATCATTGAAGAAGAAAACGTACTTATTTACAAAAAAATTTAAGAGAAACAAAGAAAAACTTTTTTTTTTTATCAAAATTTTTGGTCTTTTTTTATTTGTTGCGCAAAAAATAAAAATCGCAGAGGTGATCAAATACCACCAAAAGAAAGCTCTATTTGTGTGAACAAAATGATAAAAAATTTGTTTGGGTACAGTGTAGCATGACCGCGCAATTGTCATTCAAATTGCGACAGCGCTGTAAGCTGAAAATTGGCTTGGGCAGGAAGGTGTAGAAGTGCCTGGTATTGAAGTGGTTAATTTCTAAAAACATCGGAGGTCTCCATCACACCACTATATCTTCTCATGTGGGATGTAGAGTTCAAGAGTTTTCCACTTTAGGAAGAGGAAATATTTTTTATAGGCCGATTGCCACACAAAAAGGATCCAAGGGCCCCACAGAGTGTTACATTGATCCCCTGTTTCATGGAAATAGGCTGTCAAGTTCTCCATTCTCACAAGAAGACATATCCCTTGGACCCAACATGTATGTATATATGTATGCATATGTAGGTTACCAATGCTGACCCTCCTTGTCAAAGTACTAGCTGCCTGTATACCACACTGGTTTCTGGTTTTAATGCTTTCTGAATCTCTGATCTACAATAAGTAAGCAGGTAAGGTGACCTGATTTCATTTGGACCTCACTAGAAGGATACTTATTCCAGGTCAGTGAAAATATTAGTGTAGCACCCTTCTAAATAGGTGTTAGGTTAGGCAAATTTAGTTACTGGTCCACTGTAATCAGTTAAGCTGCATGTGATTATTTTGGTCTGCTCTGTGTTTCACTGGCTGCAGGGTTGACTACTTCCTCCTGTCTGTCTGGAAAGGTTCTGGAAGATAGAGGGCTGAGTCAAATCTGCAGTATTTATGCAGTCTTGGCCATTCCCTGGGATGAGGTGCCCAGACTGTGGCTGGGAGAGAGCATAAATACTTATTGTCCTAGAGGAAGAGGTCCCAGCCTTCTGGTCAGGCCTGCCACGTGCTGGTTGTTAATCGAGGTCCCAGCTAGGTTAACTGGGGGCCTATTCTGCTGAAGACTGATTCTTAGGATGAAGATTAGAGTCCTCATGTTACTGCTTAAAGTTGCTAGAGTATCTCAATGTTACCCTACTTCCACCCAAGTTCAAATTTTGCAGTAAAGTATCAGAAAAGCATACCCCTAGACTGATAACTGAGCAAAGAGAGGGACTGTGATGGTGTGCCTGGCTGCAGGTGCAATAGCTGGGAAAGAGCCTTGGGACCTAAACTGCGGGCTCCTGCCTATGTATTTCACTCACTCTCTAACAAGTTTATCATCACAGAGAAGAGAACTGTAGAAGAAGTATAGCACAACCATTGTACAGTACTACTAAACAGAAAACAGAGTCTGCGCAATGAACAGAACACACATCAATGTTCCCCTATGTAAGTTATTCATAAGCGCTAAACTGGTTTGAGGCTTAACACTTTATTTACATTAGGCTGATTGTATTATCTATCATCTATCTATCTATCTATAGATAGATACAGTATATGTATAATGCGATATATATATATTGCAATTGTATATATTTAACATATATATTTATAAGCAACCCGTAAAAAAGCTACTGTTTCCCTACATGTTTAACCATGTGTCAGATTTTAATTACTTTGTGCTGAGCAAGAGATGTAATCCTTTGTTGATATTACCTTACTTGAAATGAATGTATTGTAAATGAAGCAATCGTTAACAATGGTTTAAACCTCATGCTCAAAAGTGATTCAGACCTCAAGTGATTCAGACCTCAAGTGCAGCTGAGCCCCTACAGATGTTCTGTATTTGGCCTTATTGTTGGACTAACATTTGCAAGTGATGAAAAAAGATTTGTCATTAGCATTTAGCATTCTCCTAAGATGCCCAAAAAAGCCATGCCATAGTTCATTATAAACAAAAGCAGTGTGATTGACACTTCTATAGTCTTTATTTGGGGAGGTTTATGAAAACATAGTGGCTTAGTGGTTAGCACTTCTGCCTTGCAGCACTGAGGTCCCCGTTTTATATCAAGATCAGGTCACTTTCTGCATGGAATTAGCATTTTCTATTAGTGCTTGTGTGGGTTTCCTCTGGGTACTCAGGTTTCCTTCGACATTTCAAAGACATGCCGGTAGATTAGTTGGCCCTAGTGTGTGTATGTATACATGTAAGACAGGGACCCTAGACTGTAAACTCCTTGAGTGTACAGCATATAAAGTGCTGCATGAATTGTTGGCACTATATAAATAACTGCAATAAAGAAAGAAATATTTAAGTATATTCTAAGTATACACGTATACATTCTCTGCATTAGGGAAAAAATTTTCCATGGTCAGCTCCCCCCAAACCTCCACCACCCAAATATTTGTCTGAGCCAGATATCGCCGTGCCCGAGAGCACAGGGTTTACAGAACCCACAGGCAGCAGGAGCCATTGGCTCCTGATGCTGTCAATCAAATCCTCTGAGAAGGGGGGGCTGGCCTGAAATTTGCTGTGTGTGTCTATAGACAGACAGCGCCCAGCTCGGGAGCGAGCCCGCAGGTGTACCCCTATAGGAGCGTGCTTCTAATGGTGGCACACCTAAAAGAGGAAAAGCGGAGGGTGCTGGTGGGGGACCCCAGAAGAGGAGATTCGGGGCCACTCTGTGCAAAACCAATGCACATAGCCGGTAAGTATAACATCTCTAATTTTTTAAGAAAAAAAAATACTGCAATCATTTTAACAATTGCCACCATTAAATTTTGCAAATAATTACTACATAAAAAATAGGCCTGCTCAACTTTTTGCTGAATACATCTTTTATATTAAGTATAATGGTTACATTAATGGTAAGGTTATTTATCATTGCTTTATAGCTGAACTTTATGCATGTGACAAGCAGTGTACTTGCATCATCTGTTGCATTGGGTGATGAACTATAAATAATATGTAACTGAATACAGAAGGACTCTCTTATGAAGGCTGCTTTTAAAATATTCCTGCATTTTTAAGGAGGTTTTTTTTACACATTTAGAGTTGTCAATTTAGAAAATAAAAATTTTATTTTGTATAATTCAGCAACACATTTAATTTATTACTGTATGTTGGACCATGGTGTTTAAGTAAAGCAGTATACAGCAGCGACATAAAATGCCCTGCATATACAGAACATGATATAATGACGCCTTGAGTCTGGCAGTCCACATGTTACTTTAATGTGTGTGTGCATCCATTTGGCAAGACATAGGACGGTTCCTCCATAATCCACTCACAATATTCACACAACCCACGTTTATACATGCCATTTTTGTTCTACTTTATCCAAGAACCCTATTGGAAATTTCTTTTTGACCAACCAGTCCCTAAGCGATCTAGCTTTCTTATAGGTTAATTGTGGATCTTTCCTCATAATGGGGTCACCGGTTAGGACGTGCCAATGTTTTTATATGGAATCCTTCACCTTAGTTGGCAAACAATACGATTGGTTGTGGCAGATATTTGGCATATGGTACAGGTTTATGACATCACCCTAGACCAAAGTCTTCTTTTAGCTAATCATTTCATGTCTTTTGGTGCCACAATCGGCTTTATAAGGAGATAGGTGGATGCTTGTTGCCTGTAGATGGCAGGATGCAGGTGTCAGTTGGCCCAATTAGCCATTTTCCCTCCCAGGTGTCATGTGACTCATTAGTGTTACAAGGCCCCAGGTATGAATGGGGAGCAGGTGTGTTACATTTGGTGTTATCGCTCTCACTCTCTCATACTGGTCACTGAAAGTTCAACATAGCACCTCATGGCAAAGAACTCTCTGAGGATCTGGAAAAAAGAATTGATGCTCTACACAAAGATGGCCTAGGCTATAAGAAGATTGCCAAGACCCTGTAACTGAGATGCAGCACGGTGGCCAAGATAATACAGCGGTTTAACAGGACTGGTTCCACTCAGAACAGGCCTTGCTATGGTCGACCAAAGAGGTTAAGTGCACGTGCTCAGCATCATATCCAGAGGTTGTCTTTGGAAAATAGAAGTATGAGTGCTGACAGCATTGCTGCAGAGGTTGAAGGGGTGGGGGGTCAGCCTGTCAGTGTTAAGATCATACGCCGCACACTGCATCAAATTGGTCTGCATGGCTGTCGTACCAAAAAGAAATCTTTTCTAAAGATGAAGCACAAGAAAGCCCGCAAACAGTTTGCTGAAGAAAAGTAGACTAAGGACATGGATTACTGGAACCATATCCTGTGGTGTGATGAGACCAAGATAAACTTACTTGGTTCAGATGGTGTCAAGCGTGTGTGGTGGCAGCCAGGTGAGGAGTACAAAGACAAGTGTGTGTTGCCTACAGTCAAACATAGTGGTGGGCGTGTCATAGTCTGGGGCTGCATGAATGCTGTCGGCAATTGGGAGCTACAGTTCATTGAGGGAACCATGAGTGCCAACATGTACTGTGACATACTGAAGCAGATATCCTCCCTTCAGGGACTGGGCCGCAGGGCAGTTTTCCAACATGATGTCGACCCCAAACAAGACGACCACTGCCTTGCTAAAGAAGCTAAGGGTAAAGGTGATGGACTGGCCAAACATGTCTCCAGACCTAAACCTATTAAGCATCTGTGGGGCATTCTCAAACGGAAGGTGGAGGAGCGCAAGGTCTCTAACATCCATGAGCTCCGTGGTGTTGCCTTGGAGGAGTGGAAGAGGACTCCAGTGGCAATCTGTGAAGCTCTGGTGAACTCCATGCCCAAGAGGGTTAATGCAGTGCTGGAAAATAATGGTGGCCACACAAAATATTGAAACTTTGGGCCCAATTTGGACATTTTCACATAGGGGTGTACTCACTTTTGTTGCTAGCAGTCTAGACATTAATGGCTGTGTGTTGAGTTATTTTGAGGGGACAACAAATTTACACTGTTATACAAGCTGTACACTCACTGCTTTAGATTGTAGCAAAGTGTCATTTCTTCAGTGTTGTCAGATGAAAAGATATAATACAATATTTACAAAAATGTAAGGAGTGTACTCACTTTTGTGGGATACTACATGTTGGCTTAGTGTTTATACAACTTCTAATTACACCAGGTGTTTTCTAACCATTAGGCTGCTGTTGCAGGTTGTTTCCTAATGTTGGTCCTGGCTGCTACCTATTGTCACCCTTGGCTGTGGATAGAGGACTGCACTATATATAACACCGCTCCTGTCAGACAGAGTGAAGTTTGCAGGTGCTTTGCACTTAAGTAAGTAGGATGGTCCCGATTGGAACTTTTTTAACTGATCAAAAAATTTCTGGTAGATATTTATTAATTTATGCCATGTATTTATAGGTTTGTATGTCATATCCTCCATAACATTATTGTCTATCTGCTGAATCACTAGACCACGCAAGTGTTTTGTCTACACCGCACATACCAACACCATCTTTAGACTATACTCCTAAAGCGATACGTAAGTTGACACAGCAAGCATAGTATGTTGCTCATATCAATATTCTGTGTTATGTATGATATGTTGATTATTGTACTTTTTTTTTTTTCTTGAGCATGCTAATTTTATTTACTGCCGAGATAATGAGGTCCTAAGGTGGATGTGAAACGCGTCGAATTCTGGGATCATATAGCAAAGATAATTTGTTACAGTTATTGATATGGTGAACATCGCAAATAGGATTGTCTCTCTTTGGTTTTATAAATAATTTTAATAATTTTGTAATAAACATTTATATTTTTTATAGTTCTGTGTGGTTGTTCCTCTCTGGTACCAGTAAAGTCCAATTTTTTTTTTTTTTTGTAGATGTTGCAAACTTTCTATGTACCCAAATGGTAAATATTGTTTTTTAATGTCTAAAATAAGATGGACCTTTCATCTCTTTTGCACCACATATACATGTCAGCTGTGTCAGGTTCCATCCATCCAAAGAAGCAAGTGAAGGCAAATAGAACACTCATAGCCTGTTGTTGTCAGTGACAGATCTATAACCAGCCCACAATAAAGACAATCATAGATTTTTCTCTGGCTTCTGAGATTCAAACCAATCAGCAAGATGCTAGGAAAAATTATTAAGAAGGGTAGCTGCAAGCCATGAAAATGTAAAACAGTGACTTTACATTTCTTTTAAAATTGCTAATATAAAATCGAAATATTTAAATCACCAGTGCTTAACAAATATTTAACTTGCTGGAACCTGGTCTTGAAAGATGCTACAGTATCATGTAGAAAAAAAGAAACCTTTCACTGCATGATATGTTAGAGGCCTCTTGTCATGACTTTCTGTCTTTCTTTGTCAGACCAGATAATAGAGAGAACATTAAAACTAAGTGAATTTACACTGAAACATGGCTTTAGAAGAAACGACAACAGCACAATTTACACTGAAGAAAAAAAGACCTAAGAAATACCCACCACATAGCTGAAAAAACAATGGATGCTTTATTCACTAACTCTGCTAGATGGTCCTTTTACATTTCTTAGAAAAGAAGATTTAGGAAAGCGGTTTAAATTAATCTGAGTTCGAAAACACAGTGCAATTTACTTAATCCGTCTGGGAAAATCCTGACCTTGTATGATGCTGCCTCAATGTTCAAGGTTAATGGCAGAGTAAAAGCCAATGGGCATGATGCATCAAATGCCCTTAAACTAAGTGGCATTCCCACGTGTAATATCACTTGGCATGCTAGTTTGCACTTTGTATTAATTGGTACAAGAAAGGAATATTTACAATCAATGCATTTATTTATACTACACACAAGTCTTACTGGCTGGAATACCAGGTGAGAATAAAGAGAAAAAAAGACCTAAAAAAAGAAATGTAACCATTATTTATCAGGGTTGGTAAACTGTTGTTTCACATTTTTTGTTTTTGTGCTTAGACAAGTTTGAACTTTAGGGATTATAATTTGCCCTTGCCTGTAAAGCCAGACCAGAGAGTAACTGCAACTACAGTAGTTCAGGCCTAATGAATACTGTGCAAACCTATGGTGAGTTTCTATTCTGTCATTATCCTCGATTTGATTGTAGCCGTATTAGTGCAATTGTGACAGAGAAAATTGAGTACTGTCCGTGATACTTTTTTTATTTGCACTAACATACAATTTTTCAGGACAAGCTTTCGGGGTATGTCCCCTTCTTCAAGGTCTGCTTGGACCTTGAAGAAGGGGACATACCCCGAAAGCTTGTCCTGAAAAATTGTATGTTAGTGCAAATAAAAAAAGTATCACAGACAGTACTCAATTTTCTCTGTCATTATCCTCCTAAGTTAACTAGGATTTTAATGTTATTGTAAGCAGAATAGAATGTAAAGTCAGAAAACCCTTCTGCCCCCAAGGCCAGCCCAAAATAGGGGTTTTTACAAGACCAAAAACAAATACAAGACAATTTAAATTTTGTAAAACTTTCAAAATAAAGTGAAATATGGAGGCTCATGCGCTGCATGTTTGTTTGTTTCTTTCTTTCTTTTCTTTTAAGGGGCAATTTATCAAGTTTACAGGGCAGGGATCTTGCCTGTCTATACCAAAAGACATGTAATTTGCACATAAACTCCCCTCAGTATTGTCACCTCCTCCTTTCAATGGAGGTGACAAGGAATATGGCTTTATCCGGTGCCAATTGTTTGAGGCTGTGCTTCCTCTCTTAGGGACCCCTCTCAAATAAACTTCAAGGAAACATGTTTTAAGAGAAATATAGAAGCGGTTATTGCTGACCTCTCCTCAAAATGTTACCTGTCTAGCCATCACACCCTTTTGTTTCCAGAAAAGAATGTTTATTAACATAAATTCAAAATAAATCATAAATCGTCAGCAATATGCCACTCTACACAGCAAATACAATATACTTCAGAAGATGAACAGTAATTCGGGTCAATTAGTACATGGGTAACATATATGGAGGAACATACACTTGGAAAACCAAGACCCCAGTCAAGTAGGACAACCAAGTTGACTGTTGGAGATAACCAAGTAGGGTGACAGTAAGAAATAAAACCATGGAGAACAACCCATTGTTTCAACACTTTGTGTTACCAACTTGAAACAACTGAACATCTCCTTTTCTGATCTGCTTACATTTCTCTGGTCAGTAACTCTGAAAATATTGAAGCCAGTGGGTCAATATTGAAGCCAGTGGGTCAACATTACTGACAGCAGCTAGCATTTTCAGGAGAGAAATGGAAGCGCCCACATTTCTCTCATGACAGCTTTTATTTAAAATATTCCTATAATTAAAACCTTTTTTAGATTTGAATAGAGTGGCCAGGAGTTAGAACCACTGTCAATTTTTATATTGTCTGTGTCCCTGTTAAGGAGATTCACACTCTAATTGTCCTGGTCACCAACTCCACCAGGAAGAAAATGAGGCTAAAGCCAAAATTTAGAGTTGCAACTAGAACACGAAAGAGGGCAAATATTCCAAAATGGATAACTGTTCCTGTTACAACTGTCTAAGAGAGGATTTCCCTCATATTGGGAAGAAATCCTCCTACTTCATGTTGAATCTACAGGACAAGCAGTGATGAGAAATTAATTTTCTTAGAGACAGTTGGCAAAACAAATTATTACAGTTTTACCTTCCGCTTCTCTATCTAAGATGAAAATAAAGCATTTTCCTTTAGACATACTTTAAGGGCCTATGAGCTGGTACCAGAATAATGATGGGGTCACATGCTTGTGGCCTCTAGCCACTGAGATACCAATGCATATAGTGCGGTGCGAATCACATCCGATCTCGGACACCGCAGCAGTGGGAACTGGCCCTAAATCATATTGCATTTGCACTAAAATGGTACAGGACCCTTTATTTGGTCCGCACTGGAATCGGATCGCATGGGTGTTCACACCCATGCGATCCGATTCCTGCACCATTACATAGTTCGCACTGCGATCTGTGAAATGATCTGGGGGTGTCATTAACTTTACATTGACACCCGCAGTGGTGCGCAGATGTCAATGTAGGTGCGATGTGAAAACCCGCACAGGAATCACGCTGGTTCACGCATCGCACAAGTGTGAACCCAGCCAGAGACATGAACATCTAAAAAAAAAAATATATATATATATAGATATATATATATATATATATATCTATATATATATATATATATATATATATATCTATATATATATATAGATATATATATATATATATATATATACACTATAAATTCCTATCCTGCTGGTTTTGGGGTGTGTAATGGTGGGGAAGGTGTGCTCTGACTGTTTGGTGAAAGAAAGAAGTCAAAAGACTTCTTGCTTTCTCCAGAATATCAGCCAGTTTCAGGCTTCTCACTCTGATTCTCCACTTCTGAAATGGTGAATCAGAAAGTAAGAATTCTGTCACAGATCGCCAGTGAGGTGCTGAGATCGCACCTTCATAAACTGGCCGTTTCTGTGAAGTCAGTTACAAATTCTAACTGTGCTGAGATAATCAGCGGAGAACATGTTCTCCGCTGATTATCTCAGTTTCATAAACTGTTAATGAGCTGAGATCAGTGGTGAGACTCGGGATCGCCGCTGATCTCAGTTTCATAAAAGGACACTGTAGAGTCATTGGGGTTGATTTACTAAACCAGGAGAGTGCAAAATCTGGTGCTGCTCTGAATAGAAACCAATCACCTTCCAGGTTTTATTGCCGAAGCTTAATTGAACAAGCTGAAGTTGAAAGCTGATTGGCTACCATGCACAGCTGCACCAGATTCTGAGTGCTCCAGTTTTAGTAAATCAACCCCATTGTGTCACTTCTGTGTGTGTGTGCTTCATGCTTACTGACTCTGGTCTGCTCTTTAACTTGGCCTCTGATTTGGTACTTCCTTATTCGCAGGAGGTTTTCCGTTGCCTATGCCATGACCTGCCTACTGTCCTCTTTGTGGGACACTGCTGATTGCCTACTAGTGTCCCTGGCTCCCTCTGCAATTTCAGACCAGCTTTAGTGCTGGAGTTCTTCCATAACTCCTGTTGGTGGTCCCTGCATATTGTCTCACCTAGTGCTCATCACCTGTGACTTCTGTCCAAGCTTCTTGCTGGTCCTTTCCAGCTGTCTTTACCAAGCCAATGTTTGACAAGCAACTTCTTCTGGCACACATGTTCCTCCTACACCTGAGCTCTGACTGTCTCACCCCAAGGGTGCCTGGAATGAAGATACAACAGAGACCACCCTTATTATTTTGGTCCCTTTCAGGTACATGACAGACGAGGAACGTTTCGTTTGGCTAACACAGGCGGTTTCTGAAAAGTTTCTTACCACTTTTGTATGCTGTGTTAGTAGGTCTTGAGGAAAGGGGCACATGTTTGAAAACAGAATATTAACAATAGTATTTAAAAACTGAACTCCAATACAATGACTGGAACATGACAGTAGCATGACAGTCCTGCTGTAGCAGATTATGAAAGGTGCTGCTACAGCAGACTATGGAGGTTATTTATGAAAGGCAAATCCACTTTGCACTGCAAGTGCACTTGGAACTGCAGTCGCTCTAAATCTAAGGGGTAGATCTGAAATGAGTGGAAGCTCTGCTGATTTTATCATCCAATTATGTGCAAGCTAAAATGCTGCTTTTTATTTTCCTTGCATGTCCCCCTCGGATCTACAGCGACTTTACTTCCAAGTGCACTTGCAGTGCAAAGTGGACTTTCCTTTAGTAAATAACCCCCTATGACATAAACCTGCATTAACCTTTTTACCTGGCCAAACAATCTAAAAAGTAGTAATAACACCTAAAGGTTGATTCTGTTATTATTGGCTGAATCAAAGAGTATTATGTGATAATAGTACTTGAAATTACACTTTATATATGTGGTATGTGTTGTAACAACTTAATGCATTAGGACCAATGTCATGGTCAAGGATCTTTTAAGATTTGATGGACATACACATATTCTAAATAAAAATGAGTAGGACTATGTCACCACACCCACCTGGGCAGGCCACATGGGTGAGGAAAGACAAAGTCAAAGTAATTAACGGTTTAATGTGACAAATGTTCCTCCCAGTAATAATTATATTTATACATGCAACAATTACACAGTTTATTAAGAACTAACCGGGCCTGTTTATACTTTTAAGAAGGGTGTGAAATGGTTATTATGTTTGTGGATTTATGTGTTTTCACTCTATGCATGTAACGAATATTCCTGTTAATGTATACACTAATTATGTAGTAGTACGACCTTATTAATCTGAAACAAGTTCTATAGTAATAGTTTTATAACCAAATACAATCACAGGAAAAACATATTAGAAAGCAGAACGTAACCCATATTTTGGTGTATCTTTACCTTTAATACACTGTACATTTGTACTTTGAAAACTTTGCTTTTTTATATGCTTAAAAATTAGTTTTAGTTAGAAAGCAAGGATTGGGATCACTGAGAGATAAATGGAGTAACTAAAGTCCATCTGCCATCTGTAGTTTCTGCCCAATGAGGGATCTGCCCAATACTAAATTTATCCTGATATAAAATGAATGCCGACTTTAAACTGAAACGGGCGGACTGACCATTCGGGCACTGGGGCACTGCTCGAGGGCCCCATGCCGCTAAGGGGCCCCATCAGGGTTGCCAGACTCAATAAAACCAGGGACAGTATGTAAAAATCTGTGTTTTTTTAAAAATCCCAAGGTTATACAGTAGCTGCCCCGCTTCTCCAGTACCTTTTCAGTGTGTGTATGTGTATTCTGTGTGTGTATATTGTGTGTCTGTGTGTGTATACTGTATGTGTGTGTGTATACTGTGTGGCCCCATAATCTATTGCCTGGGGGCCCCATAATCTCCTATTGCCCGGGGGCCCCATAATCTCCTATTGCTCGGGGGCCCCATAATCTCCTATTGCCCGGGGGCCCCATGAGTTGTCAGTCCGCCCCTGAACTGAAATGAACCTTTAACCACTAGGCGTCCGCGCTATAGCCGAAAGACGGCTACAGCGCAGATGCTAATTGCCGGGAGGCCGTCCCTGGACGGCCTCCTGTTTACTTCCGCGTTGCGTGCTCCCGCGGGTGCACATCGAGGAAGTTCTGTGCTGGCCGTGTCCCTTGGACACAGCCAGTCACAGATCGCTGAAAACGGCCAATCCTCTCATCGCCGGTGTTCTGTGGCTCTCCCTCCTCACACAGAGACAGCGTGTGAGGAGGGAGAGCGAACCGCTGCGGCGGTAAGTGGAAAAAAAAAAAAAAACGAAAAAATAAAGTGTCCCCACTGACATCTGTCCCTGCCATCATGTCCCTGCTGTCATGTCCCTGCCATCTGTCCCCACTGCCATCTGTCCCCAGTGCCACATATAAGTGCCATCTGTCATCAGTGCCACATAGTGCCGTCTGTCATCAGTGCCACATAGTGCCATCTGTCATCAGTGCCATCTGTCATCAGTGCCACCTGTCAGTGTCACATGCCATCTGTCATCAGTGTCACGTGTCATCAGTGCCACGTATCAGTGCCATCTGTCATCAGTGTCATCAGTGCCACATATCAGTGCCATCTGTCATCAGTGTCATCAGTGCCACGTATCAGTGCCATCTGTCATCAGTGTCATCAGTGCCACGTATCAGTGCCATCTGTCATCAGTGTCATCAGTGCCACGTATCAGTGCCATCTGTCATCAGTGTCATCAGTGCCACGTATCAGTGCCATCTGTCATCAGTGTCATCAGTGCCACGTATCAGTGCCATCTGTCATCAGTGTCATCAGTGCCACGTATCAGTGCCATCTGTCATCAGTGTCATCAGTGCCACGTATCAGTGCCATCTGTCATCAGTGCCACGTATTAGTGCCATCTGTCATCAGTGCCACGTATTAGTGCCATCTGTCATCAGTGCCACGTATTAGTGCCATCTGTCATCAGTGCCATCTGTCATCAGTGCCATGTGTCATCAGTGCCACATATTAGTGCCATTTGTCATCAGTGTCACGTGTCATCAGTGCCACGTATTAGTGCCATCTGTCAGTGCCACGTATTAGTGCCATCTGTTTTCAGTGCCACGTATTAGTGCCATCTGTCATCAGTGCCACGTATCAGTGCCATCTGTCATCAGTGCCATGTATCAGTGCCACGTATCAGTGCCATATCAGTGTCACATGTCATTGTCCTGGTGCTCCAGGGCCTTCAAAAGTGTAATAGGTAGTCAACAAGTTAGATGTGTAATTTATGCTCCTAGAACACCTGATGGTGCTCCCTGCATGTTGGGCCTCTCTATGTGGCCAGGCTGTGAAAAAGTCCCACACATATGGTATCGTAATACTCAGGAGGAGTAGCAGAATGTATTTTGGGGCGTTATTTGTGGTATACACATGCCATGTGAGAGAAATAACCTATTACAATGACAATTTTGTGGGGGAAAAAAAAAAATCTTCATTTTGCAAAGAATTGTGGGAAAAAATAACATCAAAAACCTCACCATGCATCTTACTAAATACCTTGGAATGTCTACTTTCAAAAAAGGGGCCATTTGGGGGGGTATTTGTACTTTCCTGACTTGTTCGGGTCTCAAGAAATGAGATAGGCCGTCCGTACATCAGGTGTGATCAATTTTTTATGATTTGCACCATAGTTTGTAGATTCTCTAACTTTCACAAAGACCAAATAATATTCACTAATTTTGGTTATTTTTACCAAAGATATGTAGCAGTGTAAATTGTGGCCAAAATTTATGGAGAAAAAATTAATAATTTGCAAAATTTTATCACAGAAACGAAGAAAAATATTTTTTTTTTCAAAATTTTCGGTCTTTTTTCATTTATAGCGCAAAAAATAAAAAGCCCAGAGGTGATCAAATACCACCAAAATAAAGCTGTATTTGTATGAAAAAAAGGACACAAAATTCATTTGGGTACAGTATTACATGACTGAGTAATTGTCATTCAAAGTGTGAGAGCTCTGAAAGCTGAAAATTGGTCTGGGCACAAGGGGGGTTTAAGTGCCCAGTTGTCAAGTGGTTAATTATTATTTATCCCTTTAATTCATATTTCAAATACTACTATGTATAGTGTAGAGTATTTAAGTAATTCTAAGCCCAGATAGGTTTCCCACATCTTCCATATTGGGCACATCACAAGCAGAGCTTTTTTTCAGCAGGAACGCGGGGTAACACATTTCTGGCACCTCCAGCACTGAATGTATAAAATGTCAAGGGGTGCTGGAGGGTCTACTGATACTCGCTGCTGGGGGATCTATTGTCACTGGGGGATCTATTGTCACTGGGGGATCTATTGTCACTGTGGGAACTATTGTTGCTGGAGAGGACTATTACTGTTGGTGGAGGACCTAGTGTTGCTGGGGGAGGATTTACTGTTGAAAGAGGGGTCTATTGATGCTGGCTGCTGGAGAGTCTATCGAAGCTGACTACTGGGACATCTATTGTTGCTGATGGGGATCTATTGTTGCTGGGGGTCTATAGCTGCTGGGAGGGGTCTATTGTTGATAAGAAGATCTATTGTTGCTGAGGAGATTTATAGTTGCTGGGAGGGTTCTGTTTTTGCTGGTGGGGATTCAATTGAAGCTGGGGGGGGGGGGTCTATAGTTGCTGGGAGGGATCTATTGTTGATAGGAAGATCTATTGTTGCTAAGGAGGTCTATTGTTGCTGGGGGGGGTCTTTTGTTGCTGGCTGCAGGGAACCTATTTTACTGCTTTTTATAAACAAATTCCATACAACTACTTAGCACCAAAATGATACTTGGTTGTGTATTCTCTAAAAGAAGCGAAACTGGGGGGTGGGTAGGGGGCAGAGATAAGGGGCACCTATTCTCTGGGGAAAAAAGTCCTGATCACAAGCAGATGATTTTTAATCTAAACACTTTAAACATAAAATGCCAAATACTCATTTGATCTTCTTTTTTAGATATTGTGACTTTTTTCCCCCCTTTCCCATTGTGCAGTCCGGGTAGGGAGCAAATGTCACTGACGCCGTAGTGAAGCTGTCACTCAAGCATTTGACCCTTCCTTCAGACATTATTGCCTGTAGAGTGACTCAAATGCTTGAGTGACAACTCCATTCAGCTCTGCATGGTCTGGGGGTAGGGACAAAAAGGCTAAAGTAATATCACCAAGCCATATGACTTGCTGCTGTCTTAGCCCTACCCACAACCAAGGTAGTGCTGGAATATGAGGATTGCATTTGGCACCCGGGGCGGATCCTAAATCTGGCACCCCCCATCTGGCACCCCCCCTCACTGATCATGCCTGTACGCACTCAGCCCCCTCATATCTGTACGCACTCAGCCCACCCACACACCTGTATGCACTCAGCCCACCCACACACCTGTACGCACTCAGCCCACCCACACACCTGTACGCACTCTGCCCCCTCATACCTGTATACACTCACCCCACCCACATACCTGTACGCACTCAGCCCACCTACACACCTATATGCACTCAGCCCACCCACACACCTGTACACACTCAGTCCCCTCATACCTGTATACACTCATCCCACCCACACACCTGTACGCACTCAGCCCACCCACACACCTGTACGCACTCAGCCCCTTCATACCTGTACGCACTCAGCCCACCCACACACCTGTACACACTCAGCCCCCTCATACCTGTATACACTCACCCCACCCACACACCTGTACGCACTCAGCCCACCCATACACCTGTACGCACTCAGCCCACCTACACACCTGTACGCACTCAGCCCACCTACACACCTGTATGCACTCAGCCCACCCACACACCTGTACGCACTCAGCCCCTTCATACCTGTACGCACTCAGCCCACCCACACACCTGTATGCACTCAGCTCACCCACACACCTGTATGCACTCAGCCCACCTACACACCTGTACGTACTCAGCCCACCTACACACCTGTACGCACTCAGCCCACCCACACACCTGTACGCACTCAGCCCACCCACACACCTGTACGCACTCAGCCCTCTCATATCTGTATGCACTCAGCCCACCCACACACCTGTACACACTCAGCCCCCTCATACCTGTACACACTCAGCCCCCTCATACCTGTATGCACTCAGCCCCCTCATACCTGTATGCACTCAGCCCCCTCATATCTGTACGCACTCAGCCCACCTACACACCTATATGCACTCAGCCCACCCACACACCTGTACACACTCAGTCCCCTCATACCTGTATACACTCATCCCACCCACACACCTGTACGCACTCAGCCCACCCACACACCTGTACGCACTCAGCCCCCTCATACCTGTATGCACTCAGCCCCCTCATATCTGTACGCACTCAGCCCACCCACACACCTGTACGCACTCAGCCCCTTCATACCTGTAAGCACTCAGCCCACCCACAGACCTGTACGCACTCAGCCCACCCACACACCTGTACGCACTTATTCCACCCACACATCTGTACGCACTCATCCCACCCACACACCTGTACGCACTCAGCCCACCTACACACCTGTATGCACTCAGCCCACCTACACACCTGTATGCACTCAGCCCACCCACACACCTGTACGCACTCAGCCCACCCACACACCTGTATGCACTCAGCCCCCTCTTACCTGTACGCACTCAGCCCACCCACACACCTGTATGCACTCAGACACCTCTTACCTGTACGCACTCAGCCCACCCACACACCTGTACGCACTCAGCCCTCTCATATCTGTATGCACTCAGCCCCCTCATATCTGTACGCACTCAGCCCACCTACACACCTATATGCACTCAGCCCACCCACACACCTGTACACACTCAGCCCCTTCATACCTGTACGCACTCAGCCCACCCACACACCTGTACACACTCAGCCCCCTCATACCTGTATACACTCACCCCACCCACACACCTGTACGCACTCAGCCCACCTACACACCTGTACGCACTCAGCCCACCTACACACCTGTACGCACTCAGCCCACCTACACACCTGTACGCACTCAGCCCCTTCATACCTGTACGCACTCAGCCCACCCACACACCTGTATGCACTCAGCCCACCCACACATCTGTATGCACTCAGCCCACCTACACACCTGTACGCACTCAGCCCACCTACACACCTGTACGCACTCAGCCCACCTACACACCTGTACGCACTCAGCCCACCCACATACCTGTACGCACTCAGCCCACCCACATACCTGTACGCACTCAGCCCACCCACACACCTGTACGCACTCAGCCCACCCACACACCTGTACGCACTCAGCCCACCCACACACCTGTACACACTCAGCCCTCTCATATCTGTATGCACTCAGCCCACCCACACACCTGTACACACTCAGCCCCCTCATACCTGTATGCACTCAGCCCCCTCATATCTGTACGCACTCAGCCCACCCACACACCTGTACGCACTCAGCCCCTTCATACCTGTAAGCACTCAGCCCACCCACACACCTGTACGCACTCATTCCACCCACACACCTGTACGCACTCATTCCACCCACACACCTGTACGCACTCATTCCACCCACACACCTGTACGCACTCATCCCACCCACACACCTGTACGCACTCATCCCACCTACACACCTGTATGCACTCAGCCCACCTACACACCTGTATGCACTCAGCCCACCCACACACCTGTATGCACTCAGCCCCCTCTTACCTGTATGCACTCAGCCCACCCACACACCTGTATGCACTCAGCCACCTCTTACCTGTACGCACTCAGCCCACCCACACACCTGTACGCACTCAGCCCTCTCATATCTGTATGCACTGAGCCCACCCACACACCTGTATGCACTCAGCCCACCCACACACTTAAACAAACTCAGCCCCCTCTTACCTGTATGCACTCAGCCCACCCACACACCTGTACGCACTTAGCCCCCTCTTACCTGTATGCACTCAGCCCCCTCATACCTGTACGCACTCAGCCCACCCACACACCTGTACGCACTCAGCCCCCTCTTACCTGTACGCACTCAGCCACCTAATACCTGTATGCACTCAGCCCCCTCATACCTGTATGCACTCAGCCCCCTCATACCTGTATGCACTCAGCCCCCTCATACCTGTATGCACTCAGCCCCCTCATACCTGTATGCACTCAGCCCCCTCATACCTGTATGCACTCAGCCCCCTCATACCTGTATGCACTCAGCCCCCTCATACCTGTATGCACTCAGCCCCCTCATACCTGTATGCACTCAGCCACCTCATACCTGTACGCACTCAGCCACCTCATATCTGTACGCACTCAGCCCAACCACACACCTGTACGCACTCAGCCCAACCACACACCTGTACGCACTCAGCCCCCTCATACCTGTATACACTCATCCCACCCACACACCTGTATGCACTCAGCCCACCTACACACCTGTATGCACTCAGCCCACCAACACACCTGTATGCACTCAGCCCACCAACACACCTGAACGAACTCAGCCCCCTCTTACCTGTACGCACTCAGCCCACCCACACACCTGTACGCACTCAGCCCCCTTATACCTGTACACACTCAGCTCCTTCTTATCTGTACGCACTCAGATCCCTCTTACCTGTACGCACTCAGCTCCCTCTTACCTGTACGCACTCAGATCCCTCTTACCTGTACGCACTCAGATCCCTCTTACCTGTACGCACTCAGCTCCCTCTTACCTGTACGCACTCAGCTCCCTCTTACCTGTACGCACTCAGCCCCCTTATACCTGTACGCACTCATCCCACTCACACACCTGTACACACTCAGCTCCCTCTTACCTGTACGCACTCAGATCCCTCTTACCTGTACGCACTCAGCCTCCTCTTACCTGTACGCACTCAGCCCACCCACACACCTGTATGCACTCAGCCCACCCACACACCTGTACGCACTCAGCCCACCCACACACCTGTACGCACTCTGCCCCCTCATACCTGTATACACTCACCCCACCCACATACCTGTACGCACTCAGCCCACCTACACACCTATATGCACTCAGCCCACCCACACACCTGTACACACTCAGTCCCCTCATACCTGTATACACTCATCCCACCCACACACCTGTACGCACTCAGCCCACCCACACACCTGTACGCACTCAGCCCCTTCATACCTGTACGCACTCAGCCCACCCACACACCTGTACACACTCAGCCCCCTCATACCTGTATACACTCACCCCACCCACACACCTGTACGCACTCAGCCCACCTACACACCTGTACGCACTCAGCCCACCTACACACCTGTACGCACTCAGCCCACCTACACACCTGTATGCACTCAGCCCACCCACACACCTGTACGCACTCAGCCCACCTACACACCTGTACGTACTCAGCCCACCTACACACCTGTACGCACTCAGCCCACCCACACACCTGTACGCACTCAGCCCACCCACACACCTGTACGCACTCAGCCCTCTCATATCTGTATGCACTCAGCCCACCCACACACCTGTACACACTCAGCCCCCTCATACCTGTATGCACTCAGCCCCCTCATATCTGTACGCACTCAGCCCACCTACACACCTATATGCACTCAGCCCACCCACACACCTGTACACACTCAGTCCCCTCATACCTGTATACACTCATCCCACCCACACACCTGTACGCACTCAGCCCACCCACACACCTGTACGCACTCAGCCCCCTCATACCTGTATGCACTCAGCCCCCTCATATCTGTACGCACTCAGCCCACCCACACACCTGTACGCACTCAGCCCCTTCATACCTGTACGCACTCAGCCACCTAATACCTGTATGCACTCAGCCCCCTCATACCTGTATGCACTCAGCCCACCCACACACCTGTACGCACTCAGCCCACCCACATACTTAAACAAACTCAGCCCCCTCTTACCTGTACGCACTCAGCCCACCCACACACCTGTATGCACTCAGCCACCTCTTACCTGTACGCACTCAGCCCACCCACACACCTGTACGCACTCAGCCCTCTCATATCTGTATGCACTCAGCCCCCTCATATCTGTACGCACTCAGCCCACCTACACACCTATATGCACTCAGCCCACCCACACACCTGTACACACTCAGCCCCTTCATACCTGTACGCACTCAGCCCACCCACACACCTGTATACACTCACCCCACCCACACACCTGTACGCACTCAGCCCACCTACACACCTGTACGCACTCAGCCCACCTACACACCTGTACGCACTCAGCCCACCTACACACCTGTACGCACTCAGCCCACCTACACACCTGTACGCACTCAGCCCACCTACACACCTGTACGCACTCAGCCCACCTACACACCTGTATGCACTCAGCCCACCCACACACCTGTATGCACTCAGCCCACCCACACACCTGTACGCACTCAGCCCCTTCATACCTGTATGCAGTCAGCCCACCCACACACCTGTATGCAGTCAGCCCACCCACACATCTGTATGCACTCAGCCCACCTACACACCTGTACGCACTCAGCCCACCTACACACCTGTACGCACTCAGCCCACCCACATACCTGTACGCACTCAGCCCCCTCATACCTGTACGCACTCAGCCCACCCACACACCTGTACACACTCAGCCCTCTCATATCTGTATGCACTCAGCCCACCCACACACCTGTACACACTCAGCCCCCTCATACCTGTATGCACTCAGCCCCCTCATATCTGTACGCACTCAGCCCACCCACACACCTGTACGCACTCAGCCCCTTCATACCTGTAAGCACTCAGCCCACCCACAGACCTGTACGCACTCAGCCCACCCACACACCTGTACGCACTCAGCCCACCCACACACCTGTACGCACTCAGCCCACCCACACACCTGTACGCACTCAGCCCACCCACACACCTGTACGCACTCAGCCCACCCACACACCTGTACGCACTCAGCCCACCCACACACCTGTATGCACTCAGCCCACCCACACACTTAAACAAACTCAGCCCCCTCTTACCTGTATGCACTCAGCCCACCCACACACCTGTATGCACTCAGCCACCTCTTACCTGTACGCACTCAGCCCTCTCATATCTGTATGCACTCAGCCCCCTCATATCTGTACGCACTCAGCCCACCTATACACCTATATGCACTCAGCCCACCCACACACCTGTACACACTCAGTCCCCTCATACCTGTATACACTCATCCCACCCACACAGCTGTACGCACTCAGCCCACCCACACACCTGTACGCACTCAGCCCCTTCATACCTGTACGCACTCAGCCCACCCACACACCTGTACACACTTAGCCCCCTCATACCTGTATACACTCACCCCACCCACACACCTGTACGCACTCAGCCCACCTACACACCTGTACGCACTCAGCCCACCTACACACCTGTACGCACTCAGCCCACCTACACACCTGTACGCACTCAGCCCACCCACACACCTGTACGCACTCAGCCCCTTCATACCTGTACGCACTCAGCCCACCCACACACCTGTACACACTTAGCCCCCTCATACCTGTATACACTCACCCCACCCACACACCTGTACGCACTCAGCCCACCTACACACCTGTACGCACTCAGCCCACCTACACACCTGTACGCACTCAGCCCACCTACACACCTGTATGCACTCAGCCCACCCACACACCTGTACGCACTCAGCCCCTTCATACCTGTACGCACTCAGCCCACCCACACACCTGTACGCACTCAGCCCACCCACACACCTGTACGCACTCAGCCCACCCACACACCTGTACACACTCAGCCCTCTCATATCTGTATGCACTCAGCCCACCCACACACCTGTACACACTCAGCCCCCTCATACCTGTATGCACTCAGCCCCCTCATATCTGTACGCACTCAGCCCACCCACACACCTGTACGCACTCAGCCCCTTCATACCTGTATACACTCATCCCACCCACACACCTGTATGCACTCAGCCCACCTACACACCTGTACGCACTCAGCCCACCCACACACCTGTACGCACTCAGCCCACCCACACACCTGTACGCACTCAGCCCCCTCATACCTGTATACACTCATCCCACCCACAGACCTGTACGCACTCAGCCCACCCACACACCTGTACGCACTCAGCCCACCCACACACCTGTACGCACTCATCCCACCCACACACCTGTACGCACTCAGCCCACCCACACACTTAAACAAACTCAGCCCCCTCTTACCTGTACGCACTCAGCCCACCCACACACCTGTATGCACTCAGCCACCTCTTACCTGTACGCACTCAGCCCCCTCATACCTGTATGCACTCAGTCCACCCACACACCTGTACGCACTCAGCCCCCTCTTACCTGTACGCACTCAGCCACCTAATACCTGTACGCACTCAGCCCACCCACACACCTGTACGCACTCATCCCACCCACACACCTGTATGCACTCAGCCCACCCACACACTTAAACAAACTCAGCCCCCTCTTACCTGTATGCACTCAGCCCACCCACACACCTGTACGCACTTAGCCCCCTCTTACCTGTATGCACTCAGCCCCCTCATACCTGTACGCACTCAGCCCACCCACACACTTGTACGCACTCAGCCCCCTCTTACCTGTACGCACTCAGCCCACCCACACACCTGTACGCACTCAGCCCCCTCTTACCTGTACGCACTCAGCCACCTAATACCTGTATGCACTCAGCCCCCTCATACCTGTATGCACTCAGCCCCCTCATACCTGTATGCACTCAGCCCCCTCATACCTGTATGCACTCAGCCCCCTCATACCTGTATGCACTCAGCCCCCTCATACCTGTATGCACTCAGCCCCCTCATACCTGTATGCACTCAGCCCCCTCATACCTGTACGCACTCAGCCCCCTCATACCTGTACGCACTCAGCCCCCTCATACCTGTACGCACTCAGCCCCCTCATACCTGTACGCACTCAGCCCCCTCATACCTGTACGCACTCAGCCCCCTCATACCTGTACGCACTCAGCCCCCTCATACCTGTACGCACTCAGCCCCCTCATACCTGTACGCACTCAGCCCCCTCATACCTGTACGCACTCAGCCACCTCATATCTGTACGCACTCAGCCCACCCACACACCTGTATGCACTCAGCCCAACCACACACCTGTACGCACTCAGCCCAACCACACACCTGTACGCACTCAGCCCACCCACACACCTGTACGCACTCAGCCCACCCACACACCTGTACGCACTCAGCCCCCTCATACCTGTATACACTCATCCCACCCACACACCTGTATGCACTCAGCCCACCTACACACCTGTATGCACTCAGCCCACCAACACACCTGTATGCACTCAGCCCACCAACACACCTGAACGAACTCAGCCCACCCACACACCTGTACGCACTCAGCCCCCTTATACCTGTACACACTCAGCTCCTTCTTATCTGTACGCACTCAGATCCCTCTTACCTGTACGCACTCAGCTCCCTCTTACCTGTACGCACTCAGCTCCCTCTTACCTGTACGCACTCATCCCACCCACACACCTGTACACACTCAGCTCCCTCTTACCTGTACGCACTCAGATCCCTCTTACCTGTACGCACTCAGCCCACCCACACACCTGTATGCACTCAGCCACCTTATACCTGTATGCACTCAGCCCACCCACACACCTGTACGCACTCAGCCCCCTCATACCTGTATACACTCAGCCCACCCACACACCTGTACGCACTCAGCCCACCCACACACCTGTACGCACTCAGCCCACCCACACACCTGTACGCACTCAGCCACCTCATACCTGTATGCACTCAGCCCCCTCTTACCTGTACGCACTCAGCCCACCCACACACCTACGTTCCCTTGACGATGTCTTCGTGAGACGAAACGTACGTCGGATGGTAGACAAGCTGACGTCATCACAGTGTATCCCGTACCTCGTCCTGAACGGGTGTCCATTAGCCGGCCGGCTGCAGTGTTTTTATATGCTTTTATCTCTGGTTCACATGTAAGTGCAATCTTTATTTACATTAAATCTTGGTCTTAACGATTTCACACTATGGAGAGCCGTTGTTTTATATTTCTGTGTCCTGCCTATTAAATGTCGGGTTGGATTGAGCTGCCTTGTTTTGCGTCCTGGTCCCTCATTGGAAGCCGTGGTGTGAGTCCTGGTCCTTCATTGAAAGCCGTGGTGTGACGGTTCCTGTATTGACCATCAGGTTGCTGTACAAGCTTACTAAAGCTTGCCATCTGGTAAGCGCATAATACACACGGTGGTGGATCCCCTCACATGCTGGTGTTTTGTGATTGAATTATTTTTATCCGTACATCTTTGGTTGGACTCCTTTCTCCCTTCTATCTGGACTGAATATCCATTTACTCACATTTTTTCACTATTTGGACTTATTTTTACCCCCCTCTTTTTTGTTTTTGTTTTCTGTCACCTTAATTGTGTTTCATATATGCTATTTCCGAGTCCTTCAGGGCTTTTTTGTTTACATATATATCACTGTATATGCTTGTTCACTTATTTTTAGCGCTGCTCACGTTTTATAACACCCACACACCTGTACACACTCGGCCCCCTCATACCTGTATGCATTCAGCCCACCCACACACCTGTATGCACTTAGCCCCCTCATACCTGTACGCACGGAGACCACCCACACACCTCTATGCACTCAGCCCCCTCATACCTCTATGCACTCAGCCCCCTCATACCTCTATGCACTCCACCCACACACACACACCTGTACGCACTTAGCCCCCTCTTACCTGTACGCACTCAGCCCCCTCATACCTGTACGCACTCAGCCCACCCACACACCTGTACGCACTCAGCCACCTAATACCTGTACGCACTCAGCCCACCTACACACCTATATGCACTCAGCCCACCCACACACCTGTACACACTCAGTCCCCTCATACCTGTATACACTCATCCCACCCACACACCTGTACACACTCAGCTCCCTCTTACCTGTACGCACTCAGCCCCCTCTTACCTGTACGCACTCAGCCCACCCACACACCTGTATGCACTCAGCCACCTTATACCTGTATGCACTCAGCCCACCCACACACCTGTACGCACTCAGCCCCCTCATACCTGTATACACTCATCCCACCCACACACCTGTATGCACTCAGCCCACCCACACACCTGTACGCACTCAGCCACCTCATACCTGTATGCACTCAGCCCCCTCTTACCTGTACGCACTCAGCCCACCCACACACCTACGTTCCCTTGACGATGTCTTCGTGAGACGAAACGTACGTCGGATGGTAGACAAGCTGACGTCATCACAGTGTATCCCGTACCTCGACCTGAACGGGTGTCCATTAGCCGGCCGGCTGCAGTGTTTTTATATGCTTTTATCTCTGGTTCACATGTAAGTGCAATCTTTATTTACATTAAATCTTGGTCTTAACGATTTCACACTATGGAGAGCCGTTGTTTTATATTTCTGTGTCCTGCCTATTAAATGTCGGGTTGGATTGAGCTGCCTTGTTTTGCGTCCTGGTCCTTCATTGAAAGCCGTGGTGTGACGGTTCCTGTATTGACCATCAGGTTGCTGTACAAGCTTACTAAAGCTTGCCATCTGGTAAGCGCATAATACACACGGTGGTGGATCCCCTCACATGCTGGTGTTTTGTGATTGAATTATTTTTATCCGTACATCTTTGGTTGGACTCCTTTCTCCCTTCTATCTGGACTGAATATCCATTTACTCACATTTTTTCACTATTTGGACTTATTTTTACCCCCCTCTTTTTTGTTTTTGTTTTCTGTGACCTTAATTGTGTTTCATATATGCTATTTCCGAGTCCTTCAGGGCTTTTTTGTTTACATATATATCACTGTATATGCTTGTTCACTTATTTTTAGCGCTGCTCACGTTTTATAACACCCACACACCTGTACACACTCGGCCCCCTCATACCTGTATGCATTCAGCCCACCCACACACCTGTATGCACACAGCCCCCTCATACCTGTACGCACGGAGACCACCCACACACCTCTATGCACTCAGCCCCCTCATACCTCTATGCACTCCACCCACACACACACACCTGTACGCACTTAGCCCCCTCTTACCTGTACGCACTCAGCCCACCCACACACCTGTACGCACTCAGCCCACCCACACACCTGTACGCACTCAGCCCACCCACACACCTGTACGCACTCAGCCACCTAACACCTGTACGCACTCAGCCCACCCACACACCTGTACGCACTCAGCCACCTAATACCTGTATGCACTCAGCCCAACCACACACCTGTACGCACTCAGCCCCCTCATACCTGTATACACTTATCCCACCCACACACCTGTATGCACTCAGCCCACCTACACACCTGTATGCACTCAGCCCACCCACACACCTGAACGAACTCAGCCCCCTCATACCTGTACGCACTCAGCCCACCCACACACCTGTACGCACTCAGCCCCCTTATACCTGTACGCACTCATCCCACCCACACACCTGTACACACTCAGCTCCCTCTTACCTGTACGCACTCAGCTCCCTCTTACCTGTACGCACTCAGCTCCCTCTTACCTGTACGCACTCAGCTCCCTCTTACCTGTACGCACTCAGCTCCCTCTTACCTGTACGCACTCAGCTCCCTCTTAGCTGTACGCACTCAGCCCCCTCATACCTGTACGCACCCAGCCCACCCACACACCTCTATGCACTCAGCCCCCTCATACCTCTATGCACTCCACCCACACACACACACACCTGTACGCACTTAGCCCCCTCATACCTGTACGCACTCAGCCCACCTACATACTTGTATGCACTCAGCCCCCTCATACCTGTACGCACTCAGCCCACCCACACACCTGTATGCACACAGCCCCCTCATACCTGTACGCACCCAGCCCACCCACACACCTCTATGCACTCAGCCCCCTCATACCTCTATGCACTCCACCCACACACACACACACACACACACCTGTACGCACTTAGCCCCCTCATACCTGTACGCACTCAGCACACCCACACACCTGTACGCACTCAGCCCACCCACACACCTGTACGCACTCAGCCCCCATCATACCTGTATGAACTCAGCCCACCCACACAGCTGTATGCACTCAGCCCCCCACATACACGTATGCACTCAGCCCCCTCATACCTGTATACACTTATCCCACCACACACCTGTACGCACTCAGCCCCCTCATGCCTGTACGCACTCAGCCCCCTTATATTTGTACGCACTCATCCCAACCACACACCTGTACGCACTCAGCCCCCTCATATCTGTACGCACCCAGCCCACCCACACACCTGTATGCACTCAGCCCCCTCATACCTGTACGCATTCAGCCCAACCACACACCTGTACGCACTCAGCCCCCTCATAGCTGTATGCACTCCACCCACACACACACCTGTACACACTCAGCCCCCTCTTACCTGTATGCACTCCACCCACACACACACCTGTACACACTCAGCCCCCATCATACCTGTATGAACTCAGACCACCCACACACCTGTACGCACTCAGCCCTCCACATACCTGTACACACTCAGCCACCCACACACCTGTATGCACTCAGCCCCCTCGTACCTGTACGCACTCAGCCCACACACACATCTGTACGCACTCAGCCACCTCATACCCGTACGCACTCAGCGCACCCACATACCTGTACGCAGTCAGCCCTCTAATACATGTATGCACTCAGCCCACCCACACACCTGTACGCACTCAGCCCCCTCATACCTGTGCACACTCGGCCCCCTCATACCTGTATGCACTCAGCCCACCCACACACCTATACGCACTTAGCCCCCTTATGCCTGTACGCACTCAGCCCCCTCATACCTTTATACACACATCCCACCCACACACTGTACACACTCAGCCCACCTACACACCTGTATGCACTCAGCCCACCCATACACCTGTACAAACTCAGCCCCCTCATACCTGTACGCACTCAGCCCACCCACACACCTGTATGCACTCAGCCCCCTCAAACCTGTAGACACTCAGCTTCCCCCCTCACACCTGTACACACTGAGCTGCCCCCTCTCACAACTGTACACACTCAGCTGCCCCCTCTCACACCTGTACACACTCAGCTGCCCCCTCTCACACCTGTACACACTCAGCTGCCCCCCCTCACACCTGTACACACTCAGCTGCCCCCTCTCACACCTGTACACACTCAGCTGCCACCCTCACACCTGTACACACTCAGCTGCCCCCTCTCACACCTGTACACACTCAGCTGCCCCCTCTCACACCTGTACACACTCAGCTGCCACCCTCACACCTGTACACACTCAGCTGCCCCCCCTCACACCTGTACACACTCAGCTGTCCCCCCCCACACCTGTACACACTCAGCTGTCCCCCCCACACCTGTACACTCTCAGCTGTCCCCCCTCACACCTGTACACTCTCAGCTGTCCCCCCTCACACCTGTACACTCTCAGCTGCCCCCCTCACACCTGTACACACTCAGCAGCCCCCTCACACCTGTACACACTGAGCTGCCCCCTCTCACATCTGTACACACTCAGCTGCCCCCCTCACACCTGTACACACTCAGCTGCCCCCTCACACCTGTACACACTGAGCTGCCCCCCCTCACACCTGTACACACTCAGCTGCCCCCCTCACACCTGTACACACTTAGCTGCCCCCTCACACCTGTACACACTCAGCTGCCCCCCTCACACCTGTACACACTCAGCTGCCCCCTCTCACACCTGTACACACTCAGCTGCCCCCCTCACACCTGTACACACTCAGCTGCCCCCTGTCACACCTGTACACACTCAGCTGCCCCCTCTCACACCTGTACACACTCAGCTGCCCCCTCTCACACCTGTACACACTCAGCTGCCCCCTCTCACACCTGTACACACTCAGCTGCCCCCCCCACACCTGTACACACTCAGCTGCCCCCCCTCACACCTGTACACACTCAGCTGTCCCCCCCACACCTGTACACACTCAGCTGCCCCCCCTCACACCTGTACACACTCAGCTGTCCCCCCTCACACCTGTACACACTCAGCTGCCCCCCCTCACACCTGTACACACTCAGCTGCCCCCCCTCACACCTGTACACACTCAGCTGCCCCCTCACACCTGTACACACTGAGCTGCCCCCTCTCACACCTGTACACACTCAGCTACCCCCCCTCACACCTGTACACACTCAGCTGTCCCCCCTCACACCTGTACACACTCAGCTGCCCCCCCTCACACCTGTACACACTCAGCTGCCCCCTCACACCTGTACACACTCAGCTGCCCCCCCCTCACACCTGTACACACTCAGCTGCCCCCCTCACACCTGTACATACTCAGCAGCCCCCCTCACACCTGTACACACTGAGCTGCCCCCCCTCACACCTGTACACACTGAGCTGCCCCCTCTCACACCTGTACACACTGAGCTGCCCCCCCTCACACCTGTACACACTCAGCTGCCCCCTCACACTTGTACACACTCAGCTGCCCCCTCACACCTGTACACACTCAGCTGCCCCCTCACACCTGTACACACTCAGCTGCCCCCTCACACCTGTACACACTCAGCTGCCCCCTCACACCTGTACACACTCAGCTGCCCCCCTCACACCTGTACACACTCAGCTGCCCCCTCTCACACCTGTACACACTCAGCTGTCCCCCCTCACACCTGTACACACTCAGCTGCCCCCCCTCACACCTGTACACACTCAGCTGCCCCCTCACACCTGTACACACTGAGCTGCCCCCTCTCACACCTGTACACACTGAGCTGCCCCCTCTCACACCTGTACACACTGAGCTGCCCCCTCTCACACCTGTACACACTCAGCTACCCCCCCTCACACCTGTACACACTCAGCTGTCCCCCCTCACACCTGTACACACTCAGCTGCCCCCCCTCACACCTGTACACACTCAGCTGCCCCCTCACACCTGTACACACTCAGCTGCCCCCCCCTCACACCTGTACATACTCAGCAGCCCCCCTCACACCTGTACACACTGAGCTGCCCCCCCTCACACCTGTACACACTGAGCTGCCCCCTCTCACACCTGTACACACTGAGCTGCCCCCCCTCACACCTGTACACACTGAGCTGCCCCCCTCACACTTGTACACACTCAGCTGCCCCCTCACACCTGTACACACTCAGCTGCCCCCTCACACCTGTACACACTCAGCTGCCCCCTCTCACACCTGTACACACTCAGCTGTCCCCCTCTCACACCTGTACACACTGAGCTGCCCTCCCTCACACCTGTACACACTGAGCTGCCCCCTCTCACACCTGTACACACTCAGCTGTCCCCCCTCACACCTGTACACACTCAGCTGCCCCCTCACACCTGTACACACTCAGCTGCCCCCTCACACCTGTACACACTCAGCTGCCCCCTCACACCTGTACACACTCAGCTGCCCCCTCACACCTGTACACACTCAGCTGCCCCCCCTCACACCTGTACACACTCAGCTGCCCCCCCTCACACCTGTACACACTCAGCTGCCCCCCTCACACCTGTACACACTCAGCTGCCCCCCTCACACTTGTACACACTTAGCTGCCCCCTCACACCTGTACACACTCAGCTGCCCCCTCTCACACCTGTACACACTCAGCTGTCCCCCCTCACACCTGTACACATTCAGCTGCCCCCTCACACCTGTACACACTCAGCTGCCCCCCTCACACTTGTACACACTTAGCTGCCCCCTCACACCTGTACACACTCAGCTGCCCCCTCTCACACCTGTACACACTCAGCTGTCCCCCCTCACACCTGTACACATTCAGCTGCCCCCTCACACCTGTACACACTCAGCTGCCCCCTCTCACACCTGTACATACTCAGCAGCCCCCCTCACACCTGTACACACTCAGCTGCCCCCCTCACACCTGTACACACTGAGCTGCCCTCCCTCACACCTTTACACACTGAGCTGCCCCCTCTCACACCTGTACACACTGAGCTGTCCCCCCTCACACCTGTACACACTCAGCTGCCCCCCTCACACCTGTACACACTCAGCTGCCCCCCTCACACCTGTACACACTCAGCTGCCCCCCCTCACACCTGTACACACTCAGCTGCCCCCCCTCACACCTGTACACACTCAGCTGCCCCCCCTCACACCTGTACACACTCAGCTGCCCCCCCTCACACCTGTACACACTCAGCTGCCCCCCCCTCACACCTGTACACACTCAGCTGCCCCCCCTCACACCTGTACACACTCAGCTGCCCCCCCTCACACCTGTACACACTCAGCTGCCCCCCCTCACACCTGTACACACTCAGCTGCCCCCCCTCACACCTGTACACACTCAGCTGCCCCCCCTCACACCTGTACACACTCAGCTGCCCCCCCTCACACTTGTACACACTTAGCTGCCCCCTCACACCTGTACACACTCAGCTGCCCCCTCTCACACCTGTACACACTCAGCTGCCCCCTCTCACACCTGTACACACTCAGCTGTCCCCCCTCACACCTGTACACACTCAGCTGCCCCCTCACACCTGTACACACTCAGCTGCCCCCTCTCACACCTGTACATACTCAGCAGCCCCCCTCACACCTGTACACACTCAGCTGCCCCCCTCACACCTGTACACACTGAGCTGCCCTCCCTCACACCTGTACACACTGAGCTGCCCCCTCTCACACCTGTACACATTCAGCTGTCCCCCCTCACACCTGTACACACTCAGCTGCCCCCCTCACACCTGTACACACTCAGCTGCCCCCCTCACACCTGTACACACTCAGCTGCCCCCTCACACCTGTACACACTCAGCTGCCCCCCCCTCACACCTGTACACACTCAGCTGCCCCCCCTCACACCTGTACACACTCAGCTGCCCCCCCTCACACCTGTACACACTCAGCTGCCCCCCCTCACACCTGTACACACTCAGCTGCCCCCTCTCACACCTGTACACACTCAGCTGCCCCCCCTCACACCTGTACACACTCAGTTGCCCCCCCCACACCTGTACACACTCAGCTGCCCCCTCTCACACCTGTGCACACTCAGCAGCCCCCTCACACCTGTACACACTCAGCAGCCCCCTCACACCTGTACACACTCAGCAGCCCCCTCACACCTGTACACACTCAGCTGCCCCCTCTCACACCTGTACACACTCAGCAGCCCCCCCTCACACCTGTACACACTCAGCAGCCCCCCCTCACACCTGTACACACTCAGCAGCCCCCCCCCCACACCTGTACACACTCAGCAGCCCCCCCCCTCACACCTGTACACACTCAGCTGCCCCACACACACATTTGTAAACACACACAGCTCTGCTCCCCATGCACAAACAGCCTCCTCTCTTCACTTGTACTCACAGCCCCCACTTGCAGGGTTGTCTTCCTTGTCCCAGGTCTTGATTCCACATGTACCTGTGAAAATACAGTAACAACAGGGGTGCACATACATGAAGTAGCCAGAGGTGGCAGTATAGAGCTTGATGTGAGCTCAATGAGAGAGCAGCCGTCTCGCACAAACACAGAGAGCCAGCACAGCTACAGAGCCAGCACAACTACAGAGCAGAGAGCACCTCTTGCACCTGCCACTGCCTTGTCCCGGCTCTAATAGCCAGCCTGACACCCCCCAATGTGTGGTACCCGGAGCAGACTCTCCCCCCCCCCCCCGTAGGTACGCACCTGGCTCGGTAAGCCATGAGCAGATAGTACTGAATAGTGGAGCATGCACAGTGTGGTTGCAACACTGCAAAAGCTATGTGAGTTGCAGACTGTTGTCACCAATGACAAGGAAATGTAAGATGCTTAACATATGAGGAAAGTTTGTGTAGGAAAACAGAGGGCACAAAGACATTTAAAAAGCTTTTTTATTTTTATTGGGGGGGGGTTACTGACACTTTAATGAGTGAGCTCAGGAGCGGTTCCTCTATTTTCTATTTTTATACTCATATGTCATCCAGTAAGTTACTTTTGCGTTTTTTCATTACAGAAACGGTCATATGGATTTTGAAATGCGGGTTTCGGTACCTCCTATAGGTGTGATGGTCAAATGTACAAATAAATGTGGACACATAGCAAATCAGTTATTGTATGATTATTGATAGCGTACAGACTGTTTGTGCTGCTGAAAAAAGGTCTGAAGAGTTCTGTTGGAGTCACCATCAGAACAGGTACAGGTAGAACTGTGTGAAAAGTGGTGGGTCTGTCTAATGCCCTGTACACACGATAGGATTTTCCAACAACAAAACCATGCATTTTTTTCTGACGGATGTTGGCTCAAACTTGTCTTGCATACACACGGTCACAAAAATGTTGTTGGAAATTCCGCGCGTCAAGAACGTGGTGATGTACAACACGAACGACGGGCCGAGAAAAATGAAGTTCAATAGCCAGTGCGGCTCTTCTGCTTGATTCCAAGCATGCGTGGACTTTTCTGTGTCAGAATTGTGTACACACGCTCAGAATTTCCAACAACAAGTTTTGTTGTCGGAAAATTTGAGAACCTGCTCTCAAACATTTGTTGGCGGAAATTCCGTCAACAAATGTTCTATGGAGCATACACACAGTTGGACTTTCCGACAACAAGCTCACATCCAACATCTGTTATCGGAAAATCCTATCATGTGTACAGGGCATTAGGCTTTAGGTTGCTTCAACTTCTCCTAAGAAGACCTTGTTTCCCTCTATATGTCCACGAACATGAAGACTAATGCCGCGTACACACGGTCGGACTTTCTGGGAAGCTAGGTCCGGCGTACTTGCCGCTAGACTTCCGGCGGACTACCGCCGGACTTTCTGAACGGACGGACTTGCCTACACACGACCGGACTTTCTGGAATCCGGTCTTCCCGACGGACTCCCGCCGGACTTTCAGAATGAACGGACTTTCCCACACACGGACAAGTCCGTTCATTTTGAACGTGACTCGGGTACGACGGGACTAGAAAAGGAAGTCAATCTCGCCGCTTTTATCGGCACAGTCCCAGCATGCCCATGGACTGTGACATCATAAGGGGGCGGGGTCTCCACCTATATAAGTCAGAACGGAGCCCTCAGAGAGCAGTCCAGCCGGAGAGAGCGTCGTGTCAACATCTGGAGAAGAGAAGACAAGAAGCCCAGAAGTCCGGACCTCCGCTGGCAAGAGAGCTACCTGAAGACAGCGGAGGAGACGGTCGAAGAACTGGAACACCGGGAGAAGAGGCCGGAGAGAGTCGAGAAGAACCAACCGGACGCCGGGAGAAGATGAACCGGAGGGACCCCCGAAGCTGGAAGAAGACCCCCGAAGCCGGAGGAAGATCCCCCCCCCCGGAGCTGTTTAATAAATTATTTAAAAAACCTGTGTAGTGTGTTTTATTATTGACACTTTTTCCCTAGGTGAATGGGTAGGGGTACCATGTACCCCATACTCATTCACATAGGGTGGGGGGGCCGGGATCTGGGGGCCCTCTTATTATAGGGGGCTCCCGGATTCCGATAAGACCCCCCGCCCGCAGACCCCGACAACCAACGGCCAGGGTTGTCGGGAAGAGGCCCTTGTCCTCATCAACATGGGGGCAAGGTGCTTGGTGGTGGGGGGGCACTGCAGGGCGCCCCCTCCCCCAAAGCACCCCCCCATGTTGAGGGCATGCGGCCTGGTACGGTTCAGGGGGGGGGGCGCTCGCTTGTCCCCACCCCCTTTCCTGACCGGCCGGGCTGTGTGCTCGGATCGGGGTCTGGTATGGATTTTGGGGGGACCCCCACGCTGGTTTTTTCGGTGCAGGGGGTTCCCCTTAAAGTTCCATACCAGACCTAAGGGCCTGGGATGCCCCCCGCGCTCGCCGCAATAGGAAAATTTGTTTTTCCTATTTGCAGCGAGCGCGAGATGCAGTACCCTGCTCCTCCGTCGTATCTGGTCCGTCGGACCAGCATACAGACGAACGGGCTTTCCGTCAGGAACTGAGTCCGGCGGAGTTACGACGTAAAGATTTGAAGCAAGTTTCAAATCTAAAGTACGTCGGATTTCCGACCGAAATGGTCCATCGGAAGTCCGATGGAGACCACACACGGTCGGATTGTCCGCCGGATTTGGTCCGGCGGCGTCCGTCGGACTTTTGTAGGTGAAAAGTCCGACCGTGTGTACGCGGCATTATGCTGACCGTAAACCTTACAACAATACTATTGTTCAAAATATCATCTTTTTTATGAAAGGACCAAATAATCCACACAATGATTACACTACTGTCCTCACAAACTACCAGGACAATCAATTCTAGTGGAAAATTATATTTGAAAACATCAATCTTTTTATTAATGTAACCAATTATTTTCAAGGCAAAAATAGTTTGAAATGAACTCCTTGTCACATCTATGTGACCCCTATGTGACTTTGAAGTTCTGAAATAGAAGAACTACTGTAAGAAAGTCTTTAAAAGAAAAGTGTATTTTGAAAACAACTAGTGAACATCACCATATATAGTATAAAGCACCTAATCCAACTTCACTTTCTGCAATGAATTATAACCTTCAGCAGATCTGATTTTTACATTTGAAAAGCACTGTTCCACAGAGACACACAAACAAAATCAATTTGAGCTTACGTATTTTGGGCTGAAATCTAAAATTAGGTTAGCAGCCAGAGAAAGGAATATAAAGTGTTCCAGAAGGACTTTGTAAAAGATACTTCCCTTACCTACAAGAACAGCTAATCCCAAGTAGAACTTTCCTATTGCTAAGAGGTCAAAAAGCAGTTGATATCTGGGATACTTCAAACTAACTATTAAGGAGAGTTTACGTGTTTTGTCACAAATATTCTAAATTAGTTTTGCAAATGCTTGGATGCTCCAAACATGTCAACGTTAATTGTATTGAAAATGTTCAACTGTTTAGTGTACAGTGTGCCAGTTGAAAATACTGCAAGATGACTAAATTACATGGAGCATGAACACATCGCAGTACTAACAGCAGTAATTTTAAACTTATTTGTAGCTTTCTGAATTTAAAGGCTTTATTGTTTAGGTAAAGCTATCACAAACCTGAGCAATGCAAACCGAGCATATGATAGAATTGCATAAGAAGAGATTCATTGTAAATCTGTTGTAATGATCAAGGCAGTTGGTGCTAAAAGGAAAGCTCAACTTTTCCTGTTAAAAATCAACAGTCATTAAAGAGAGATTGATGGGAGATCACAAAGGTACCACATCCCCAATTCAAAGAATATTAGAAATATTTTCATCGGGTATACTAGCAGTGAGCCATGTGGTCTTAATTATATTAAGATTATGAACTGTTTGCCTTTACTTTTTCTGTGAAGGAAACCTCATATTACATATAAAGTAACTTTTTAATTAATATATGCTTTTGTATTGTAGACACCTTAAAAGTCCCACCCTATATGTTGTTAAGTGTTCATAATACTCGTATAGTATAATGAAAAAAAATCAAACTTGATGCCTACCTGTGAAAATTAAGCTTGATCCTTACCCCCTTCTTTTTTCCTTTCTAAGCATCTCTGTTTCCTAGAGCACCTCCCAATGAGAAATAGTTTCCTATAGTGCCTCCGAAAAAAATTGCAGACTGAGGAAAAACACTGGGGCAGACAAAATCTGGAGCAACAAAAATGCTCAAAATGTGCAGGTAGAGCTACAGTGGGGACCCAGTAGGATAATATTCTCCGGGAGGAATTTACTAAAAGTGGAACAGACAGAACCTGGAGCAGCTGTACATGGTAACCAATCAGCTTCTAGTTTTCATTTTTTAAAGCTTAACTGAACATGGTGAGGCTAGAAGCTGATTGGTTACTATGCACAGCTGCTCCAGGTTCTGTCTGCTACACTTTTAGTAAATTCCTTCCTGAGAGTATAATCCTACAGTGTCCCGACTGTCACTGTACCTGCACAATTTGAGCATTTTTGTTGGTGAAATAACTGTAAGTGTAAATACAGTTTAGCTTTTTTAGCTCAGTACACCTAAAATCAACTGGTAATAGAGAAGATCAAGAGTTTGCCCTACTCTTGTTGTCATTGGTGTTGACTTAGTAAAGGCAATTAGGCTGTGCGCTTTGCAAGAAAATGTACACTTTGGATGTGCTTTTTTTCCGTGTATTGGGGGATTGGGTATTCTTTGCAAGTGAAATTTCACCACATTCACTAAGCTAAAGCAAATTTCCTTTACAAGGTGAAAATTCACGTATAAGCATTCAAAATATAGATGGTATAGACTGGAAGAAATCATATGAATAAATGATAGAATGTAACCTCTTTTCTTTTGTGCAAATATTAACTATTTTGACTAATACTTTCTTCCATCAAGAAAATTATAGGATCAAAAATATGAGCTACTTGATATAACAGCTATGAATTTATTAACAAAATGCAAAGTTAAATCATTTCAAAGATAACTTTAACACATAATTCCAAATATAGCTGATTTCCTTTTTTGGTCCTTTTATTCTATTCAGCTGATGAGCGTTGTGACTAATTGACTTCCAAATTCCCTCCTACTTTTTCTGTACTGTTTGGTAGGAATTTCACCAAAGGAGCCAGTCAGTCCATGAAACAATAAGTCATTCTTAAGAAGCATAACTGAAATGCTGTTTCTGATGCAAGGGAAGGCCTGATAACATCTAGCAGGCTGAGCTGATCTTTTGTGTTCCAGGCCCAAGTGGGATGTTCCTTCCTGAGCATCAAAGACCACAAGGGAAGTGGGCCTTGAAATACAATGCAGTAGGTTGGTTCCATCTTCTTAGTTAGAACATGTAGCTTCTGCTACTTGGCTTGGTTTTAGCTCTTTACGAAGGTAGCTGCGTGTGTTTTATGCTATAGATTTCCTCTGTTTGTTTAAGTAGGAAGACAAGACAGCAGCCTGACGAGACATTTAGTCGCTATCATTTAAGTACGGGTCAGACATCAAATAGAAATCTTCCAAACTAGTCTGTAGGACTCCCATCAAATTTCCTTTGACATAACAAATTTGACAATAGCAACTTTTTTTTTAGAAATTTATAAAAATCTTAGACACTAACCAGGTACATCATCTATTATTTCACGTATGCATTGATACAGAAAGATTTTTTTTTTACAGTAGTTTAGTAGTTCCCAGAAAAAGGGAACTTTATATATATTTATAGCTGATTTCCTTTCAGATCATGTACAGTGTATATGTTATATATATTTTCATTATTACATGAACTTTCAAGTGTATTAAAGTCCAAAACTGATAACCTTTAACATTATTTCCATTAACACACCAATGGGTTTAACGTGTGATCATGCAGAATAAATGCTATTTTTAGTCAATATTGATAATTGTCTTGTAAGGAGTGTAGATGGGCTGGCAGAGTCTTTGACCACACATTGATACATATATTGGTAAACACATAGTAATGTAATAAATATTTAAATCTAAACAATAATGGGAAATGTGTTACTTGGTTTTAGTATTAAAATACTGTAGTATCAGCATATTTTGCAGTGCTTTACAAAGTACATAGATGACATGAGTCCCTGTCACAGAAGCAACATGCAATTACATGTCCTTATCTTACCCAAATACACACCAGGAGCAATTTTGGGGGATGTCAACTAGCCTGACTTTTTGTTTTTGGAATATAGGAATAAACTAGAGCACACAGAGGAAACCTTGGCAAACATGGGGAGAATACCCAAACACCATGCGGATAAGGTTTTAAGGACCATTTTGTATATAGTATCAAAGCTGCACTCCAAGCAAATAAAAAAAAACAATTTAAGCCAGTGATTCAGTCATTGGAAAATCATTAAATGTATATTACACAGAACTGATAAGTACCAGATTTTGCCTCAATTCCAGCCCTCTGTTATCTGCTGCATGACAGCTCTCAGACTGGGAGAAGGTAGAGTGGCACTTTAGCCAATCAGGCCTCTATTGAATTGCAAACGCCTGTCGACCTAACAATGAACATACTGAAAGGCAGACCTAGGGATGGCATACTGAGCTGCCATTTCTTACCTGGCCCTCCATGATGACCTAGGACCCAAGTGAGCCTAGAATACATGGGCAATGCAATAGCTAACTATCCTCCAAGTAAGGACACCCCACATCCCACAATGCAGTGAAACTTCCTCAATGACTTATTGAGATGCACCTACATTGGATTGGAGAATGCAGATGGGTGTGTGCCAGAAGTACACTACGTTGAGGAAAAGCAGATGGGTATGCAGGTCTGAATCAAAGCTGACATTTACACAGAACAAGAGCTTTTTGTGGAAAGGGGGTCCCCAGTGAAAATATAAGAGTTTTGCTAATGTAGCACCCCCTTGTGTATAGGTTAGGTAAATTTAGTTAAAGTTTTTGTAAAGGCAGAAGTTTTTTTATCTTAATGCATTCTATGCATTAAGATAAAAAAACGTCTGTATGCAGCAACCCCCCTCAGCCCCCCTAATACTTACCTGAGCTTCATCTCGATCCAGCGATGTTGCACAAAAAACTCAACTGACCAAGACTCTCCGTCCTCATTGGCTGAGACAGCAGCAAAGAGCCATTGGCTCCCACTGCTGTCAAACTCAGTGAGCCAATGAGGAGAGAGAGAGGTGTCTGAATGGACACAGGTAGCTGTGACTTGGCTAGGGTGCCCCTACAGCAAGCAGCAAGGGTACTCAACAGGAGAGGGGCCAGGAGTGCTGAAGATGGACCCGAGAAGAGAAGGATCTGGGCTGCTCTGTGTAAAACTACTGCACAGAGCAAGTAAGTATAACATGTTTTTTTCTAACAAAAAAAAGAGACTTTACTATCCCTTTTAACCACTTGCTTACTTGGCACTTAAAGAGGAGGTCCGCTGAAAAAAAAATATTAAAAGCCAGCAGCTACAAATACTGCAGCTGCTGACTTTTAATATATGGACACTTACCTGTCCAGGGAGCCCGCTTTCTTTTGATGGTATTTAATCACCACTGGGGTTTTTATTTTTTGCTAAATAAACAAAACAAGACTGAAAAAAAAAACAAAAAAAAAACAGCTTTCATAGTTTGGTATAAAATTTAGCAAACAGGTCATTTTTCTCATTCATTGGTGTGCGCTGATGAGGCTGCACTGGTGAGCACTGATAGGCTGCACTGATAGGCACTGATAAGGCAGTACTGGTAGGTGACACTGATAGGCAGCACTGATAGGTGGCACTGATGATGAGGCAATGATAGGCATTGATTGGCAACACTGATGGGCACTGATAGGTGGCACTGGTGGGCATTTATAGGAGGCACTGGTAGATGGTACTGGTGGGCAGTGGTAGGTGACACTGATGGGCACTGTTTAGCAGCAGTGGGTCTGGAGTGTGCAAGACCGATTTACCATTTACTCAGATAATAATCTGCTTTTTTTTTCTCCCCACGCTGATAGCGCGAGGAGAAAAAAAAAGCAGATTACAGTCTCTCTGTTTACATCACATGATCAGCTGTCATTGGCTGACAGCTGAGTACGTGGTAAGGGGCCTGAATTGGCCCCTTACACCAATCTGTGATCAGCCGAGTCTCATTGACTCTCTAATCACAAAGCGAGCGGCGCGCCCCGAAGGGATGTGCTGGCAGCTCATGCATGGGAGGACATACATTGATGCCCTCCCAGCAATTTTTGCCCGGGCTGTAGCCCTCTTTTGGCTATAGTGTGGGTAGGAAGAGGTTAAGCTTCACTGTAGTCAGTGGAGCCAGGGCTATTTGGGGTTGTTTACAGTTCAGCTGGCAGGCTCTGAGTGCTGAGCCTCTGTCACCTCCCCCTGGCTTCTGGAAACTTCCATAAAGTTCAAGAACTTAATGGTCGGAGGGATGGAGATAGAAGCCTGAATATTTATGGGAGCTCTACCAATCCCTGGGTGAGGACGGCCTAGAAGGTGAAGAGTTTGCCCATAAATGCTCAAGAGCCTGGCCATGTGAAGGAGAATCCAGAATCCAGAGGTCTGGAGGGGACTCCTGTGCTGGGGGGCTCTGCCTCCAGGCAGAAGGTGTGCAGTGGCAGTGGACAGAGAGGAGTAGAGAGAAGAAGAAAACAGAGAGGGACCCTCACCCCTTTAGTCTCATTCTGGCTGGCTTAGACACCGTGGCAATCAAATGGGACCTGAACAGCAGAAGGCCTTGGCAGAAGTCACCATCTATGCTGCAGGATTAAAAAGAGACTGAGTAAATAACCTGTACACTTTTCACCCCACCAAAGCCTACAAGGAAGATTGCAGTGAAGTTCAATATTCAGCTAGCTTTCAGGGAAACAGTATACTGTTATCCTCCACCCTTGTTTGGAGAATTCTCAGTTGGAGCCAAGTGCATTGGCATTTTACAGGGCAGACTAAAGTACCTGAAATTAAGTTGGGACTTGTGGCTAGCCAGAATGTACAGTTATCCCAGAGGGAATACAGTCTGGGATTTTTGCTAGATGTCTGTGATCACTCAAATTGTCCTCAAAGTTCTACATTGACTACGTTCTGGGCATCCCATAACTTCTTATCCCCCTCCAAGTTACTATCCCTAAAGAAAAAAACAAAAAATAAAGCCCTTGGACTGTTTTTCTGACTAGGTGTGCCTGCTGTAAATGCGTGTTTCCTGGCTGTGCAGACAAAGGGGGACCCAATAATCTTGCGGCTCCTGGGAGGGTAGCGAGACACAAATGGAAGAAAAACATGGTAAACATAAGTTCTATGTTCCCAAAACTCTTAGCTCCCTTTTGTGTCACTTCTTTATTTATCTCCTATTGATTCAACTCTGTGTGAGGTCACTGAATGACATACTTCTTTTTGTTATCCTTAAACTGTATTTTGTAATGGGGTGATTGTCCCTTATGTGGATAGAAAATATTACCGATGCTAGATTCAAAGAGCTTAAATTCCAACAAGGGTATGTTAATCCCTATTAGTTAAAGAAGCATTATACAATTACTGTATAAAATAACTTGTACTGTAGATAGTTTAATTAATGTTTTTTTGTTACATAACACATTTGCCCTACAGGCTTTGGTGTGTGTGCAGAGACATAAGGCTTCTTTGTTCCGGAAGAGTATTAGAAATAAAAAGACAATGTGCTTCAATGACAAATAGCTAGATATCTTTGTATAATTCATGTGTTAACCCTTTGTCACCTGTATTGACCTAAATATGAATCTGACAGGTATTCAGGTTACATTATAACTGTCTGTGGTTACCAAAACAATGGCATAGTCCTTCTAGTGTCATCATCTCTGTAATAATAAACAGGCATATGCATGATGGAAAAGAAGATAAGTAAGTAAAATCCCACTTTAATTTTTTTTTTATCCAAGTGACTATTGGAACATACACTGAAAAATGAATATTTGCATAGTGCATTAGTTCCTTACATGCAAATTGCAAAGTCATGCCAAACAAACATGTCATGCTATAGCACAAAAGATATGCTTTGAAAACTGTACATAGCACTTGACTAAAACACCCCTGTCAACTTAAAATCAAGGTAATAAAACACATCCCCATTATAACTTAATAAATAAATCTCTGGCAACACGATACACACCTTATTAATTTCTGTAGTCAATTTAAATGTGTTTTCACTTTGTTATTATGAATGAGTAATACGGGGTATTAATGTACCCCTGTACTCGTTCCCTTGGGAGGGGGTAGATATCTGGAACCCACTTGTTATAACGTCCATGCCAATTTTGACATTTCTCTCACACATGTTAAAATCAGCATTATTTTGCTAAAAAATTACTTAGAACCCCCAATCATATACGCTCACCGGCCAGTTTATAAGGTACACCTTGCTAGTGCCTGGTTGGATCAGCTTTTGCCTTCAGAACTGCCTTAATTCTTCGTGGCATAGATTCAACAAGGTGTTGGAAACATTCCTCAGAGATTTTGGTCCATATTGACATGATGGCATCACGCAGTTACTGCAGATTTGTCGGCTGCACATCCATGATGGGAATCTCCCGTTCCACTACGTGCCAAAGGTGCTCTATTGGATTGAGATCTGGTGACTGTGGAGGCCATTGGAGTACAGTAATCTCATTGTCATGTCCAAGAAACCAGTGATGAGATGATTTGAGCTTTATGACATGGTGCATTATCCTGCTGGAAGAAGCCATCAGTAGATGAGTACACTGTAGTCATAAAGGGATGGACATGGTCAGTAACAATACTCAGGTAGGCCGTGGCATTTAAACAATTCTCAATTGGTACTAAGGGGCCTGAAGTGTGGCAAGAAAATATCACCCTCACCATTACACCACCAATGCCAGCCTGAACTATTGATACAAGGCAGAATGGATCTATGCTTTCATGATGTTCTGACCCTACCATCTGAATGTCGCAGCTGAAATCGAGACTCATCAGACCAGGCAACATTTTTCCAATCTTCTGTTGTCCAATTTTGTTGAGCCTGTGCGAATTGCAGCCTCAGTTACTTGTTCTTAGTTGACAGGAGTAGCACCCGGGTGGTCTTCTGCTGCTGTAGCTCATCTGCTTCAAGGTTCAATGTGTTGTGCATTCAGAGATGGTATTCTGCATACCTTGGTTGTAGCGAGTGGTTATTTGAGTTACTGTTGCCTTTCTATCATCTCGAACCAGTATGCCCATTCTCCTCTGACCTCTGACATCAACAAGGCATTTTCATACACACAACTGCCACTCACTGGATATTTTCTCTTTTTCAGACTATTCTCTGTAAACCCTAGAGATGGCTGTGTGTGAAAATCCCAGTATATCAGCAGTTTTTGAAAAACTCAGACCAGCCCGTCTAGCACCAACAACCATGCCACGTTCAAAGTCACTTAAATCCCCTTTCTTCTCCATTCTGATGCTCGGTTTAAACTTCAGCAAGTCATCTTCACCACGCCTAAATGCATTGAGTTGCTGCCATGTGATTGGCTGATTAGCAATTTGTGTTACCAAGCAATTGAACAGGTGTACCTAATAAAGTGGCAAATGCTAATTTTCAGGAAAAAATACACTTTCTAAAGCATAGGTTCACCTTTTAAAAAATAATAAATGCACTTTTTTTGCAGGTAAAAAAATGTGCATTTATTATTTTTTTTTTTAAGAAGTCTGCAGAGCATTGTATCCGCGATCAGCAGATTGGGAGGGTAATGTTCAGCTTTTGCAAACACTACCAGGTACGGACAGACTGTTACCTGAGAGCAGGAAGAATCAATGAACTACGAGGACGCTCACCAATGCCCTCACAGCTCATTGAAAACTACAAGCTGTCAGCCGCAATGGCTGACGATACTTGCAGGCATTCATTCACAGGAAACTGTGAATTAATGACTCAGCCATGTGGGCGGAGCCCCGCATAGCAGAGTTGTTTTCAAATAGTGACAGCGGGTGCAGGGAGAGGATCCCCAGCCCGTTGCAGATGCTGGAACATGTTACACATTCTACCCTAAAAACGGGTGAAACATGTGACATGCTCCACAAGTGAACTTATCCTTCAATGAATTATAGTGCATACAAAAACAAAACCATACCCATTTTTGGTAAAATATAAAAATGATGTTATGCCGCTTAAATAGATACATAACATATCAAGCTTTAAAATTGAACACGCCCATGGAATGGTGACAACAAACTACAATACTATCCAGAAACGATGTTTTAATGCTTTATGCACACAGGGCATTTGCCTAGCTCTGCTAAATGCCTTTCCTCCTGGCAGCACCATTTTGGCAGCGTTTTAGGGCATTAATTAATTTAATTGGCCAGAATAATAATTTATTCTTGCCATTCAAATTAATTTACGCTTAAGCACCACTTGAGGCGCCTAGCATTAACATGCGTTTAGATGCGTTTAGGTGCGTCAAGGGTTTTTCTGCCAAAATACTGCTGCCCCTGGATGTGGGTTTTTTTGCCTCTCTAAACACCTCTTCCTCTATTTCCCTCTAAACATATGGTCATGAAGAGGCATTTAGAGGCAGAAAAAAATACCAGACAGTACACATTTGAAATATATGGAAAATCAGTGTAGAGTTCCTCTATCCAGGCATAAGCATTTCCCAGAATGTAGAATTTCCATTTTGAGAAAAATGTATTTAGGACATTTCTAAGCAAAAATCGGCTACAAATTATTACATGCAGGAGAGCTAAAATCTATGGGTTTCAGTTGGGCTTTAAACAGTACTTTAGTACTCTTTGTATTATGTTAGTAAATAATCCCCACACAATATTAAACCATTTTGTTGACTATATCATCTGCATGTGATCTGATTTAAAAATAATTTGATCATAAATGGTACATTATGGCCAGTTCAATTTTTATGTTTCAACATTAGTGACATAGTACTTAATATCAGACAGCACAATGAGCGCAGTCACTGGCTGTCACCTTGCAGAGTAGAGTAGGGACTGACCATAGAGAGATTACTTTCACGCAGTTCGCCAGTTTAAACATGTATTGCAATATATGTGATAGCCAAAATCTAAGGGCATATACAGTATATATAGTAAATATGACACCACACATTTATTGCAAGTTAATCAATCACTGTAATATCCCATGCATGTCTTTATAAATATGCTCTTTGTGCTGTGTGCTCTATTTTATTCAACAGTTCATTAAGGCTCCGTTCACACTGCTGCGACGGCAAAGTCGTACGACTTTGCCTGCGACTTTGCCCTGTGACTTTCTTCTGACTTGATCCGACTTGGATGCTGTTTACAAGCTGAAATTGCACCCAATTTGGACCAAAATAGTGCAGGAACCTTTTCTAAAATCAGAGCGACTTGTCTAGTTTCAGTTAAGACTGCTCTCATAGGTGAACATTGAATTTAACATGTCATGCGACTTGGGGTCTCAAAAGTCGGATCCTATGTGACAGCAATGTGAACTGAGCCTTAATTAATAAATAGAATAACATTTTTTTAAATAGCAAATTGTATAAGGATAACAACATGATCTTTACAGAATCATACATTATAGTATACCTTAACTGGTATATTGTATAAAAAAATATATCAAGTTAGTAATATTAGAACTGATAAAGATATACATTATATGATATATTAAAGTATTTTTCATTATATAGAAGTAAAGCTAAAATGGTGTTTTTGAGTTTATTTATACATGGCATTTTACCCTTATGCTTATCTTGAAAGTACTACAAGATTGCATACCAGGGGGCATATGAATGTATGCCAATGTCGTGTTATTTGTGTTGCCTAAGATAAGAAAACCCTTTAACAAGGCAGGGCTTTTTTACAGCGGGAACATGGGGAAACGCAGTTCCGGCACCTCCTGGACTGACTGTATGTTATGGCAAGGGGTGCTGGGGTGTACTGCAGGGTTTTGATGCTCACTGCTGGGGGATCTATTCTAGCTGGAGGGGATCTATTTTTGCAGGGGGGTCTATTGTTGATGAAGGAGGTATATTGTTGCTGAAGGAGGTCTATTGTTGCTGGTGGGGGACCTATTGTTGCTAGGGGTGGGTCTTATGTTGCTGGGGGGTCAGTTGTTGCTGAAGGAGATCTACTGTTGGGGGAGGGGCCTATTGTTGATGGCTGCCAGAGTGTCTATTAATGCTGGCTGTGCGGAGATCTGTTGATGCTGCCGGGAGTCTATTGTTGCTGGGGGGGATTTTGTTGTGGGTGGTATATTGTTGTTAGGGGGATCTATTGTTGTTGGTTTAATGGGATCTATTTTACTACTTTTCTTTATATCATTACCAAATTCCATACAAATTACTTAGCACCACAAAATGATACTTGGTTCTGTATTGTCTAAAATGGGCGGTGCTGGAAGGTGGGTAGGGGATGGAACCAAGGGACGTGCTCGGAGGTGGGTAGGGGTTGGAACCAAGGGACGGTGCTCGGAGGTGGGTAGGGGCAGGGAAAAGGGGTGACTCGGAAAAGTGGAGTTCCTGCACCTATTGTCAGAGAAAAAAAGCCCTGTAAAAAGGTATCTGAATTCTATTAGATCAGAGCAACTTGATGGCCTGTGTGGGTTGCACTCCGTAATTACGTATTATATAATAAAATATAATTTGGAACTCTCTCGGTCTGAAGGTGTTTCCACAGATTTCCAATAAGATAAGGAAATTGTTCAGATAAATCTCTATTCAACATGAACAAGAAACTGCAAGTATGAAAGGGGCCTGAGACGAATAAGCATGCTGCATTGACATTAACACTAAATAGCAATATGTATCTTTAATAGCTGGTTTACAGTTTAATATGGTCTTTGCTACTTTTTTATTTGCACTAGTTAATAATTTAGAAGAAACCTATAGGGTCCTATACCTTCTTCTCAGTATAAACAATACAGATATTTGTAGCTATAATTACAGGCTCCAAAAGATCTTTGTTTGAACAGTTCAAAGCCTTTATAAGGAGTAAAAGTTTTTTTTTTTAACCCGTTTTAGAAATGTTCTACGGCTGCAGGAAAAGTTATTAATATACCCTGGAGCCAGTGCTGTCCTAGCTAGGTAGATGATGAGGCCTGTCTAGGGTTGAATACAATTTACTATCAACAATGATGGTTTCCTGTGCAGAAGTCAGCTGTTTCCACACAATGGCCAGCGTTTTAAGACGGCTGGCGCCTAACCAAGGTCAGGGTTATTCTGTCATGTTCTCTGCCTTGTAGAAATAGTGTTTCTGAATGATTCCATTTGGAATTGTTTTTTGCCTTCTATAGCTCCCCCATACTTTGCCTTCTATAGCTCCCCCATACTTTTATAAGACAGTAAAAATGAGCATGTATTATCTGACAGGCTGAGCTTTATCAAGTTATTCGATTGCAAATAGCTGTGTCTCGCTCAGTTTCCTGTCGCTCTGACTGGTACTATTGAGGAGACCCCGTTTTCTTTACAGGAAGGAAGTAAAAGTTAGCAGCATCACTATTGTAAATACTTTATTGCCATCTGTTCTTTTTTAGTTCTGGTAAAGAAGAATTACAGGCACTTTTAAAAGAAGCATAGTTATTTCAGGTATATATTTGTTCAGCAATCTTTAAGTGTATTTTTAAATATTGACCAGTCTGTAGGCCTCCTGTGATCCTGCACTAATTAGGACTAAGAGAGAAAGGGCAGCACTTGAAGCTAGTTCTGGTTCACAATTTGGCACAGTGGTGCCAGTCTTAACACATGGGGTTACTAAAGGTAAATAGGCTGTTCACTTTGCAAGGGAATTTTTCAAGCTTAGTTAATGTGTTGAAAATTCCCTTTACCAAAAATTCCCAATCACGTGCAGGGAAAGTATAAAAAAAAACCAGTATCTTTACTTGCAAGTGATTTGATGATGGAAGTTGATAGAACTGAATTTTACCTCATTCACTAAGTTAAAATCTCTTGTAGCCTATTTATTTTTCATAAATTAACCCCAATGAGATTGCCAAAATGATTATAGAGCACACGAATGACCTCCTCAATAAGCTGATGCTCCTTCACCATCCAGTCACAGGCTGGGGCAAGTCCCATGAAAAGCCACGTCAAATATCTTATAGTTAAGAAAAGTGATGTCAAGGACCTACCTGTCTGCCACGGGCCTCTGCTGTCTGCCATAAATGTGTAAATCTATGTAATATTGTACTTACTTGTAGTACTGCTTTAACTGCATATTGTTCAGCAACCATGATCTACCCTGACATTTTATGATGGTGGGTATATCTGTAATAATGGTTTTTACTGATTGTAATCTACCTTTCTGATGAGCATCCCTTTGTGCACCAAGACGGACTTGAAACACAAATTGGAGAGTGAAGAAAATAAAAAAGAAATGGAAAATAATGTGAAAGATGAGAGAAAGCACCGGCCATTGACAGAAGGAAAAGCCAAAGAGACACAGAACTAGGGAGGTACTAAAAAGGGAATCAGGAGTCAGATTGAACTGAGATCAGAAAATGTACATCAATCTGATAATGATACGTTGACACTTGCACTCTGGAAGACAGCAAAAAAAAAATACATAGACAATATATAATATTTTATTTATAATATTGTTTCTTTTTCTATCTGAGAAAATAAAGCTAATGGGATAATGACTCCATATGGAGAGGGATTATTTCTGAAAGCACCTTCAGAAATTGTGGGACCAAGGCAAAGGTAAGAAGAGGATGGAGCGCTGACTAAAGACAGGTATGAAGTGCAGTCTAAGGCAGGTCATACATAGTTTGAATCTCAGCTGGTAAAGCAGGAACTGCCCGAAATTCAAACCGTTAATGGGCAGGCTGAATTAACCAAGTTGATCGATCAATCGATCAGCTTGGTTACAACCAGCCTGCCGGATTCTCTTGCAATTATTGCTAGTGGCTGCTATAGGTAGGCCTGAAAAGGACCTGAAAAAATATTTATAGTGTTCTGTTGGGTAGGTTACGCTTTTGTTTTTTTTTTTGGCTATTAAACTATTGGTTTCTTTGGCTATAATTACTAAACCCCTGTTCTTAACGCATGTTGTTAGAGGTCAATTGGTTGAGCTTGGAAATCTCTTTTGTATTTATTTGTCATACGTTGCCCTTCCAGTGCTCGTTGCTGCAAAGACCAGTTATAGGTGGGGCAGTGGCCACTTGTTTGTATTTCTTTGGCTACTACCCTTGTATGAATCTTTTTTGGATACTATAATTTTTTTGTACTGATTTGTGTTTCTGATAAGCCTTCCTTACAGATATCCTTTAAAGCGCTATCGTCTCCTGAAGTGAACTTTGTTTAACCAAATACATCGAGAGTAATAGGATACCAACTGGTTATTTTGATGTGTATACATGGTACTATGTAATTTTTCATTATACTTTATGTTCTATGGAATTTTGGTCATGATTTAAAATATTTGTAAAAGCAATTGTTGATTTGTTGATGTGTGGTGCAGTTCTGCACCTTCATTCAAGGTATTGTACCACAAACCACAGCGCAAACAGTACCAAAAAACTAAAATTACTTATTACTTAATTGCAAGTAACTATTATTTTTTTTTATTATTATTATTCAGGATTTATATAGCGCCAACAGTTTACGCAGCGCTTTACAATATAAAAGGCAGACAATACAGTTATAATACAATACAATACAATAGGATTAAGAGGGCCCTGCTCAGAAGAGCTTACAATCTAATAGACTAGAGTGCAAATACTCTGCATATGCCATAAACTTTGAATATCAAAAAAACAAGCAAATCATATAAAATCATGAAAAAAGTCTAATGTGAACTGAAAAGCAAGTAGCTAGTGAAAGTCCGTATAGGGGCTTCAGAACAGTCCCAAACACAATTTTCTTCCAAAAGTTCTCTTGTGCAGAAATATAGCTACTTGCTTTTCAGTTCACATTGGACTTTTTCATGATTTTATATGACTTTATGATTTACTTTTTTTTTAATATTCCAAGTTTATGGTGTATGCACAGTATTTGCACTCTAGTTATTTGCACTTTGGTAATTTCAGTTATTTCAGTTATTTGGTACCTGTCTGCGCTGTGGTTTGTGCTATAATATCTGATTGTGTAATGAACAGCAGCAACAGGAGTAGTGTATAGGCGCAAACACATTTAGCATGGGTGGATTTATATTATACTTCATTCAAGGTACCCAATCCTCATTCCCTATGCACAAACCACAAGACATTTTCTAGCCTCTATGAGAAAAGAGAATTACCAGCCATTGATAAAACAATTTGGAAAACGTAGAAAATCTTTGTGTGAATAACAAATGCGTTTGGTGATTAGACATGTTCTTGTCAATTAGGGTAGCCCTGCGTGGATTTTTACATTGGGTCATTATTAAATCAACTCTAGGCACTGAAAAAGGCACGGAAAAAGACATACAGTCAATATCATGGATAGAAGAGAACAGACACAGTTTGCGGCAACATCACAGACAATCAGATCACTTGCTCACATAATACTGTTTTAGAAGTGGTTTAATTAGTAAATGAGAGTAACATCAAAAACGTTGCGGATTATTGTAAATGTCACTATTCACATAACAGTAAGAAGTTGTTCTGAAGTATGGAGCAGATACTGAAATCAAGCACCACAAGGATAAGTCCACTGTCCTAAAGATGTACAGATTCAAGCTATAGTAGATTGACAGTGTTATTTACCTTTAGTAAGTACAATGGAAGTCTTATCTGGGCTTTGATGTTTGATTGATTGAACTATTCTTTTTTTTATTTCAACTTTATTTCATTTTCCATATCAAAAACAACATCATAGGTCTGTGTATTTCATAAATAACAATTTTACAAACTTTATAATACTATCCCTTCATCCACACTCCCCCCTCCTTATTTACATACCCTCCCCTGAGCCCTAGTCTGTTTTCCTCCTCCCGCCTCTGCTCATTCAACTTTCTTTGGGTTTCTCACTCCCTCTCCATTATCCCAACATTTTTTTCTATATGTTTCTTAGATTCCTTAAAAATCTGACCATTTTCCCCAGGTACTATTAAATCTTTCTACCTGTCCCTCCTCTCTACTACTAAGGTACTCCATTTTATAAATATAGTCTATTATTTGAAATCATTCCTTTATACTTGGCTTTTCTGGATCTAACCATTTTTTTATATCAATCCTTTTGCTGCATTTAATAAATATGGTGTCAAGGTTTTCCTATACTGTTTTTTGTATTTTTTGTATTATGAAATGGGCATGTCCACGGGTCATTTAATTTCTCTTTCCTCATAATCTTCCTTGTAATGTCTTGAATTTCCTGCCAATATTCTTTTATTTTTGGGCATTCCCACCAAAATTAAAGTCATTATGCCTATCTGTTTACAACCCCTCCAACACAATGGGGATTTATCTTGTTGGTATTTTTGGATTTTCTCTAGAATGGACTATTCTTATAGTTAAAGATTTTAATCACGTGCACTCTATCTAATCAAAGATCATCTTGGTTCACATCTATCTGTAATCTCTGATTAGAGGTAATAGTGTTTTGACCTGCATCATTGCACTAATTCCTCCCATAATAGAGATGGAAGCTGTGCTGATGTGAGGTGCAGCTGAGACCTCATATTCCATCCTTAAAATGATAATAAACCCTTACATAAACCCACTGATGTGACTAGCCACAGTAATGAATGAAATCCTCCTACATAAGCTGTACCTGTTTATCTGCAGCCTTCTCTCCTCCAGAACCATTCAAAGTACGCAGATAAAAAGGTAATTCTGAGCTTCCAAAAGGCAGGGGGCAGGAGCTTATGTCACATACTGCATAGACCACAGAGCTGAGTGTAGTCTGAGACCTGAGTGGAGGGAATGGATATACCCTATCTACACAGTCTAATAGCAAAACATGCACAACTCAGGATGTCAATCACCTTCTGTGTGCTAGGGGGGACCTCTTTCATTACAACCACTTTAAGTTTGAGAGAAATTCGTGGACAGATTCGTAGACAGATTCCTCTGTCTATGCTGGATGGACAAACCCCCCTTGGCCGAAATTCGAATCAGATTAAATTCAAGCAGTGAATGCTCAGCTTAAGATATGCAAGTATGCTAATCACAGTAAACCGTAACAAGCAGACAAACAATGAAGCCACAAATCTGATTGGTTGGTATGAGGTTTTGTTTTTTTCACTAACTTTCTAAATAGGCTAAAGCGCTTTGCTTGTGAAAAAGGCTGTCCGATTCTGCATGATATATAGAAACAGTTTATGTATTGCTGTATGTTATGTTATGCAAAGCTAAAACTGGTGGCATATGTTTCTGTAGACTTTTGCCCTTTAAACTGAATCAAAGCAGCAGTGTTATTAGCTGCATAAAGGTTTGAAAGGTTAAAAGTGTTAAATCCTATTGTATACTTACTATAACTACTATTTTTGATAAAAAAAATAAAGTAAATTCTTTACAAATAGTGTTGTTTTCTTACAACCAATACTATTCTTTACAGTGCATATGCCTTAAACAGGGGAGTATCATGAAATGAGTGGACCCATGTGCAAGATAAAAAGTGGGCCCCAGGCATCGATTAAAAAAAATGCAGCGCGCACAGTGCACCGTGGCAGTATGTGGGTGTGCCTTCAATTGCAAATGTTGGGCATGGCTAAAAAGGGGTGTGGTTTACAGTAACCCACACCCCTTTAAGCCATGTCCAACATTTCATGCAATTTAAGCCATGCCCACATACTGCCATGGCGCACTGTGCGCGCCGCATTTTTTTTTTTATCGATGCCTGGGGCCCACTTTTTATCTTGTACATGGGTTCACTCATTTCATGAAAAACCGTTTACTAGAGTCGGAGATGACATACATAGTGCAGAATGTGGTAATGTTAAATAGGTAATGTACAGTGCAGAGTGTACGGCGGTGGATAGTATGTGCAGGAAAGGGGTGTGGAGTGTATGGTGGTGGGTAGTATGTGCAGAAGAGGAGTATGAAGTGTATGGAGGTCGGTAGAATGTGCAGGTGAGGAGTGCAGAGTGTACGGCAGTGTGGAGTGTACGGCAGTGGGTAGTATGGACAGGATGGTGTCAGTAGGACAGTGTCAGTAGTTCTTTATTTTTTTTTTATTTTTTTTTTACAATTTAATTATTTATTTATTTATTTATTTTCAAAATGTTTTTTGGGGGCCACTGGATGGAGTCAGTAGGGCAATGGATGGTGTCAGTAGAACAATGGACAGAATTTTTTTATTATTTTTTTTTTTTAATTTTATAATTTATTTTTGTATTTTTTTTTCACAATGATATGGGGGGAGGAGTGGACAGTGACAGTAGGGCAGTGATCAGTGTCAGCAATTTTTATTATTTTATTATCTATTATTTTTTACAATTTTGTTTTTTTATTTTTTCTACATTTTTTTTAATTAATTTTTTCACAGTGCTTCTAGGGAAGGGGGTGTGAGGGAGGGTTTTGGGGGAGTGGACGGTGTCAGTAGAGCAGTGAATGGTGACAATAGTTTTTTCATTTTTATGTTTTTTTTTTACAATTTAATTTGCGCTTAATTTTTTTTCACAATGCTTTATTTTTTTGGGGGGGTGGGATATGTCGATAGGCAGGGCACGGCACGGGGGGGGGGGGGGGTTGTAGTCAGTAGTTTTTTATTTTATATTCTTTTTTTACCCAATTTTGTTTTTTAACCTTATTTGTACAATTAATTTTTTTATTTTTTATTGCAATTTTTTATTTTTACAGCCCGGTTGAAGAGCTTCGGTGGCATATAAACAGACCCTGGACATCTCCCCTTTGAGAGAGCAGCTTCAGCATTGAAGATGAATAAATAGGAGACAGTCGCTCCCGTTCATTCATAAACTGAACAGTAACACAGTTTACTCTGCTCAGTTATTACAGGACACAGGAGTGATCGGTAGCAATCGCTCTCTACTGTATGTCCAATTCAGAAAAGGAAGGGGTCGTTAAATAACATATTTATCGGTCCCTTTCTCCGCTCTCCATCCTGACATCCCCCACAGCAGCCGGTGGGAGAAGAGAGGAGGAAGCCAGCTGCAGGGGGACGAGGATGGGGGGCAGATTAGAGGGAGAACACAGCGGGCCAAAGAAGGAGGTCATGGAGCCAGAGGAGGACACAGCAAACATTGGGGGGATGATGGGTGTGGCACTGCTGCAGGAGGACAGTTGCAAGCACCGATCTCCCTGTATCGCATTTCAGCTGACAGCTGCAGGAGGGAGAGGAGGAGAAGCGACTGTCTGAAAAGCCATACAGGGAGATTGGTGCATACAACTGTCCCCCGCACCGATCATCCCTGGCTGTTAAGGGACAATCATCAATGTGTGCAGAGTGGGTCACTGTGCCCCCCCCCCCCATTTTGGGGGCCTGTGTGCAGTGAACATCCTGCACACATGGATGATATGCCACTGCCCTTAAAGCATATCTAAATGCAACAACTAAAATTTGATATATTGCAGTTCACCTTTTATTAGATGTGGTGGCTGCCTTAGTTTTCCTCTTTCAGGCTTTTTTGTCCTTTATTGAAACCTAGGGATCCTGACAGTAAAACACTTTTTACTGTCTTAGGGCAGTGATGGCGAACCTTGGCACCCCAGATGATTTGGAACTATATTTCCCATGATGCTCAAGCACTCAGCAGTGTAGTTGAGTTTCATAGGAAATGTAGTTCCAAAACATCTGGGGTGCCAAGGTTTGCCATTACTATCTTAGGGTAACAACACTGACTCTTTGCACTGGATCTATAAAGGGAGCCATGGTTGTTACCCAATATGTACTTCAAATATGTCTTCCTCTCGTTATTTCCATTGCATGAGGGGTCAAGGGATTAAAGAAGAAAGATAACATATCTATCTATCTATCTATCTATCTATCGATCTATCTATCTATCGATCTATCTATCTATAAAAAAGATAGATAGATAGATAGATAGAAAAACACACTTAACACACATAATTGCAAACATAAAGCAAAACAGTCAAAAACATGACTTTTACAATTACAATTGCACATTTTACAAACTGTTTTATTAGGAAAATGACTCATTTTAAACCATTAAAAAAGACTTTCATTATATCATTTCCATGATTACAGATAATTATACCTTGTCAATGTCAACGGATTACATAAAGTTGCTGGGCCTTTGTTTATAATCCAAGCCTTTCCAGCAAAATGGTGTTTGTGTCTGTGTTTGCTCATGTGAGTCTTATACATAAAGGTTACATGAAGTTGGCTTCCAGTTACAACATGCCATTAAAAACTCTAGGCAGCTGATACTGAATATTTGGAAAAAAAATTGCAAATATCAAACATTAAAGAACAATACTGTAAACAATTCCATTTTTTTAACTATACATGTATCTTTCTCGGCTTGGACTGCGTTAAAAAGCTGTTTTGCATCACTGTAGCAGTATCCTGATATTGTAGGAAGGGGGTGGTGGTCATTACATCTTTCACTGGGGACATTTCTGTATAGTTTTGATTTTTCTGCTTCATTTGAATTTCATTTTTGTGCAAGTGACCAGTAGGGTCACACCCGGATAGCAGGCACCCTCCACTGCTTGGATGATTATAGTTTGACACAGCCCACTGAAGTTTTGTATATTTTCCAGATCCTGCCATCACTTGAAAGCTCTCCAGACTGGCTATGGTCACTGAGTACTGCATTGTGGAGCAGCGGAGATAGTTATGTGATTCCCCACACTTGGAAGAAGAGTTTTTTTGTGCGTTTTTTTTTTTTTTTTACTGGAGCAGCTGAAAAACATGACAGGGGATTGAGTAGAAAGTAATCCAGCAAACCTGTCAGTTTGCCCTGATGAGGCAAAATGAGGCAAATTTTATTTAAATGTTAAAGTGGATGTGAACCCACTCTCATCATTGCTAAACTACTGCCATAGTGCTTATCTCTAAGGATATATATACCTCCTGCATGTATCCTTACCTGTCGTAATGTCAGTAGACTCCCCATCCACCTCTATACTCCCCTTGGCAACATACATTTTCTCATGTGTATTTCTTTCACTGAACTTCTGCTGGTCTCGTGGATTATGCCCCATGATCACTAACATCCATTCAAAACCCAGGAAAGGCACCACATGACTTCAACATGCCCAATCATGCTGAGGTGTGGAGCAGCCAATCCTGGGAGAGCTGGAGAAGAAAGAAGGGGGATGTGAAGTACACAGAATGCCTCTCTCACACTTGTGCATGAGATAAGGAAATACTGTGTTGCTCACAGCAAGGGGGAAGAACAGATACCTATTTCTCTGTGGGTAGCTTTTTATCTTACTGAAAAAAGATAAGAATTGCTCACAGCTGGATTAACTCTTTGTGGCAAGACTGGGCACAGATGACATGAAATTCTATACTCTAAAAGGTACAAGCCTTAATTAAAAACATTTTTTTTTTCAGGTTTACATCCACTGTAATGAAATCCATAGGTGTACACAGAGTACTTTATGCTTTAAAATGTTTGTTTACTTTTATTTATGTAGCACCCTCTAGTGTGCTACTAGTGTGAGAGTAGGTAAACCATATCCCGACTCATATTTAAAGTGATTGTAAAGTCTCATTGTTTAAAAATAACAAACATGTTATACTTACCTCCTCTCTGCAGTTGGTTTTGCACAGAGCACCCCAGGTCCTCCTCTTCTGGGGTCCCTCTTTGCTGCTCCTGGCCCTTCCCTCCTATAAAGTGCCCCCAAAGCAAACAGCTTTCTATGGGGGCACTGAAGCTGAGTCACAGCTCCATGTGTCCATTCAGACACAGAGCCCCTCTCTCCCCTGATTGGCTGACTGTCTTTGATTGACAGCCGTGGGAGCCAATGATGTCATTGCTGTTTATCAGCCTATCAGGAGGAGTGTCCCGAATGGCTTAGACAGTCATGGACATCGCTGGAGAGAGATGGGGCTCAGTTAAGTAATTAGGGATGTGCTGGGGAGACTGCTACACACAAAACGTTTTTTATCTTAATGCATACAATGCATTAAAGTGGGATTCCGACCTTAAAAAAAATGTAAAAGTCAGCAGCTACAAACACTGTAGCTGCTGACTTTAAATAAGTACTTACCTGTCCTGGGTGCCCGCGATGTCGGCCGCCCGAAGCCGACCCGTCCCTCGGCTCTCGGGTCCCGGCACCGCCATCCTAGGTATGGGAAACAGGCAGTGGAGCCTTGCGGCTTCACTTCCAGTTTCCTACTGCGCACGCGCGAGCGGCGCGGCACTCTGTGAATGGCCCCGTGGTGTTCTGGAAACACACACAGTTCCCAGAAGACAACGGGGCCGCTCACCGAGGAGAAGAACATGCCGCTGAAAAGGAAGAGGCAGATTAGGAAAACTGCCTAGCAACAAGGGTTTAGGTAAGTTAATTTTTTTTTTTAATGTTTTTTTCTATTTTTTTAGAATTTTTGGTCAATTTTTTTTTTCTAGGGTGGCCCTCCACTTTAAGATAAAAAAACCTTTTGCCTGCACAACTCCTTTAACCAGTGAGTCTGTAATTTTGTCAGTGTTATTAGAGTTCAGGGCAGCATGGCTCATACAGCCAGCTCTCTGGTGCCTCCCCTGGTTCTAGAAAGTTGAAGAACATTGTAGAGACTAGACTGCAGAGGCTAGGAGGGTTGCTCTGCATATTTAGTGGAGCTTAGCCAATCCCCAGATGGTAGGCCTGGTAGGGAACTAAGTAAACCCTTAAATATGGATGAGTTATGCTCGGAGAGGAGTTGGGTGGAAGATGGAGATGCAGTGGTGAGGAGATTGTGGGTTGCCCTCAAGGGACCCCTGCTGGGGAGAGGCTCTACCTCAGGTCGGAGCTCAGGTGCTGGCCTGGAAGTATCCTACCACAGAAAAAGTTGGAAGGAGGCTTTACTGAGAGGCAGCGTGAGTACTTCAGTATGGTACAGGGACTTACAAGGGGAGAGGATGCTACATGTAGCAGGTCTCTGTTGAAGACAGCAGTGTGCTTACGTCTTCTTTATCCTTGCCCTGGGAGATCTCCAGATGGTCAGTTGGGTAGACTGGTGAAGAGAGTTGGTGGAGTGGACTGGTGAAGAGAAGCAGTCAGGTGGGCTGGTGAAGAGGCAACCAGGTGGGCTAGCGTTTCCTGGAGTTGGTAGAGCTGGGACCAGGGTATACAGGGGAGTGGAGGTACTTCAGGATGCAGTTCACACCACGTTGTGCTACTTACTAAAGGGACTGAGAGTTCCTAGCCTGTAAGGGGCTGTTGCTAATCTAACAGATACTGTTAGCTTGTACAGAAGAATCAATTGGAGCTATACAGAGGATTCAATCAGAGCTGTATATAGGGAGGAAGTTGTCGCTGATTTTGTCACTATCAAGTTGGACATCCCGTAATGCCTATTGGACATCCCGTAATGCCTACTTCAGGATGCAGTTCACACCACGTTGTGCTACTTACTAAAGGGACTGAGAGTTCCTAGCCTGTAAGGGGCTGTTGCTAATCTAACAGATACTGTTAGCTTGTACAGAAGAATCAATTGGAGCTATACAGAGGATTCAATCAGAGCTGTATATAGGGAGGAAGTTGTCCCTGGTTTTGTCACTATCAAGTTGGACATCCCGTAATGCCTATCCACATCCAATTTATTATCCCCTAATAAAAACACAAAAGCTGAAAATGTTATGTGCCTGGCTGTGCAGCAGTGGGGAACCCTGTCACCTGCAACCCCTACGGGGGTATATATATATATATATATATATATATATATATATACATGTAGCGGTGTGTTGCCACTAGTTACTAACATCCACCATATCACCCTGCTGCAGATCTCCATATATCACCTCTGAGACAATGAACAGTCTTTTGCTTTGTTTTATTTTTGTTTATTGGGGGGATATAACTCGGTTGGGGAAAGGGGTACATGGGATGCCCATAAAACAAATTACTTTGCCGTCATATTTATAAATTAGAACGTTGGTTGAACCTTGAAGAAATGATGTACATGTATAACATCTACAGTCTTTTCCCTGCATCTCCATGCAGATTATTGCTCCTCCTCTGCGTAACTCCTGCAGACTATTGCTTCCAGGAATTCTTCCCTCCTGCACAAACTTATTCTGTAGTACATTACATTTCCCGTCACATCCTCTTGTATGTGCAAAAGATCCCACTCTGAATAGTCTCTAATGCTGACTCTGATTAGTTGCTGCTACTAGGCCAGAAGCCTGCAGTACCTCTCCCCGGAGGCTTAGTAGTTTAATAGCATGTGCTGAATGGTGGACTACTGTTCCCAGCTAGCCCAGCTTGCAAATCCTGCGCTCTCGGGCCGCATCGATTTGACACTATACCCCATAGTCTCTCTTCTGATCCAGCACTCCTCATCAATGACCGTGTAATGATGAGGACTTCACCAATGACCGTGTAAAGGTGAAGTTCCCTCACAGACTTCCTTGCATGTCTCCACATCTAGCCCTCCACTGTGGTACACTCACCGACCTTCTTCTGCCCCAAGTCCATGGTGAAGAACTTAACCGGACCGTTACTTTATGAAAGCTTCTCCTGCCCCTCTGCTCCAGGAATTCCTCATCAATGACCGTGTAATGATGAAGACTTCACCCACGACTGTGTAAGGGTGAAGTTCCCTCACAGCTCTTCCGGGCCTCCTCCCGCGATAGGTGCAACCCCCCTAGATGGGGGTGTCCTCCTGCTGCTGTCTAGTACTCCATTCTTCACTTCTCCCGGCCAACAACTCCCCCCCAATGGCCTGTTACCTCAGCTTATATGGGAGGCCTGCCCACTGCCAATTCCAGTTGGGGATTGGTCAGGGCTCCTCACATGAGCTGCCTGCCACTCCAGTTCTAGGCCCTGCCCCTTTTCCAGAACATTCTCACTGGAAGCATGGGAGGTGCCTCAGAACTAAAGTACAGGTGGTCACACCCACTGCTACACTAACCACTCCTTGCCCCCAGATCAAAACAAACAGGCATAGCCTAAATTTACCTGTGCTGACAGTTTCCCTAGCAAAAATCCCATGCTAGCACCTACCTGTTTACATAGTCTACACTGAATGCACTGTATACAGTATATATATATATATATATATATATATATATATATATATATATATATATATATATATATATATATATATATATATATATATATATATATTACACAGTATATATATATATATATATATATATATATATATATACACATTGCCTGCACTGTCCCAGTGCAGTGTCCCAGAGAGAGCCAGGAAAAGTCCTGTTCGGGTTTGTACGTCTCCCAGGCTCCTCTCGTACCTATTCAGGAATCTCTGATCCATGATCCAGTTTGGGTCTTGGCAGAGGTGGGGGACTCGAGTCACATGACTTGACTCGAGTCAGACTCGAGTCACCTGTTTGAGGACTTGCGACTTGCTTGACAAAATTAAATAAATGACTCGACTTGACTTTGACTTGTCACTAATGACTTGCGACTTTACTTTGACTTGGGCTATTTGACTTGCAATGACTTGGCACCACCAGTGCTGTGTCTTGGCCTAGGCAAAAGCCACCCCCCCCACAAAAGAAAGCTCCCCCCAAGTCCCAGCTTCAGGGTAGATCAGTATTTTGACTTAATTTGTGACTTGACCAAAATAAATGACTTGACTTGACTTGCTTGACTTGCACAGCAGTAGAAAGTTACTACTTAAAAGGCCAGTACCTAAAGTGACTTAACATGGAGAAAATTCTCAAACAAATGGTTTTATCCAACGCTGCACAACAGCAAATTAATGCTATTATACAGGAGAAATTGCAGAGGCTGTTTGAACAGCTAGCCACTGAGGCAAAAGCGGATAGGAAAACCTTGACTAAGGTTGTGGAGATGCTAACACAGTGGTCACCTGCTAAAATTAATGATGTTGGAGACAAGCCCTCAGTCATCCATGTGGGTCGATTTCTTTCAAAAATGACTGCAGATGATGATCCAGAGGCCTTTCTGCTAAAGTTTGAACGCACCGCTAAGAGGGAAGGTTGGCCTAAAACCCAGTTGGCAGGACTGGTCGCCCCCTTGCTTTCTGGAGAATCACAGAAGGCCTACTATGATCTGGAGTCAGCAGAAGCAGGAGACTATGAAAAGGTCAAGCAGGAAATATTGGCGCGACTCGGTGTCACCTTGGCAGTTCGAGCACAGCAGGTTCACAGCTGGTTCTTCCAAGACGAGAGGCCCCCAAGGTCGCAGATGTTCAACCTAATCCACCTGATGCAGAAATGGCTATAGCCGGAGTCCCTGTCTGGGCCACAAATAGTGGAGCATGCGGTCATGGACCAATTCCTGAGGTCACTACCAGTTCCCCTGCAGAAGTGGGTGAGTCAAGGAGACCCCAAGTCGGCAAACAACCTGGTGGAGCTTGTGGAGAGATACTTTGCTGCAGAGAGCCTGGTCACCACCCCTACAGCCACACGGACTTTCCACCCAAAGCCACGGTTTCCCCAGGCAACCGGTAAGACTGTTCCAGGGGAAGTGGGTGGTAAGCATGGCAAGGAAATAGGGGGGACGATTTTTGGTGCCAGGACTGAAGTTTGGTGTCCCAAACAAGGGAAACCACTTCCTGTCAGCAAACCAAACTGGGGAAACGTCAGGGGTTTTCGTTGCCAAGAACTGGGACATGTTGCAGCAAACTGTCCATTGACAGATGAACCAATGCAGTGTGATCTATCTATTGGAAGGCAGTCTATGTTTGCGGCTGTTTTATGCGCTGCAGGGCCAAATATGGGAAAACACATGTGCCAAATGTCTGTTAATAATAAGCCTATTTTGGCCTTGCTGGACTCTGGAATTCTAGTGACTTTGGTTAAAGTTGAGATGGTTGAAACTGATCTGTGTACATGGGGATACCGGGGAGTATCCTATAGCCACTGTTCAGTTTAAAACTGGCTTAGGTACGGTGACCCATCCGGTCGGACTTGTGCCCCACTTGGTGCATGAGGCCATTGTTGGTAGGGACTTCCCTAAGTTTTGGGAACTCTGGGATCATCCCGACCCGGTCACAGTAGCTGACTCAGTGGCAGAGCCAGAACTCCTGGCCACTACTGACAATGTGGGTTCAGGGGACTCCTCTCAGGGTTTTCCTTTTGCAGTTATGGCAGGAGAGCTGGAGGAGCCTGAGGAAGTCCCCACAACCAGTAGAGCTGGACAGCGGTCTGCTGAATCTGAGGCTACGTTGGAGTTTGCAGACCTTAATATGCACAAGGAAAATTTTGGTACCGAGCAGAGAAAAGACCCTACCCTTGCCAGGGCCTGGGAAAATGTAATAGTGATTAATGATGTACCTGCCGAACCAGGGGACAGGCCCTGTTTTCTTTATTTCAGCAGCAATGAGGATTTACTGAATCGTGTATGTAAAAAGAATGATGAAGTGGTTGAACAGTTGGTGGTCCCTAAGCTATACAGATGGGTGGTGTTGGAACTTGCCCATGGGCACTTGCTAGGAGGCCATTTAGGGGTTGAGAAAACTACTGAAAAGGTGTTGCACAAGTTTTACTGGCCCGGGATACAGAAAGATATCGAGAATTATTGTCAATCCTGTCCTGTGTGTCAGATGTTAGCCCCACTACCCCACTTCCGAAGTCCTTTAGTGCCCTTGCCCATTATTAAAGTGCCCTTTGAGAGTATTGCCATGGACCTTGTGGGTCCACTCCCCAAGTCTGCCCGGGGTCATCAGCACATCCTTGTAATCATAGATTATGCTACCTGTTACCCCAAAACAGTTCCCTAATCACATTGTCTGATTTGGAAAGAATTTATTTGCAAATTATGGTGGAAAATAAGTATTTTGTCAATATCAAAAGTTCATCTCAATACTTTGTTATATATCCTTTGTTGGCAATGACAGAGGTTAAACGTTTTTCTATAAGTCTTCACAAGGTTGTCACACACTGTTGCTGGTATGTTGGCCCATTCCTCCATGCAGATCTCCTCTAGAGCAGTGATGTTTTGGGGCTGTCGCTGGGCAACACGGACTTTCAACTCCCTCCAAAGGTTTTCTAAGGGGTTGAGATCTGGAGACTGGCTAGGCCACTCCAGGACCTTGAAATGCTTCTTACGAAGCCACTCCTTCGTTGCCCGGGGCGGTGTGCTTGGGATCATTGTCATGCTGAAAGACCCAGCCACATTTCATCTTCAATGCCCTTGCTGATGGGAGGAGGTTTGCACTCAAAATCTCACAATACATGGCCCCATTCATTCTTTCATGTACACGGATCAGTCGTCCTGTTCCCTTTGCAGAGAAACAGCCCCAAAGCATGATGTTGCCACCCCCATGCTTCACAGTAGGTATGGTGTTCTTTGGTTGCAACTCAGCAGTCTCTCTCCTCCAAACACGACGAGTTGTGTTTCTACCAAACAGTTCTACTTTGGTTTCATCTGACCATATGACATTCTCCCAATCCTCTTCTGAACCATCCAAATGCTCTCTAGCAAACCTCAGACGGGCCCGGACATGTACTGGCTTAAGCAGGGGGACACGTCTGGCACTGCAGGATCTGAGTCCCTGGAGGTGTAGTGTGTTACTGATGGTTATAAAGAATGTCTGAGAACTGACCCCTAACATAAAACACCTCCATCCCTAATATCAGAGAAAAAGCAAATGAACGTCGCCCACGGGACTTTGAATGAGGTGTAAATGGTGATCAAAGGGTAAGCAAGTATGAAAGTACAAATATTTATTGAAAACAACAGCATAATCCATAATAGGACATGAGCATGGGTGAACAGGTTCATAAAACAGCAACATTGCAATGTAGTCCTAAAACATAGCCATCATATAATAGTAATACATATAATACAGGTATGCATAGTACATCTCTAACCCGACGCGTTTCGCGAGCTTTCCTCGCTTCATCAGGGGCTGATGTTGTTTTCAATAAATATTTGTACTTTTATACTTGCTTACCCTTTGATCACCATTTACACCTCATTCAAAGTCCCGTGGGCGACGTTCATTTGCTTTTTTTCTGTGTTACTGATAGTAGCCTTTGTTTCGTTGGTCCCAGCTCTCTGCAGGTCATTCACTAGGTCCCTCTGTGTGGTTCTGGGATTTTTGCTCACTGTTCTTGTGATCATTTTGACCCCACGGGGTGAGATCTTGCGTGGAGCCCCAGATCGAGGGAGATTATCAGTGGTCTTGTATATCTTCCATTTTCTAATTATTGCTACCACAGTTGATTTCTTCACACCAAGCTGCTTGCCTATTGCAGATTCAGTCTTCCCAGCCTGGTGCAGGTCTACAATTTTGTTTCTGGTGTCCTTCGACAGCTCTTTGGTCTTCACCATAGTGGAGTTTGGAGTGTGACTGTTTGAGGTTGTGGACAGGTGTCTTTTATACTGATAACAAGTTCAAACAGGTGCCATTAATACAGGTAATGAATGGAGGACAGAGGAGCCTTTTAAAGAAGAAGATACAGGTCTGTGAGAGCCAGAAATCTTGCTTGTTTGTAGGTGACCAAATACTTATTTTGCACCATAATTTGCAAATAAATTCTTTCAAAAATCAGACAATGTGATTGTAGTTGAGGTATACCTATGATGACAATTGCAGGCCTCTCTCATCTTTTTAAGTGGGAGAACTTGCACAATTGGTGGGTGACTAAATACTTTTTTGCCCCGCTGTGTATATATATATATATATATATATATATATATATATATATATATATATATATATATATATATATATATATATATATACAGGCATACCCCACTTTTAAGTACACAATGGGGTTTATTTATTAAAGCTGGAAAGTGCAAAATCAGGCTCACTTCTGCAGAGAAACCAATGAGTTTCTGGGTTTTATTACCAAAGCTTAATTGAACAAGCTGGGGTTAGAAGCTCATTGATTTCTCTGCAGGAGTGAGCCTGATTTTGCACTTTCCAGCTTTAGTAAATAAACCCCATTGTGTACTTAAAAGTGGGGTATGCCTGTATATATATATATATATATATATATATATATATATATATATATATATATTAATACATTGCCTGCACTGTATATATATTCTACACTGACTATACTGTATATATATAGATTTTTGTTTGGCTATTTTGTTCTGTTTGTTTTTTTTTAACACTGTGCAGCACCTCTGTAGACTTGTAAATGTCACCATTAAACACTTCACTGTTTGTCACTACTTCACAAGTTCTGGTATCTGTGCCTGAAAGCCTGCTTATCCCAGGAAGCTTTTGTACTTGCTACCTGTCCCCCAGGTTACAATATATATATATTAAACTGCCTGCATGACCACTAACTAACCTGTCTAATCTAGCTCAAGTTCTCCTCTCCCACATTATTATCACACTATGATAATAATGGCCGCTGTGTAAGCAGTGGACTTAGCCCCCTGAGCCATGATTGGCCAAAGGCACCTTGCCTTTGGCCAATCATGGCTCTCACAGCAGTTTGCGCTGTGATTGGCCAAAGCATGCAGGTCAGGTGCCAATCAGCAGCCGTCAATGCACTGAGATCTTACAGTGCATTATGGAGCAATCCGCGGCTCTCGAATTTGCCGTGAACGCCCCACATGTTCGGTTCGTTTGTGAACAAACGAACACCAGATGTTCAAATCGAACTTACATTCGACTCGCACATCGGGACCATCCCTATCCAAGACCATACAGCGGTTTAACAGGACAGGTTCCATTCAGAACAGGCTTCGCCATGGTCGACCAAAGAGGTTGAGTGCAAGTGCTCAGCGTCATATGCAGAGGTTGTCTTTGGTAAATAGACGTATGAGTGCTGCCAGCATTGCTTCAGAGGTTTAAGGGGTGGGGATCAGCCTGTCAGTGCTCAGATCATACGCTGCACACTGCATTAAATTGGTTTGCATGGCTGTCGTCCCAGAAGAAAGCCTCTGCTAAAGATGATGCACATGAAAGCCCGCAAACAGTTTGCTGAAGACAAGCAGACTAAGGACACGGATTACTGGAACCATGTCCGGTGGTCTGATGAGACCAAGATAAACTTATTTGGTTAAGATGGTGTCAAGCGTGTGTGGCGGCAACCAGGTGAGGAGTACAAAGACAAATGTGTCTTGCCTACAGTCAAGCATGGTGGTTGGAGTGTCATTGTCTGGGGCTGCATGAGTGCTGCCGGCACTGGGGAGCTACAGTTCATTGAGGGAACCATGAATGCCAACATGTACTGTGACATACTGAAGCAGAGTATGATCCCCTCCTTCAGGGACTGGGCCGCAGGGCAGTATTTGAACATGATAACGACCCCAAACACACCTGCAAGATGACCACTGCCTTGCTAAAGAAGCTGAGGGTAAAGGTTATGGACTGGCCAAGCATGTCTCCCAGTCTAAACCCTATTAAGCATCTGTGGGGCATCATCAAATGGAAGGTAGAGGAGCGCAGGGTCCCTAACATCCACCAGCTCTGTGATGTCATCATGGAGGAGAGGAAGAGGCCTCCAGTGGCAACCTGTGAAGCTCTGGTGAACTCCATGCCCAAGAGGGTTAAGGCAGTGGTGGAAAATAATGGTGGCACAAAGTATTGACACTTTGATCCCAATTTGGACATTTTCACTTAGGGGTGTAATCACTTTTGTTGCCAGCGGTTTAGACATTAATGGCTGTGTGTTGAGTTATTTTGAGGAGACAGCAAATGTACACTGTTATACATGCTGTACACTCACTAATTAACATTGTAGCAAAGTGTCATTTTTTCAGATGAAAAGATATAATAAAATATTTACAAAAAAGTGCTCACTTTTGTGAGATACTGTGTGTAGAGATATATATATATATACTTGGAGATTGAGCTTAGGGGTGCACACCCTAATGCAATAGGCTGTGCACACCTATGATTAAATCAACATTAGTGCGCATCATGGTGATGCCAGGGATAGAGAAAAATAACTGTAGACATAACAAAGAGGATTATATTAGTAAATGACAGGTTAGGTAACGTTCAAGTTATCATTTCTCTGTTTGTTTAGTCATGAGGCTTTGGCATGTCTTTGTGAAGAAACATCTCAGAAAACGATTGGCCTCTCTTAAACCCCTAGGCATGTGAATCTGTGCAGAACAGCCGTAAAGTATAGACAAGATGGACGACAGCCAAGCGCTGTTACATAATTCAATTTTGGAGCGCAGCAGAAAGTTTGAGAAACAATTCTCACGTTGAAGTGCATGCCTGTCTTCAACATTACTGACAAGGGTAAATAAAGAAAAAAAAATCTATGTAATGAAAATATTGGATTGTTCCCAGAAGATGTCTGAGACTCCCTATTAAAAGTAAACATTCTACTCAGCTAAATGCGTAAAACAAATCCCAATGGTATATCTGCTTCCACAATTATTTAAAATGCAAGTGCATGTGTTTGTTTCAGGATGTTTCAGTATTCTCAGTGCTTAGTTTACACAACATAATATTCTAATTATTGATTTGTGGCATTTCAAAAAAGTTTACTTATGAACTTGTGGTAAGGCATGTTCCTGGATTCCAAGAATCCCAATGTCGTCATTACTAATCTTTGTTTTAAACAGGAGTTTTTTAGATTATATCAGGTAACACTTGATTTTCAAGAATACAGATACTGGAGAATTAATGTCTATAAACCCATTTAATGAAACATGTTTGTGGGTATCTGAATATTAAATTGGCTTTTTTATACATTTTACACAGCAGCATTTAGCACTTGATAAAGAACAACAGAAAAAAAATATCCATTGCAGTTAACCTGTGTCAGTACTGCAAGGGTTAATAGCACGTTTTGTCCAGGGGAGCGGAAAAACACCTACCTGATCCTCCACTTCCCCCGCAGACAGCGTTAACCCCCTTGAGCTGGCGGTGGACGGTCCCTTGGTGTCCTCACATCCAGAGCAGGACTATAGACTTTACTCTGGTCTTGATGATGTTAGGACTCTGGACCTCTAGAGCCCAGGGGTACAGAAGCTGCAGAGAGTGGTCTAGCTGCGGGGAGGGGTAGAGGATCTGATAAGTATATTTCCTTTTATTGTTCCCCTAGACATAAATGAACTCCATTGCAAGGGATAACTTTTTCTTTGCCTGTAGTTGGGCTTTAATTATACAAATTTCTTTGCAGGTCTCATATACGAAAGTCCAACCAATGCCTGTTTCATGAACTTGGTGCTATGAGCATAAGGCTGGGAGGAATGTGGGAGTCTTATGCCGCGTATACACGATCAAACATTCCAACAGCGAAATCGTGGATTTATTTCTGATGGATGTTGGCTCAAACTTGTCTTGCATACACATGGTTCTCCTTTCCAAGTCGCTGTGCAATGACATCACGCGTTATTATAGGGCGTACACACGGTCGGACTTTGTTCGGACATTCCGACAACAAAATCCTAGGATTTTTTCCGACGAATGTTGGCTCAAACTTGTTTTGCCTACACACGGTCACACAAAGTTGTCGGAATTTCCGATCGCCAACCACGCGGTCACGTACACCACGTACGACGAGACTAGAAAAGGCTGGTTCAGAACCAAGCGCGGCACCCTTTGGGCTCCTTTTGCTAATCTCGTGTTAGTAAAAGTTTGGTGAGAGACGATTCGCGCTTTTTCAGACTCGTGGCTTTCAGATCGTTTTCTGCCGTTCAGTTTGTGCTTGTGGGTTTGTATCTGCTCTTCAGTGCGTGCAGCAAGTTCCGCGTGACTTTAGGTAGTCCTTGTATTCTTGTTCGTTCGTTACTGTTTTTCAGGTCGCTCTTCACAGGCCTTGCTGTTCTTCAGTGCTTTCTGTTACTTCGTTCTGACCAGCCGACCGTTTTCTAGCCATGTTTCATATGCGTACTCCTCGTAGAGTTCGTGCTGTGCGGGGGGCTTGGTGTTGGGGTCCTGACCTTGACACAAGTCCAGTCCATGAACAGGGTGGGGAGGAGTTCATGGACCAAGAATTGGTTGCTTCAGCGTGACCAGTTCTGTCATATGCCTTTGCTCCGTGAGATCCGTGAGAATAATCCTGATGATTTCAGGAACTTTCTCAGGATGACGGACCCCGTGTTTCACCGTTTGTTGGCTTCGCTGACCCCCTATATCAGCAGGCAGGATACCTGCATGAGGCAAGCCATCACTCCGGAGCAGAGGTTGGTCGCTACCTTGCGGTATTTGGCCACAGGGAGAAGCCTGCAGGACCTCAAGTTCTCGACAGGAATCTCCCCCCAGGCTCTGGGTATCATCATCCCAGAGACCTGTTCTGCCATCATACAGGTCCTGCAGAAGGAGTATATGAAGGTAAGATTTTTATCCTTTTATATCACATTTTATTGTATTGAATGTTTGATAATATCTTGTATTTCTTTCCTCATTCCCTAATTACCATGATTGTAATATGCTGTGAATGTCCCCTTTGTCCTCATGCATGCTGGATTTTTATGTAATTATTATTTTATGTCCTTCATACATATTTGCCCTTCACTAACCTCCCCAGCATGGTGTCTCCTGCCCTATATTCACCTCATGTAGTCACTTAACAATGTATTTTATCAGCTCCATAGTAGTGCTTTACCCCAAACACCCCCTAAAATGTTTGGAAATGTTATTTTAGCTTTAAATTCAGGCAGAGTGCCAGAGGCTTTTTTTGTGGTGTCCCCAAATCATTTTTAGTAACCCTCCCTCCCCCAACTGCTAAGTCAGCTGATCCCAATTCTCTATCCTCAATCATCTATCTGCTGACTTTGCCAAACCCATACACACTATACCCACCTCTTTACTGGTCAGATTTATGGATGAATTCCCCAAAGCATGTAGTGCAAGGGCCTGCCTATTTACTTTCCAATGGTACTGTTTAAAGTTTTTGTATCCTATTATTATCTTGATAGGTAATAGCAGAATGTCCAAATGTCCTCAAATGTGTACAGTGTGTATTTATATCTTTGTATTCAGACACTTCTTACCTGTCCAGTGGTCTGCCAATAGTGTAACTAAGGAGGGGCTGTTCCAAGTAATACCCATTATTTAGGCATTCATCTCTCAATGAAGTGAAGAGGGTTACCTGTCCAAGATTTCCACACACCCCCTATAATGTTAGAAATGGCCCATGAGAGGGGGGAAGGGGGAATATGATAGGTGTACCTTATACTTTGGTGTTGTTAAATTCCCCTTAATAAATGCTATCTGGCGGTTGCCCCATAATGTTTGTGTCTAATCTGCTTGCCATGTTTCAGAGTAAAAATAGTAATGTTTATTGTTTTTTCCTCAACAGTTTCCTTCCACGCCACAGGAATGGCAGACTGTGGCCTCCCACTTTGCCCAGCGGTGGGACTTTCCTAACTGCGGAGGGGCAATTGATGGGAAACACGTCCACATCGTCCCACCACCCAACTCGGGGTCGTACTATTATAATTACAAGGGGTTTAATAGTATAGTGATGTTGGCAGTGGTGTCGGCTAATTACAACTTCTTGTATGTGGACGTGGGGAAGAATGGCCGGATGTCCGATGGTGGAGTCATCGCCCAGGCGAAGTTTTACAGGCGTCTCCAGAATGGCAGCTTTGACTTGCCAGCTCCAGAGGACAATGTGGAAGGACTCCCATTCGTGTTCATGGCTGATGAAGCGTTTGCGCTGGGGGACCACCTGATGCGGCCATTCCCAATGAGGACCCTCACCCCGGACCAGAGGGTTTTTAATTACCGGTTGGCCAGAGCCCAAAGAGTGGTGGAGAACACATTTGGAATCCTGGCCAGCCGGTTCCACCTATTTATGACACCTATCCATATGGCAGAGTATAAACTGAACCATATAATACTTGCGTGCTGTGTTCTCCATAACTTTTTACGGAAACATTCGGCCAACTATGCTGGCTCAGTTGGGCCTAAGGCCGGAATCCTACATCAAACCACACTGACGGCGCTTGAAAGTGGCCGTCCTGGCTTGCCCTCCCTGAGTGCCCGTGATGTCCGGTTACGCTACCTGGAGTTCTTTGCGGGTAGGGGGGCTATCAATATGCCAGACAATATGTGAAGCCTTTTTATAATAAAAAAAAAAGAAAAAATTCTTTGTGGACATTTACTGCTTGTGTTTGTTTTAGCTGACCCTGACATAAATGTTTTGAGTGCAGAAAATGTCGTGATTGGGTAACCTTATACAAAGCACTGTTGGCTGGTATTTCCTAAATGCAAAAACACATTTCACTACAAGTGCACTTGCAACTGCACTGAAACTGCACTTGTAGTGCAAAGAGGATTTGCCCTTAGGAAATAACCCCCATTTTTGCATAAAACAGCTATTACATCACCCCAAAAGTGTTGTAGTGTTGAGACAATAATCCACACATTCTTGAGTAAGCCACTTTTTTATACCTGCACAATCACATGTGCATTTAACAAAGGTTTTTAAAACAAACCAACATGTTTGTTGTATAACAATTTTTGCAGTAGCATTAGCAAAATTCGAAATGTCCATTTCAGATAAAACAGGCCTGTGTAAAACCAACAAGAAAGCCAAAAAACTTGAACTTACAAAGTTCACGTTAGGTAAAACCTGAAGGCTATATCAGACATCAGTATTTAGGAACTGGGTTTGATATAGCGTTCAGATGGGGGGAAATCACCCCTGGAAAAGCCAAATTTGGAAGATGCACACCAATTTACGAATGTCAACATGTGCTATCTGCCATCAGGGGGGATCAAGGGACGTGTTTTGGGGGAGCAAGCCCTTCCTCAACGCGACTTTATAATTGAGGAAGGGGTTGCACCCCCAAAACGCGTCCATTGATCTCCCGTGATGGCAGATAGCACATGTTGGCACACTGTGTGCATCCTCCAAATTTGGCTTTTCAAAACATTGCAAAAAAATTTAAAAGATTGGACCACAATCCAAAAAGTGATTTTGGGGGGGTTTTAAATTCGCCCCAAAACATCAATGATATTATTATTTTTTTTAATAACATCATTGATTTTTTGCTGGATGTTTTGCAGTTCGGCATTACACCCCATGATCTTCCCGATCAGGATCTGGGCACTTTCTGATGTGAAACGTTCTCTATCCCTCACATCACGATCACCTAAAAAGAGAGAAAGAAAAAAAAAACAGGTCTCAAAAATCTGCCACCATCCATCTCTTTTACCTGAGCCTGTGGTCGCAGACACTCACCTGTTGTGGTGCCAATCTCCACCACATTTTCTTCTTCCTCCTGCTCTTCTTCGTTTGGGGGTATTTCACCTTCTTCCATAGGTGGGGGGTCTGTGGTCTCCTCGGATGAGGGGTGTCCTCCGAGTCTTTTCTCCCCTATGTAAAACAAAAATGGTATAATTAGCACACAGATATTTGATGGCAGAACTAGAAATAGGAAACATTGCTTGGAAGTGGGGTACAATTGTCTATTTTAGCCGAGTTCCAAAATGTATTTTTTTTATTGCCCTTTGTCAAGCTGCAATACTTTACCTGTTTGGTACAAGCTTTACAGATGTAGCCCCCCCTATAGTATACACTGGAGCACCTGTGTGGCCCCCCTAATAAAAATGGTGTTCTGGTGTCCCACACTAGTGCTCCAGTGTCCAGATGTGAAAACAGCTGCTCAGTGTCCTCTCCTTACACAGAATCTAGTTGCATTTCATTCTAGTAACAAACCCATCTACACAAACAAATATTTGGCATCCAAGTAGGCCCAAAAAAAATGTGGGAAAATGCATATGGCCTAAACAATGGTGTTTTAGAGGCCGAAAGAAAAATGTTTGATACGAACGAATAATGGGCCCGTGAACATTAAAGTTGCCCTTTTAAACGTTACAATTAATAAAAGCATATGTAGCAGCACGAACGCAATAAAGACAGAAAGAATAGGAACACAGCACAACTACTTACTTTTTTGCAGCACTCTCCGGATCTTTCGGTACTGCTCTAGCTCTCTTAACTTCAGGTCCGACCACCACTTCCTGAGCTGATCTTTCGATCTTCGTACCCCGAAATTCCTGTGAAGGCTTTTGATCACTTTCGCCATGATCTTGGCCTTTCTGATGTTGGGGTTGGGGTAAGGCCCATACTTCCCGTCATAGTCGGACTTCCTCATGATGTCGACCATCTCCAACATCTCCCCAAAGGACATATTTGTGGCCTTAAAACGTCTCCTTCTGGATCGGGACGTGTCCGGATCCGGGCTTTCCTCCTCCTCCTCCTCGTTGCTATAATTAGCACACACCTGCTCTAACTCCGCCATCATGCTCTTCACCCACTGCGCCGAACGAAAAGGGGCGGGGAATAGACTAGAAAGAACGTCAGGGGCGGGCGGAGTTACACGCATGCGCAGTGTGTATAAAGCGTAACACGCGTGCGTATTACGTACGATCTGTGAGCGGAGGAAGGAGCATTGGACGCGCCTATCGTAAGAACGAAGGTAAGAGACAAACTTGTGCCTATACTGTTCTAGATTGAGGCCTATATTGTAACAAGATTAGGAGAGTTTTGTCTGACATTAGGCTTTGTCTTGTGTTGTGTCTTGCAGTGAACATGGATATGCTACTCAATGATAATGACTTCATGTCAGTATTCCTAGAGATGCTAAGGGAGCTGCCCTGTCTGTGGGAGATTAAACACCCCCATTTCAAGAACCAAGCAAAGAGGAAGGCAGCACTGGTGCAATTGTGTGAAATTGTGAAGCAGGTGATCCCCATGGCAGACATCACCTATTTAAAGATATTAATTGGTTGCCTGAGGAGCACTTATCTAAGGGAGCGCAAGAAGGTCCTGGATTCACAGAGATCCGGAGCAGCAGATGACATCTACGTCCCCAGGATGTTGTACTACGACAGGCTGCATTTTCTGGCAGGCCAGACTGAACCCAGGCCATCCCTCTCCAGTCTTCCTTCCACGCTTCCTTCCCCCCCGGCTGAGGCTTCTGACGCCCAACCTGGGCCTTCCAGGCCACATGTGGAGGAGCCCAGATTGAGCCAGGTATAGCATTCCTCTAAATATTTCTGCTTGTCCAATCAATGATGTTAACTAGATGTTAGTTGGGAGTACTAATTTAGGATTGTGATTGATGATGCAAAACATTACAACCATGTCCCTTTTTGATACACAGGGAAGTCTCAGCCAGGAGGTGGCCGGGCCGAGCCGGCTGGCTGATCTGCAGGTCCCTCCACCCCCCCTGAAAAGAGAAAGTGGCAGTAGGAGGAGTGCCCTAGAGGAGGCTGCTATAGGATTCTTTTGGAGGGCTACAGAGGTCCTGGGAGCACCCCACACCATGGAGGAGAACATTGCTGCCTTCATTGCATATAAAATGCAGAGGATGGAGGAGGGCCAACAAGCCATGTGTGAGGCCCTCATATTGGAGGCTCTTGAGAAAGGTATGAGGGGCCAAATGACACCTCAGACACACCTTTGTGATGGTCCTCCTCCTCCTCCTGCAGGTCCTCCTCCTCCTCCTCCCTCTCCTCCAGGTCCCCCCAGTCCTCCTCCAGGTCCTCCCAGTCCTCCTCCTCCTCCAGGTCCTACTCCTCCTCCTGCCACATCTCCAACTGCACAGCCACAGCCAGGAATGAAGCGTGAAAGGAAGACCAGACAGTGATTGCCCTGGGTTCAGTCTGGTCGGCCAAAAAATGCAGCCTCTTGTGGTACCACAGCCTGGGGACACACATGTCATCTGCTACTATCCGGATCTCTGCGAATTCTGGACCAGACTGCCCTCCCTTACATATGGACTCCTCAGGCCACCAATTTTGATGTTCAAGAATTGATGTCTGCCGTGGGAGTCCCAGGCTTCGCTAATTTCTCCTGTTGATCCAGTGTTGCCTTCCTCTTTGTTTGGTTCTGAGCCCTTAATAAAGGATTTTTGTTTTGAATTATACTCTCCTATGTGTTTTACTTCAAAAAGGACAGTTGGTTTGTGAGGATTCAGGTACATTTCAAATATACAATGTGAAATGAACAAGGGACACCAACAACAAACAATCTCCTGGAGATTAAATAATACAAGATATCAATGGTGTTGGGGTAACTTGACACACAAAACACACACAAAAATATTCTGGAGTAAAAATAAAAATAACATTGAACAAAGATCAGCCTTGGAAAAAATACAAACATTAAAGAAAAAAAAAGGCTGAAAATCCAAAAAAAAAAAAAAATTAATATCAAACTGTCAGATGTGACAACTAATAACAATATATTCAGGGAATCCCACTAAAAAAACACAAATAAAACTTTGTGAGAAGTGTGTGTGAATATGAGCAGCAAAACTACTTAATTCTTGTCACATTATAAAGAAGAAGAGAGTGCGCTGTATTAAACCATTTTTAACATTGCAGCGTGACGAAAGTGCTGTATCCATTGCGAACGCTAAGTTTACCAGAATGAGCTGTCCGTCTCGGAATTTCTTCTGAGCATGCGTGGCACTTTGTGCGTCGGAACAGGCCACACACGGTCGGAATTGACGCGATCGGATTTTGTTGTTGGAAAATTTTATCTCCTGCTGTCCAACTTTGTGTGTCGGAAAATCCGATGGAAAATGTCCGATGGAGCCCACACACGGTCGGAATTTCTGACAACACGCTCCGATCGGACATTTTCCATCGGAAAATCCGACCGTGTGTACGGGGCATTACACGCGACGCCGCCGCACACTGACATTCCCTGCTGACACCATATGGTTGTTCAGCACTGCGCATGCGCCGGCGGCTATTTAAGCCTAAACCTGGCGCAGCTTCTTAAACCCAGATAAAACAACTATGGACAGCAACGATCGATCACACACTGAATCTCAACAGGTAAAAGGTTTATTTCCAATCTTATTTCATCTCTAAGTGACTTAAAGTTACAAGAAAGTATTTTTACATATTCATTTGAACATTCAACTGAATTGTCATGATAAATGACCTTCCAATTGCAACATAACATGAATATAATTAATTATATTTTTTCCTTGTCAAAAGAAGTTTATTGAGTATACAATGTTATAAAAATACATAAAGTAAGTTTACAAGGATCTATAAAGTAAGCTCATTGTTTTACAGTAGGGTTTATATAGGTAAATATCATGAAATTTCAAATATTAAACATTGGGTTCACGTAAACCTAAATTAAAGATATATATCATTTCCTTAGTTACTTTTGTAGGTATTTAAATGATTTATACCTACTATACATATTGTTTACAAGTAGAGTGTATATAGGTCAAATAAATTCTGATAATGAGCTTTAATCGTAAGGTGGAGAAAAGGAAAGAGAAAGAAGAAAAAGGGTTGAAAGGTAGAGGTATGGTCCACAAGGTTGTCCCGCTCGTCAGTTTATTATTCTTTTTAGTTCTCTTTGAAGCCTTAGAATGGGTGTCTCTGTAAGTCATTTAATCTGTTACCATGGCAACAGGACAGAGTCATTGAAGTTTGACAGGAACTGTTGTTTTATCCAAGGATGCCAAAGTTTTTCAAATTTTGGAATTTGATTTTGATCGATGGCTACCATCTTAGCATGGGACATTGTATTATTCATTCTGTGAATTGTTTCTGCTAGTACCAATGTAGGAGATTTCCATGCCTTGGCCACTGTTTGTTTTGCAGCCGTTATCAGTTGGATCATAAGTTTGAATTGGGAGAGTGTTAACCATTCCGGTTTTAGATTAAGTAAAGTTAAATATGGATCTGGTTGTATTATTTTTTAAAATATTTTAGATGCAATCACGAAGACTTCCTTCCAGAAGGTTTGGATTACTTGGCACGTCCACCATATGTGTAAATATGTGCCTATTTCTGGGCATCCTCGAAAACAAAGAGTTGAGGTATTAGGTGAATATTTTGCCACTCTAGCGGGTACAAGGTACCAGCGAGTTAGGACTTTATAATTTGTCTCCAGTGCTAAGATGTTGGGTGAAGATGACTTACATGTGAGCCATATGTTAGACCAGTCCGTGTCTTCTAAAGTTCGTCCCAGGTCCTCCTCCCACCTCTGAACGTAAGAGGGTCTATTAAGATTTGCTACTCCATATAATTGATTATAAAGTGATGAAATTGTACCTTTAGCAAATGGATCTTTTGTACAGATTGATTCAAAAATCGATAATTGGGATAATGGTGTATCCCCCTTTAGGAATGGTGTATAGAAATTTTTGATTTGGAGATATCTAAATATCTCAGAGTTTGGTAGATCATATTTTTCTCTAAGCGATGGGAATGAAAGGAATGATTTAGATGCTATGAAGTCATTTAGTGTCTGAATGCCTGATGTTGTCCAAGCTTTAAAAGAATTTGGGTAGATCCATGCCGGATAAAAGGCCGGATTTCTGATAAAAGAAAGGAGAGGATTGTGTGGAGATTGTAACTGATATTTGGTTTTTAGTTTATCCCAGAGAGATAAGAAGTGTTTAGTTATGGGATTATGAATTTTAAAGCGGTCTTTAGGATCAAGCCATAATAAATTTGATATTAATAGAGGGTCATTTTCTGAAGCCTCTATAAATACCCATAATGGGATTTCCTGTTTTGCATGGTATTTGGACAGACTGGCCAAATGTGCTGCTCTGTAGTAGTTAGTAAAATTAGGGTATCCCAGGCCTCCTTTATTTTTGGGAAGATGTAGTGTGTGTATAGGTATACGTGGTTTAGAAGAGCCCCATATAAACGAAGTTGCTCTTTTTTGTACTATTCTCAAAAAATAGGAAGGAATTGGAATAGGGAGGACTCTGAATAGATAAAGCAATTTGGGTAGAATAGTCATTTTGATTGCATTAATCTTCCCTATCCAGGATAAAGGAAGTTGTGACCATTGTTTTATTAGATTTGTGATCTGTCTTAATACAGGAGGATAATTGGTTGAGAATAAGTCAGAATGAGATGCTGTTAAATGAATTCCAAGATATGGGATTGATTTTTCTGCCCATGTGAATGGGAGTGCAGCCCTAGCCGGGATCAATTCCATGTTTGTGAGTGAAATATTAAGCACTAGGCATTTCTTAGGATTAATCATAAGGCCGGATAGGGCTGCAAATCCATCAAGAGCTGGTATTAAGTTAGGACCAGAGACCTGTGGTGATGATAGAAAAAGTAATATATCGTCTGCAAATATACATAATTTGTGTGTAATACCTCCTACTTCAATGCCAGTTATAGTTTGGTTTGTTCTGATGTATTGGGCCATGGGTTCGAGTATAAGGGCAAATAATAAGGGAGATAATGGGCAACCCTGTCGGGTACCTCTTTCGATATTAAAGGCTTCAGATTTGTATCCAGCATATTTTATATAGGCTTTGGGTTTATTATATAATGCTTTGATCCATGTTAAAAAGTGGGGTCCAAAACCCCATTTTTGTAATGAATATTGCATATATTGCCAGGATACTGTGTCAAATGCCCTCTTAATATCGAGAGATAGAAAACATAAAGGGATTTTCCGTTTTTTAGCAATATGTGCCAATAACACTGCCCTGCGTATATTATCGCCTGCCTGTCTATTTGGCATGAAGCCTACTTGATCTCTATGTATTAATTTTCCTATAATGCTATTGAGGCGTTTTGCTATTATTTTTGCTAATAATTTAATATCGAGGTTTAACAGAGAGATAGGCCGATAATTCACACAGGAAGTATCATCAGAAAGGGGTTTTGGGATCATACAAACAATTGCCATTAGTGTTTCTTGCCGAAAAGAATGTCCATCTAGAAGTTTGTTAAAAGTTTCAGTGAGAATGGGAGAGAGTATTTCTGAGAATGTTTTATAGTATAAAGCCGAGTAGCCGTCTGTGCCTGGTCTTTTGTTAAGTTTTAGGTCTTTTATGGCGTTAGCAACTTCATCTATAGTTATAGGCTCATCCAAACTGCTTTTTTGATTCTGAGATAACTCAGGTAAGGTTATTTTTGAGAAGAAGGATTCAGCTTCTGTAGGATTAAATTCATTGTTTGTCTTGTATAAAGTTGCGAGATGTGAGTAAAATTTATGGACTATTTTAACTGGATTACAAGTGTAAACATTTTTTGATAATTTCAAACGTATTGGTTTGAAAGATTTGTTAGTTGAATTTAATGCCCGAGCCAAATATGTACCTGGTTTGTTTGTATTCATGTAGAAATTGTGTTTGGAGCGTTTGAGGGATTTATGAACTGACTCAGTGAGAAATAGATCGTATTCCAATCTAGATTTTTCCAGATGAGATTTTGTACTCTGAGATGGATTATCTTGAAATGATATGTAGGCTGCATTAAAATTGAGTTCTAGTTTTTTTGCTAGATTTTTGCGTTCCCGTTTAAATAGTGCCATTTGTCTTTGTATTGTACCACGCAAGACAGGCTTATGAGCTTCCCACAGTGTTATTGGGGAGATGTCTGTTGTATTATTAATTGATATGTATTCCTTTAAAGCTTGTTCAATGGCCATCTGATGTAGTGGGTGTTTGAGCATTATGTCCGGTAAGTACCACGTTGGGTCATGCGCTTTTGGTATGGCTGAGGCTATAGTAGTGTATATAGCATTATGGTCAGACCACGGAATCGGAATTATATCTGATGCAATAATTTCTGGTATCATTCCTATTGTTAGAAAAATATGATCTATTCTGTTGAATGTTTGATGAGGGTGTGAGAAATAAGTGAATTTCTTTTTCATTGGGTTACTTTCTCTCCATGAATCTACCAGATTGTATTTGGAAAGAAGTTGAGAAAAAGGTAATCTAGAGGTTATTTTGGATGGTGTAAAAGGTGATTTATCTAGAAATGGGAGGAGGACCTGGTTCGAATCCCCACACATTATCACTGTTCCTATTTTGTGTGTATTAATCACTTGTAATATATGTGAGAGGAATGGTGTAGGTTGTTTGTTAGGAGCGTAGTAGGAAATCACCGTGATTACTGTATCCATTATATAACCCATGAGTATCAGGTATCTACCTTCTGGGTCTTTAATTTCTGATGATAAGGTGAATGGTGTGGATCGGTGAAATGCAATTAGAGTTCCCCTTTGCTTGGTACAGGCAGAAGCCGTGTAAATTTGTTGATAAAAAGGAGAAATATATTTTGGAGTAGAATCTTTGGTGAAGTGTGTTTCTTGGAGGCATACTATGTGAGCCTTCTTGTTATGGAAAGTACGGAAGGCTTTGGTCCTTTTTTGAGGGACATTTATTCCCTGAACATTCAGGGAAAATATATTCAGTGGTGCCATGGCAATAGATCAAATAGTTTTGACTTACTTTTTGTTATGCAGAGCTGACTGCGCAGATCAACCTGTGTGGACTGAAGAGATGAATAGATAGAAAAGAAACCAGTGAATTCTGGAGTAAAGAGTAAACAAAAAACATATGAGATTAGATGATACATTGTATAAATTATTTTTTGCAAGTAATCACAATTTACCCGTGAAAGAGAATAAATATCTCTCTCAGGGGAATAAGTGCCTTTGTCACACTCCCACATAATATGGTTGGGAGAATGAGGAGGGCTAATGGGGGTACACGGATCTTCCGCTTACAGGAGAGAAGTGCTATGTCAAAAGACATCAAAATGATGTTTCATTAATTGGAGTGCAGAATATAGTTTTTGTTGAAATTATTTATTCCAGGGTGGTTGTATATGGTTAGTCTTGCCCTAGGCTAAATAATTCAGTTAGAAAGGTACTGTTAATAACTTTGGTACTGATGAAGATAGTTTGAATTATTTTGGGATTTTAACCCTTTTAGAGTAAACAATTACATATTTTTTTCATATGTAACTGTTTAGATATGTTAACGCATAAAATTGAGGTTGTATTGCTTCAGATTAGAATAAACAAAAACATAATTCTAGGAACTAGTTAGGTAATAATATATTTGTTTTAAGAAAAGAAAGAAAAAGCTTCCATTACTTCTGGATTATTGAACATATTTGTCCTAAAAAGTAATAAATCTATTGTTATTACCTGATAATATATAACTGAACAAGAATTTCCTTATTTCACTTATATATTCTAAGGCTATATGAATCAGAAGTAATAAGAAATATAACTGGAATGTAACATGATCCCACACAGTGTGTGACTATCAGAATGCAGTTACATTCAGTTATAAATATAGTTTTTTTATAGAGAACCATCTCTTAGTATAATAAATGAAGAGATATCAGGAATTAGGATGTCAGTCCATTGAATCTTCTTGGTCCATGGATGATGTGGCATAACGGCCTCTTTTGTGAGAATGATGATTCCCATTTTGTTCTGAAATTTTCTGGGTGCTGCCTGAAGGTGAAGATGACGCCATTCTTCTGCGTGTGGGAGTGTTGCTGCTTGTGGGTTCTGTCAGATTTAATTTTAAAAGGGTTTGTTGTAATTCATCTGCTGATCTGCTTCTGTAAATTGTACCTTGGTAGTTAAATCTGACTGAAAAGGGGAAGCCCCATTGATACATAATGTTGTGGCATTGCAGTTCCATTAGTTGGGGTTTCATGGATCGTCTTTTAGTAATAGTAAGTTGGGATAGGTCAGCAAAAATTTGATAATTGTGTCCTTGAAAATTAAGTTCCTTTTTTTCTCTTGCAGCAATTAGTATTTGTTCTTTCGTTCTGTAATAATGAAATTTTGTGATTATATCACGTGGGGGTCCATCTTTCTTTTTGGCTGTGAGGGCTCTGTGTACTCTGTCCAGTTCTAAACGTTCAATAGGGATATCTGGCTTTAGTTCTTGTAATAGAGCAGTAATAGTAGATTGCAGGTCTGTCACAGTTTCAGGTATTCCCCTTATGCGCAAGTTTGAACGTCTGGCTCTATTTTCGTAATCTTCGAGCTTAGTTTGAAGTATTAAATTCTCTTCTTTTAATTGTTCCAATTCTGGTATATTTTCTTGGGTTGTAATTTCAATTTCATCCATTTTTATTTCTAAGGCTGCGGTGCGGTTTCCCAGCTCTCTTATTTCTTTGGTTAGGCTTTTTGTTATTTGGTCTGAGGTTTGTTTTAAAGCCTTATGAAGCATCTTTTCAAATTGTAATAATATTACTGGGGATACTGAGGAGGCTTGTGGAGAAGTTTGTGAGAGGATTTGCTCTGTATCTGACTCAAATGGAGAGTCTTGCTGTGACATTTTCTGTCTGTGAGAGCGCCCTGATGCTGTATCTTGTGAGGTGACTGGAGCTGCCTGTGAGCTCTTTGTGAGGTGATTTTTATTTCTGCCACAGTTTCCTCCCAGTACCATATTTCCTGCCCAAACTTTCACAGTTTGTTCCCTGGGGCAAAAAGGTTCAAATGGATACCTTTTGAGCCTGCAGGCTCCGCTTTGTCCTTCTCTTCTCTCCTCAGCGGTGTGGAGCTTTAACAATGCATGTCTGCTCTGCTAGGCTCCGCCTCCTGCCTTAATTATATTTTTTAATCTTACCTTCTCAAATAATTAATTTGATATAACCTTTAATGTCTTAATTTTTCAATACAAAAATATAGTTTTCCATTTTTATCAAAACATTCTATCATTCCGTAGGGCTCACTTGTAGCTGTTTGAGTTGGCCATTTGGTGGGGACCCTTGTGTGGGTTGTTTCAAGCAAAGACGGGGTTTATCGACTTTGATGGATCATTAATGACAAAATCAGGTCTTTCAAAACTTTTTTCTACAAAAATCAAATACATTTTTTCACATCTTAAGAATTGGTACATATGCCAGCTATGCTCATGCTTCACGGGGGTACTTTTTGCTTTGAAAAATGCTTTGTTAAAACCAATCCTCTTTTTCAGAATATACTACATTACCTCCTATAGACGCCTCTGAAGAAGGGAATTGTTCCCGAAACATGTCAGGCTAACTAGAGGAATATTATATTCATCTTTGAATTATGTGAAATAATATAAATACGATGAAAATGTATTTTGTATCATGCACCAAAAGTGTTGTATGAGTTACTGTTATACTTTTTATATATGTCCTTTTAATCTTTCTAATAAATGATATTTTATACCTATACATGCTGTTCGCCCTTAAAGTCCCGCTGTACTGGGGGTACTTGTGTCCCTAATTCAGGGTCCTTATACAATAACTATTGGGATGTTGGCAACACCTTTGTGAGAATAACATTTCTCTTTGTGGTTCACCATATATACACAAATGTTGTGGGAAATTCCGATCATCAAGAACACGGTTACGTACAACATGTACGACGGCACTATAAGAGGAAGTTCAATAGCCAATGCACCACCCTTTGGGCTCCTTCTGCTAATCTCGTGTTTATCTCGTGTTAGTAGAAGTTTGGTGAGAGACGATTTGCAGTTTTCAGCCTCGTGCTTTTCAGATCGTTACTGCTCTTCATTTTGTGCTTGTGGGTTCGTGTCTGGTTTTCAGTGTGTGTAGTCAGTTTGCATCTGGTTTTCAGTGCATATTTTTATTGTACATATTTTATTTGCAGTGCGTTCACTAAAGAATTCACTAAAGCATGTAGTGAAAGGGCCTGCCTGAATATTTTCAAATGGTACTGTTTCAAGTTTTGTTCACCTATTATCTTGATAGGTAATTGCAGAATGTAACAATGTGCTTCAATTTGTACAGTTTGTATTCATATTTTTGTATTATGACACTTCTTACCTGTCCAGTGGGCTGCCAATAGTGTAAGTAAGGAGGGGCTGGCCAAAGTAGTACACATTATTTATGCATTCAGCTTTCAATGAAGTGGAGAGGGTTACCTGTCCAAAACATCTCCCCTCCCTAAACTTTTCACAATGGGCCATCAGATGGGGTGAGGAATCTGAAAAGTGGATCTTATATTTTTGTCTTTAAATACTCCTTCAAATAAATGTTATACTGATGTTGGTCAAGAATGTTTGTGTCTAATTGCTTGCAATGTTATGTGCAAAAGTACTATTTTTTTTTTTCTTGTTTGACTCCACATTTTCCTTCAACGTCACAGGAATGGCAGACTGTGGCTTCCCAATTTGCCCAGCGGTGGGACTTTCCCAACTGCGGAGGGGCAATTGATGGGAAACACGTCCATATAGTCCCACCCCCAACTCGGGGTCATACTATTACAACTATAAGGGGTTTAATAGTATTGTGATGTTGGCGGTGGTGTCGGCGACATACAGTAGGTGACCGCGATATTGTGTCAATCTTGCCGCTGTTATCGGCGAGATTTGACATCTGCGAGCCCCGTTGTGGGAGCCAACGCCGAGCTGGCTCGCTCATCAAGAAAGGCCCCCCCACCCCAAAGCACCTTGTCTACACATTGATGAGAACAAGGGCCTCTTCCCGACAACCCTGGTCGTTGGTTGTCGGGGTCTGCGGGCGGAGGGCTTATTGGAATGCGGGAGAACCCCTTTAATAAACCCGGCCCCCCACCCTATGTGAATGAGTATGGGGGTACATCGTACCCCTACCCATTCACCTGGGGAAAAAGTGTCAATTAAAAAACACACTAGACAGGTTTTGAAAGTAATTTTTTAGGCAGCTCCGGGGGTCTTCTTCCAACTTCGGGGGTCTCTTCTGACTTCTCCGCTCTCTCCGGCCTCTTCTCTTCTGCTGAGTGTCCTCTACTTACACTGAATCAAGTTTGCATTTTATTCTAGTTACAAACCCATCTAGACAACACTGTACTAAACTTCTTTTAATACAAATAGGCATAACCAAATGTAGTTAACCTGCATCTGCCAAAAACATTGTATTAGTGGGCGAACGAACGATGTTTACTACGAATTACTGTGCCCGCGAACCTGAAAGTTGCCATTTTAAACTGTACAACAGTAAAGAAAAGCACATGGAGCAGTATGCAAGTAATAATATTAATAGGAACACACGACAACTACTTATTTTTTTCTCTTGATCCTTCTGTACTAATCGTGCTCCCTCCATTTCAGCTCTGACCAGCGTTTCCTCAAATGATCCTGGGATCGTCGTACCCCAAAATTCTTGTGCAGACTTTTCACAACTTAAGTCATGATCTTGGCCTTTCTCACATTTGGGTTTGGGTAAGGTCCATGATTCCCATCATAGTCGGACCTCTTCAAAATGTCCACCATCTCCACCATCTCTACAAAGGCCATATTTGAGACCTTAAATCCCCGGGATCGGGACGTTCATGGCTCCGGGCTTTCGTCGTTGCTGCTGCTGTCTTCATACACTTGTTCTTTCCCCCGCCATGGGCTCTCCCACTGCGCTGAAAGAGAAGGGGCGGGGAATATACTAGAAAGAAGGTCAGGGGCGGGCGGAGTTTCAAGCATGCGCAGTGTATATAAAGCGCAACACGCGTGTGTCGCACGTACGATCTGTGAGCGGAGGAAGGAGTAGCGGAAGCAACGATCGTGATAATGAAGGTACAATTTTAACTTGGTGCATCAGTGGCCTATACTGCTTATAGATTGAGGCCTATATTGGGACAAGATTAGGAGAGTTTAGCCTGACATTAGTGTTTGTCTTGTGTTGTGTCTTGCAGATAAAATGGATTGCTTCGACGATCATGACTTTATCCCCCTATTCATCGATAAGTACAGGGAGCTGCCCTGTCTGTGGCAGGTAAAACACCCCTTTTATAATAATAAAAGAAAGAGGAAGGCAGCACTGGTTCAATTGCTGGAATTTGTGAAGCCACAGATCCCCACGGCAACCATCCCCTATTTGAAGGCCAAAATTGGTGGCATGAGGAGTACTTATATTTGGGAGCACAAGAAGGTCTAGGATTCCTAGAGATCAGGAGCTGCAGCAGATGACATTTAGGTCCCCAGGCTGTGGTACTATGACAGACTTCGTTTTCTGTCAGACCAAAGTGAAATCACGCCATCACTCTCCACTCTTCCTTCAGAGCTTCCTTCCACCCCAGCTAAGGCTTCCAACGTCCAACCTGGGGCTTCCAGTCAGGAAGAAGTGGAGGAGCCCAGTTTGAGTCAGGTATAGCATTGTTCAACATATTTCTTGTCCAAAAACTAATAATGTTAACTAGATGTTATTATTGATCACTAATTTCTGATTTAACAAAGTGTTTTACATATCAGTAGACAGTAGTGGCCAAAAAAGATTGGGACAAGAATGAAAAATGCTGTGGTCAGAATGATAGTCTTTTCTAAGTTTGATCATTGTCCTCCTCCTCCACCCCCTGCCACAACTCCAACACCAGAGCCACTGCCTGGAAGCAAGTATGGAAGGAAGCGTGGAAAGAAGACAAGAAAGTGATGGCCTGGGTTCAGTCTGGTCTGACAAAAGATGCAGGCTGTTGTAAGACCACAACCTGGGGACATATATGTCATCTGCTGCTGTTCCTGATCTCTTGGAGTCCTGGATCGGATTGTGCTCACTATTATATGGACTCCTCAGGCTTTCAATTTTGCCTGTAAAATAGTTGATGTGTGCCCTGGGGTACAAAGGTATCTCCAATTTCACCAGTTTATCCAGCGTTGCCTTCCTCTTTATTTTGTTATTACCCATAATATTTTTTTTTCACAAATACTTGGATATTTGTTTGACTTCAAAAAAGACAGTTTGTTTGTGAGTAGGCAGGTACATTTCAAAAATACAATGTCAAATTAACAAGGGACACCAACACCAAACAACCTCCTTGAGGTTAAAAAATACAAGATAATAATGGTGGTGTGGTAAGGCCCCTTTCACACTGGGGCGGTAGGGGGCGTCGGCGGTAAAACAGCACTATTTTTAGCGCTGTTTTACCGCGGTATTCGGCCGCTAGCGGTGCGGTTTTAACTGCCCCAGTGTGAAAGGGGCCTAACTTGACACACAAAATGACAAAAAATATTATGGAGATCACTAGAAAAGAAAAACAGGAGATCTTGATAAAGAAATAATTAAAAAAAGATCACTATAAAAATAAATACTAAACCAGCTCTCAAATTTTTGTTGTCAGAAATTACGACAAAAAATGTCCGATGGAGCCTACACGCGGTCAAAATTTCCAACAACAAGCTCCCATCAAAATTTGTTGTCCGAAAGTCCGACTGTGTGTACGCGGCATTACACATCATGGAATTGCAAGGGATTAAGCTAAAGCAATAGCTGCCATGAGCTTGCTGCCACTTTATTCACCTGGCTTTCTGGCAAAAGTGATCTGGGCAGCTATAAAGCACCACACCCCTACGCCAGTGGTGTATTTAGGTTTTGTGCTGCCCTAGGCCTGACTAAACTCATGCACCCCTAATTTAAATACGACCCACCCTTCCTGTCAAGGACACACCCCTTCCTATTTAAGACATGTCCTGTCATCTGTAAACCACACCCCTTCCTCTTTAGGCTCCACCTTTTCTTTTTAGAGCTCCACCTCTTCCTCTCTGTATTAGCACAAAAAAATCACACACCATTCACTCCATACTTGCATCAATCACTCCATCATGAAACTGAGATGATGATGTTTTTAATAACTTAGATAACTTTAATTAACCTAAAATATAGATATAAACTGAAATAAGTGCAAATTGCAATCAATCCATCATGAAACTGGCATGATGATGTTTTTAATAACTTATGTAACTTTAAACTAATATAGAAATATTTTAAACTGAAATAAGTGCAAATTGTTGAATCAGAGGATGCCAAAATCAAACTAAAGTGACTTTCGCCGAACTCTCTGTGTGGCAAAGCTGTTGATAAGCTCATCGTAGTCCAAAGATTTTGTGAGTTCTGACTCAATTGCCAACACAGCCAGTGAGTTCAATCTTTCCTCTCCCATTCCGGATCGCAAATAGTTCTTTACACGTTTCTAAGTTGAGAAAGAACGCTCAGCTGAGCAGTTAGTTGCTGCTGTGCATAAAAACATTCTGAGAGCAATGTCCACATTTGGATAAATACTTTGCAATTCTCTCTCTCTTATCACTTGGGACATATCTAGAACAGAGGTATGTTCTACAGCAGAACTTAGGAGATAGGAACGATAGTGGAGGCACTCATCAAAAAAGCACTCCTGTTCCAAGTCTTTGCTGTAAGAAGTACAAAGCTCCGTAGCATTTTTTAATATTGCTGATGGCTCAATTTTTGTGAGGTCCGTAATAAATTTAAACTTTCCAAAGAAAGAGTCGTATGCAGTTTTTCTTCTCTCAGGTTCAGCAACCAAGTTGTCACAAATGACATAAAAGGTGTTGATTCGGAACTTTTCTTGAGCTTCCTCATCTTGCGTCTTGCCGGAAGTTGCTGAGCTTTTCCTCGCTTGAATACCTTTCCTTTTAACCTCATAATCCTTCACACTTGATTTTTCTATTGCTGTAGCTTCGTAAGTAAGGAATATTTCTCTGGTGTCTCGAACAAATTGGATCAGTGACTCATATAGCTCCACCACAATTCCAACATCAATGGCAATACTTTGGATTTTTTTGCTAACTGCACCAAACCTTTCGAGGCTAGTACCCCACAAACCACTCATAAGTGCAGTCTCCAGACGTTGCAGCTTATTCAGTAGACCTTCTGCTTCCTTGCACGTTCCTGGTGACTCTGCTGTATTTTCCTTAATTGTTGTTAAAGCTTGGATTACTTGAGTCCAGTGTTGCCAACCGCCCGTTAATTTACGGGCAGCCCGTAAAAAGCACCCCATTTTCGGGGCGCCCGTGAATGCCCGTTACGGGCAGCCGGTGCCCGTAAAAAATATGGCTGCGGGCCGGCCATGCAACTGCGCATGCGCCGTTCCGAAGCCTGCAGGACTCGGGAAATATCGTACGAGCTCGGCAGGCCGGCGCATGCGCAGTAATGTAATGACGCCGCCTGGCGCCATTTTTGAACAGAAGCCGCCGGCCGCCGCTCGTTCTTCAGTTCTCGGCGGTTCAGCGGGGGGGAGCAGGAGGAGCCATGTTACCGGGCCCGGCCACGGCAGGACGTCAGTGAGTGAGTGAGTGACAGAAGTAAAAGCCTCTGACCATCTCCTGTGCTCGCAGCCTCTGCTCTGACCATGATCTCCTGTGCCCACAGCCTCTGCTCTGACCATCTCCTGTGCCCACAGCCTCTGCTCTGACCATCTCCTGTGCCCACAGCCTCTGACCATCTCCTGTGCTCGCAGCCTCTGACCATCTCCTGTGCCCGCCCCGCAGCCTCTGACCATCTCCTGTGCCCGCAGCCTCTGACCATCTCCTGTGCCCGCAGTCTCTGACCATCTCCTGTGCCCGCAGTCTCTGACCATCTCCTGTGCCCGCAGTCTCTGACCATCTCCTGTGCCCGCAGTCTCTGACCATCTCCTGTGCCCGCAGCCTCTGACCATCTCCTGTGCCCGCAGCCTCTGACCATCTCCTGTGCCCGCAGCCTCTGACCATCTCCTGTGCCCGCAGCCTCTGACCATCTCCTGTGCTCGCAGCCTCTGACCATCTCCTGTGCTCGCAGCCTCTGACCATCTCCTGTGCTCGCAGCCTCTGACCATCTCCTGTGCCCACAGCCTCTGCTCTGACCATCTCCTGTGCCCACAGCCTCTGCTCTGACCATCTCCTGTGCCCACAGCCTCTGCTCTGACCATCTCCTGTGCCCACAGCCTCTGCTCTGACCATCTCCTGTGCCCACAGCCTTTGCTCTGACCATCTCCTGTGCCCGCAGCCTCTGACCATCTCCTGTGCCCGCAGCCTCTGACCATCTCCTGTGCCCGCAGCCTCTGACCATCTCCTGTGCCCGCAGTCTCTGACCATCTCCTGTGCCCGCAGTCTCTGACCATCTCCTGTGCCCGCAGCCTCTGACCATCTCCTGTGCCCGCAGCCTCTGACCATCTCCTGTGCCCGCAGTCTCTGACCATCTCCTGTGCCCGCAGTCTCTGACCATCTCCTGTGCCCGCAGTCTCTGACCATCTCCTGTGCCCGCAGTCTCTGACCATCTCCTGTGCCCGCAGTCTCTGACCATCTCCTGTGCCCGCAGCCTCTGACCATCTCCTGTGCCCGCAGCCTCTGACCATCTCCTGTGCCCGCAGCCTCTGACCATCTCCTGTGCCCGCAGCCTCTGACCATCTCCTGTGCCCACAGCCTCTGACCATCTCCTGCCCGCAGCCTCTGACCATCTCCTGTCCGCAGCCTCTGACTTATTCCTACATCATGTCTGCAGTCTCTGAGGGGGAGTCGGGAAAGGAGTCAAGAGTGGGAGCGCCGCCGGGATCATGGGGTCACGGGAGAAGGCAGACGTGTGTGGACTGTGGAGAGGAGACCATAGGAAAACCAGAACCACCAAGCTGGAGCCATCTGACTGAGCCCTGCACGATGCACCTGAGAGGAGGTCAGTGACAGCACCGCCAGGCCAGTCTAGGGGGGTTGCTGATGTAAGGGGGAGTGAATACAATAATGTAAGGGGCACTGATATAAAGGTTTCCCCCTAAATTAGTAACTCCCCTTACCTTAGTGTATTCACTCTGCGGAAGGTGGCCTCTGGTCACCAGAGTGCCCACCACAGCAGAGTTCCTGGCATTCCCCTTTACATCAAAGTCTGCAGGATTGCCCCTTACAGTGCAAAGGGGAACTCAATCTGCAGACCCTGATGTAATTGGGAACTCTGATGTAAAGTGAACACAGTGGAATCTGATATAAGGTGGTCTCTGGTCACCAGAGCCTCCCCTCTACATCTGAGTTCCCCCTTAGATCATGATCTGCAGCGTTCCCCTTTACATAAGAGTTCCCTTTCACTGTAAGGGGGATCCCTGCAGACTCTGATGTAAGGAGGGAACCTAGTGCTAGCTGGGTTATAGTAACCTGACCTTCATGTCAATGGAGAAATATGTTTTTTAACTTTTGTTTAGCTTAAACACATTGCTAATAGCACTAGCTATATGTTTATAGTTCAAATATGTATCCTTGTACTGTTTAGCACTGAAAATAGTAACTTTAGGTACTTTTTTGCAGCGCCAGTAAAAAATGCAGATCTGCCAGTAATTTTCATGATTTTTGCCAGTAAAAAAGTGGTGCCGTTTGTAAATTTTGTCATCCTGCCAGTAAATTTCACTTCAGGGGGTTGGCAACACTGCTTGAGTCCAGTTCCGATTTAAGCTCCGACAGGCATCTTCTCTGGCTGACCACCGTGTGTCAGATAGTCTCTTTAAAGCTAGAGTGTTAGGCACAGATGACAAGTGCTCTTGTAAAATCTCCCATCTGTGAGTAGAAGAAGTAAAAAAGGTATAAAGGTACTGTAGGAGACAAAAGAATGCACAGGCTTCTTTGCAACTTTCAGCAGCATGCTTTCCTACTAGGTTTAAAGAGTGTGCAGAGCATGGAATGTAAACAGCAAGTGGGTTTCTTTCAAGAATTCTGGCCTGCAAGCCTGTATAATGACCCGACATATTGCTTGCGTTGTCATATGACTGACCACGACAGTTGGCAATATCAAGGCCATATGACTTAAGAGTGGCAAGGACCACTTCAGCCAGTTGTTCCGATTTATGTCCAGGATTTGGAATGAAGCGTAGAAAGCGCTCAAAAGGGTAAACCATCTTCCTTGACATACCTTAAGATGAAGGCCAGCTGATCCGTGTGGGAGCTATCAGGTGTTGAATCGATACTGATAGAAAAATACTTTGCAGTCTTTGCCTCTTGAACTATCTGCTTTGTAACATTATCAGCCATTAGCTGAATGAACTGCTCACATGTAGCAAATGAGAGATAGGATGTGACTCCTTTTCCTGCATTGCCATAACGGGCAATATGTTCGGCTATAAATGGGTTGAATTGCTGAAAGAAATTCAAACATCATCATATAGTTTCCATTGTGTGTGGAACCAAAACGGTCATCTTTGCCTCTGAAAGCAAGCCCTCGAATGTCAAGTGCCTTAACGGCAGCAACAACTCTTTTTAAAACATTTCTCCAATATTGGATTTCATCAGAGAGCTGTTTTGTAAGTCTCTCATCAATTCTCCCCGATATACATGTTCTTGATTTTAAAGCGAGCACGCAGGATTTGTGTTCAGCTGAATGCTCATGTTCATTTAATCTTGCTGTGCCATTTTTCCAGTCATTGAAACCACTCTCTGCCAACTGGGATTTGCCACCAAACAAGCGGCATGGAGCACAAAACACTACTCCTTTGCTTTGGGAGTAAACCAAATAGCTCCTTTGTTGTTTCTCTCCATTAAAATTGATTTTTTGAAACAGGTGTTTAGTTAGCACCCGAGCTTTGTCAGCATAGAGCCTTCTAGACTGTGTGAAGTCCAGATTCTCATTTTGTACTATTCCATGTTTAGCCACATGGTCTCGGGTAGAATCATTTAGAACCCATTCAGCAGGGTCAGAGCTCACGCCTAATAGTACAACAGGATCATTAAATTCTTTTGAACTTGAAGGTCGTTCTGCACCAGATTCATAAGCCTCAGTTTCACTGATAATACTGCTGGTTGCTTCTGAAGTATCATAACTGCATGTAGCTACTACATCATCAGTTACCTTTTCCTCCACCTCCTCACCCTGCTCAGTACTAGAAGGAGTCATAGGTTTTGTGAAAAATAGATCAATTTTTCCTGTCTGTTTAATCTCCTTGGTTTGTTTGTCACGCCTAATTTTTGCATTTTTTCTGTACTCTGCTCCGCTTAGCCTTTTTCTCCCATCACTCATGGCTGTTAAGGCCCAACTACACAGCAAGCCACTAATGGTGACAGAATCACTCCTTTTTTCCAGGCAAGATATCTGCGTAGCTCTCATCTACATATAAAAAGAAACACAGACATGGGTGGTACCATATAGCTACTATCAATATATTGTTAGCCAACCACTAAGGGTGGTAAAGTATAAATAAACACCTACAGCCTGCCTAAAACTCTCAGACAGACTGTACATGCTGAGATCAGTGAGATCTCAGCATGTACAGATGCCCAGAGCTTCTTATGGCTGTGACAGCAAGTCACAACCAAGCCTTAAAGTGATTGTAAAGTCTTGTTTTTTTTCCATAAAAATAACAAACATGTTATACTTTCCTGCACAGAGCAGCCCGGATCCTCCTCTTCTCGGGTCCTTCTTCTGTGCTCCTGGCCCCTCCCTCCTGCTGGGTGCCCCCAACCAGGTTGCTATGGGGGCACTCAAGCCGAGTCACAGCTCCCTGTGTCCATTCAGACACGGAGCCATGGCCCGGCCCTGCCTCCTCTCTCTCTTGATTGGCTGACTGACTTTATTTGACAGCAGCAGGAGCCACTACTACTGTGTCTCAGCCAATCAGGAGGGAGAGTCTCGGACAGCTGAGACACTCGTGGACATTGCTGGATAGAGATGGGTTATAGTATGCATACTTGCATAGTATACATAGTATGCATTAAGATAAAGAAAATCTGCCTTTACAATCCCTTGAAGTGGTAGCTGACCCCAGTGCATGCTGGGATCAGCTGTCTCCGGGCTAACTGCCTATAACCTGGATGCCCCTGCAGTGGGACAGCCAGTAATAGCCATAGATCAGATAGCCATTATGACATTTAATCACTTTCACTATCTAATATGAATGGCAAGCCAATTTTAAACTATGGCTTTCCATGTCCACTACTGGCAGAGAAGTTTAAGACCCCTTTCACACTGATAGCACTCCATGTTAGCGGTAAAGAGCTGCTAGTTTTAGCGGCGCTTTACCGTCGTTTTAGCAGCGCTATTCGGCTGATAGTGGGGCGCTTTTAACCCCCACTAGCGGCCGAAGAAAGGGTTAAATGCACCCGAAAAGCGCCGCTGCCCATTGATTTCAATGGGCAGGGAGATTAAGCAGAGGTGTATACACCGCTTCAAAGATGCTCCTTTCAGGACTTTTTCTAAGGTCCTGCAAGCGCACCGCCCCAGTGTGAAAGCACTCGGGCTCTCACACTGGGGCTGCACTGGAGCTCCAGGGGAGGCATTTTTCAGGCGCTTTACAGGCGCTATTTTTTTATCCCTTTAGCGCCTGAAAAACGCCCCAGTGTGAAAGGGGTCTTAATGAAAAAAATCAAGTAAAAATAAATAAATATATATTTTTGCTGTTACTGCTGTAAAATGGAATACCATACGGTCATTATCTGCAGCTGAGCTGCAGTTAAATTCAACTAAAAATCAATCAAGAAAGAATATATATACACACACACACAATAAAAATATGCATATTATAAAACATTTAATAACTACAAGAATTAACAATGAGAAATTCAGTTTTGAGATCATATCGAGTTTTCGCATTATAATATGCATTGCACATTGTACAGTATGCTGTAGAGAAGAAATATACTACTGATCTTAGCTAATACGTAATATTATGTGGGGATTTGTTTTAGGGCTCTTTCACACGGGGGATCCGTAAGTCCGTGTTTCATCCTTCCGTTTTCAGATGAAAAACGGACATACATGTATCCCTATGGAGCGTCGGATGTCAGCGGTGACATGTCCGCTGACATCCGACCAGCTCCGATCCGAAAAAGTGTAACGGAGGAAAACCCTACTTTTCCATCCGTTTTCGGATCGGATCGGGTGACGACGGACTCTACGGTCCGTCATCATCCGATCCCCCATAGGGGAGAGCGGCGCTCTGACAGGTCCGTCGTGCTGTCATTTTCCTGCTCAGCGGGGATCGGCGGAGCAATCCCCGCTGAGCAAGCAGGTGTTCACGGGGCGGATCATCACTGATCCGCCCCGTGTGAAAGAGCCCTAAGTTAACCACTTGCTGACAGATACTGTACATAAATACCTGTACGTGATTCTGCACTTCTGGGTCTGGGAAGCAGACACGCGTGGCCCTGGCAACCCGCTCCCACTGTGATTGAGCACAATGGGAGCCAATCAGCGGTTCTGGCGAACTCAATGTCCGCCGGGCCCACCGATGTCTTCAGCATATCGCTGTTCTGTCAGTAGGGAAGGCATACCTCCCAACTTTTTACGATAGGAATGAGGAATACCTATCAGCACATGGAAACACTTTCTGAATGATAAAAAGTGCATTTTATATACAATTATAGAGATCAGATCAAAATGAGGGACAAATGAGGAGGACAGAGGGACATTGCTCCAAATCAGGGACAGTTGAGAGCCAGGGCTGGACTGAGACAAAAATGTGGCCCTGGACTTCATCCAGACTGGCCCAGGGCACAACACATCAGGGTACAGTGCACATCAGGGCACGGTACAGAGCCCAGCACATCAGGGCACAACACATCAGGGCACGGGGCACATCAGGGCACGGGGCACATAGCACATCAGGGCACATTGGGGCACATCAGGGCACCTAGCACATCAGGGCACATAGCACATCAGGGCACATTGCACATCAGGGCACATAGCACATCAGGGCAAATTGCACATCAGGGCACATTGCACATTAGGGCACATAGAACATCAGGGCACATAGAACATCAGGGCACATAGCACATCAGGGCACATAGAACATCAGGGCACATAGCACATCAGGGCACATTGGGGCACCTCAGGGCACATGGCACATAGCACATCAGGGCACATAGCACATCGGGGCACATAGCACATCAGGGAACATGACACATCAGCGCACGGGGCACATCAGGGCACATAGCACATCAGGGCACATTGGGGCACATCAGGGCACATAGCACATCAGTGCACATTGGGGCACATCAGGGCACATGGCACATCAGGGCACATAGAACATCAGGGCACATCGGGGCACATCAGGGCACATGGCACATAGCACACCAGGGCACATCAGGGCACATAGCATATCAGGGCACATCAGGGCACATCGGGGCACATCAGGGCACATAGCACATCAGGGAACATCAGGGCACATAGAACATCAGGGCACATAGAACATCAGGGCACATAGCACATCAGGGCACATGGCACAACAAGGCACATGGCACATAAGGGCACATAGAACATCGGGGCACATAGCACATCAGGGCACATAGCACATCAGGGAACGGGGCACATCAGGGCGCAGGGCACATCAGGGAATGGGGCACATCAGGGCACAGGGCACATAGCACATCAGGGCACATAGCACATCAGGGCACATAGCACATCAGGGCACATCAGGGCACATAGCACATCAGGGCACATAGCACATCAGGGCACATCGGGGCACATCAGGGCACATAGCACATCAGGGAACGGGGCACATCAGGGCACAGGGCACATAGCACATCAGGGCACATAGCACATCGGGTAACGGGACACATCAGGGCAAATAGCACATCAGGGCACATAGCACATCAGGGAACAGGACACATCAGCGCACGGGGCACATCAGGGCACATAGCACATCAGGGCATGGGGCACATCAGGGCACAGGGCACATAGCACATCAGGGCACATTGGGGCACATCAGGGCACATAGCACATCAGGGCACATTGGGGAACATCAGGGCACATAAGACATCAGGGCACATTGGGGCACATCAGGGCACATAGCACATCAGGGCACATAGCACATCAGGGCACATTGGGGCACATCAGGGCACATAGAACATCAGGGCATATAGAACATCAGGGCACATAGCACATCAGGGCACATCGGGGCACATCAGGGCACATCGGGGCACGGGGCACATCAGGGCACATAGCACATCAGGGCATGGGGCACATCAGGGCACATAGCACATCAGGGCACGGGGCACATCAGGGCACATAGCACATCAGGGCACATTGGGGCACATCAGGGCACATTGGGGCACATCAGGGCACATAGAACTTAGGGAACATAGAACTAGACACATAGAACCTAGCCTTGTCAGCCTAGGCCAAGACACAGCTCTGCCCTACGCCCAGCAGTTCCCGATCTCTATGGCTCCTCTTGGAAACCTGGAATCACAAAAAATTTGTCAGGATGGGAAATAGAAGGAGAGGTAGGAATAGATGTTCCTTTTGAACAGAATAAATAATCACCTCTCAGCACTTATGGGTTCAAAGCTGTTCAACCTCAGGCAGGGAAAGTAGTATATCAAGCATGGTTTAGGGTCTAATAGACCTCTGAAGTCTTCATAAATAATACCTATCACCTGCCTAATACCCAAAGCAATAAAAAGTAAAAAAAAATACGTTTACAAAATAGGTAAATTGGCTCTAGTATGAATGTGAGTTAAGGAACTTAGATTGTAAGCACCTTGAGGACAGGGACTAATGTGACTGTATAATACATATGTAATGAGCTGCATAAATTGATGGCCCTATATAAGTACCTGAAATAAATAAAATAAATATATTTTGAAACTGTAAATACTCTGCCTCTGTGAATGCAAATGCATGTATAGAGCATTCAAGCGGTGGTGTATCATCCATGGGTGCTATGTGTGCAGTGCACACAGAACCTGAGGGGGGGGGGGGCACTGTGCTCTGACCCACAGTGCACCAATGGATGACCTGCACCTGTCACTCTCTGGCTCCTGACACACTTACTGTGTACATAGTACATACATCAGGATAAATTCTCCTCCCTCTCTCACTGTTGGCCCTTTCTGGTGCTTCCGTTGAGTGTGCTCCAGCACCGGCAGAAAATATACAGGGGTGGAGATGGAGCTGCTGTTGACAAGTGCTGGTTGGATGGGAGCTCATTGCTTGAGCTCGGAGATCCCGCCAGTAGTCACAACACCGTGTGATTGAAATATCGTGACGGGAGTGGTATTGGTGATGTCATGAGAAAGAAGAGAGGTATGTAAGGCACCTTTCACATGGGCTGCCTGATTAGGCCTGCCTGTCAGTTTTTCCCCCAGTCTCTTCTATGGAGCGGCAGATGTCAGCAGACACACATCCGCTGAGACGCTGACACCTGCCGCCATCCGATCCTGTCCATCAAAAACAGACAAATGGTGGTCCTATTCCCCATACTGGACCAGATCAAATGGCATCAGATGGAAATGGACAGGCGGTTCGTTATTGCCCAAGGATTGCCCCATAGAGAAAAGCGGGATTGTGTCTGTGTCCGCTCTGCATAGCGAAGCAGACACAGACCCATCATCCACCTGCTCAGCGGGAATCAGCGGAGAGATCCCCCTCTGAGCTGGTGAATTCCACTTAGCAGAACAACCTATGCAAAAGGGGCCTAAGGGCCTGCCAGGGTATTTATTTATTTATCTTTTATAATGCTTAACCTACGCAGTCTTACCCAAAGGCCTCGATGCGCAAAAACAAAAGGACATGACATTAAAAAACCTTAAGAGAACCAACAAACCAGCATAGCAAGATACAGAATAAAAGTCAGGGAGTCTGCCCATCACACCCTAATTAAAAATTAGGTGACTCCAAAAGCTTCTACAAAAAGTACGGTTTGCAATTTCTTTCGGAATTTCAAAAAGCCATTCTCAAGTCTCAGTTTCAGAGGCAAGGGGTTCCAAAATTCAGCTCCTTGTACTTCACTCATTCTCCCTTCGCATGTTTTCTTTTTAAATTTTGGAATCTTCAGTATGGCCAAGTTCACCGATCTCAAGGATCGGGTAGGCACATACTTGACATATTTTTCCTTCAGATACTCTGGGCCATATCCATGCAGTGCCTTGTGGACAAGACATTCGGTTTTAACCACTTCAATACAGGGCACTTAGACACCTTCCTACCCAGACCAATTTTCAGCTTTCAGTGCTGTCGCAGTTTGAATGACAATTGCGCGGTCATCCATCACTGTACCCAAACTAAAATTTTATCATTTTGTTCCCACAAATAGAGCTTTCTTTTGGTGGCATTTGGTGGTATTTGATCACCTCTGCGGTTTTTATTTTTTGCTAAACAAATAAAAAAAGACCGAAAATTTTGAAAAAAATAAAAGTTTTGCTTTTGTTTCTGTTAAAAAAAAATTGTAAATAAGTAAGTTTTCTCTTTCACTGATGGGCACTGATAAGGCGGCACTGACAGGCACTGATACGGCGGCACCGATGAGGTGGCACCAATGAGCGGGCACTGACGATGGGCACTGGTAGGCGGCACTGATGGGTGGCACTCATATGCAGCACTGATGGGCACTGATAGGCGGCACTGATGGGCACTGATGGGTGGCATTGGGTGGCACTGGTTGGCACTGATGGGCACTGATAGGCAACACTGATGGGCAATGAAAGGCAGCACTGCTGGGCACTGATAGGGTGGCGCTGATAGGTGGCACTGATAGGCGGCACTGCTGGGCACTGATGGGCACTGATAGGCGGCACTGCTGGGCACTGATGGGCACTGATAGGCGGCACTGATGGGCACTGATATGTGGCACTGATGGGCACTGATACGCGGCACTGATATGAGGCACTGATGGGCATCCCTGGTGGCACTGGCACTGGTGGGCATTGAAGTGGGCACTGACTGGTAGCTGCCTGGGCACAGATTGGCAGCTGCCTGGGCACACAGTGGCATTTCCCTGGTGGTCTAGGGGCATACCTGGTGGTCCAGTGTGGATGGCTTCCCTGGTGGTCCTGGGCGGCTTCCCTGGTGGTCCTGGGTAGGATCCGAGGGGGGGCTGTGCTGATAAACAATCAGCACAGACCCCCCCTGTCAGGAGAGCAGCCGATCGGCTCTCCTCTACTCGCGTCTGTCAGACGCGAGTGAGGAAAAGCCGATAACCGGCTCTTCCTATTGACAGCCGTGATCAGCCGTGATTGGACACGGCTGATCACGTGGTAAAGAGTCTCCGTCAGAGACTCTTTACCTAGATCGGTGCTGCGGGGTGTCAGACTGACACACCGCAACAACGATCGCCGCGATGCGCGCCCCTGGGGGCGCGCAGCGGCTCAATATCCTGCGGACGTCATATTACGTCCAGTCAGGATTTTGAAACCACTTTGCCGCCGTCATTCTGCTATATGGCGGGCGGCAAGTGGTTAAACAGAACCTGTTCTTTCACGGGCAGCCAATGCAGGGCTCTAACGGATGGAGTGATCTGGTCACGGCAACCCCTGTCAGTAACCTTGCTGCGGAATTCTGAATCAACTGGAGCTTGTAGATTGTACAAGCTGGCAAACCCACATACAGGGCATTACAGTAGTCCAATCAACTGCTGATAATGGCATTGACCATGGCGATCTTGTCAGAGTCTGCGATATAGCGAAAGGTCGACCTCAGGAGTCTCAGGTAGATGTGACATGAACTCACCACCTGATTTACCTGAGTGCGCAGGTTCAACCTACAGTCAAAGATGACACCCAGGTCCCTGACCTGAGTAGCCGGAATCAGAAAAGGTTTGAAAGATTCCGGCCATGACGGAAACAAGTTGGAATACACCTGGTTACTGAAGATGATACATTCCCCAGGGTGAGGGACAGTTCCAGAGCCTCTGGACAGATAACATGGAGGAGATGCCAGTAGGGCTCATGGATGCTACTGTTAGCAGTAGGGTCTCCTCAGGGCATTGTCATGGTGATACAGAGAGATGATATGACAGGGAAGTGTTTGCACTCTGCTCGGTGCTTACAGGACAGCCATGTGGTCATCTATGGCCAGACCATTTATGTGTGAGAGAATGGTGTTCAGCACTGCACCAATACTAAATCTAGGCAGCTCTGTGACTTCTCTATTACACGTCTTATTAGAAAAAGTAGGGTGGATATTTTTAATCAGGGCTGAAGTGAACTAAATGACTTTCCTAGTGATTAAAGTGATTGTAAAGTCTCAGGTTTTTTTTTTCTATAAATATAACAGACATGTCATACTTACCTGCTCTGTGAAGTGGTTTTGCACAGAGTAACCCAGATCCTCCTCTTCTCGGGTCTCTCTTCCCACCCGTGGCGAGCTGCAGCCCCGTCTGTTCATTCAGAAATGGAGCCCTGTTTCGGCCCCGCCCCTCTCTCTCCTGATTGGCTAACTGACTTTGATTGACAGCAGCGGGAGACAATGGCACTGCTGTTGTTTCTCAGCCAATCAGGAGGGAGAGTCACGAATGGCCGAGGCACTTGTGGACATTGCTCGATAGAGATGGGGCTCAGGTAAGTACTAGAGGTGCTGGGGCGGCTGCTGCGCACAGAAGGCTTTTTGTCTTAATGCGTAGAATGCATTAAGGCAAAAAAACCTTCTGCCTTTACAACCACTTTAAGATGTGACAGCTGAGGACCATATGTTTTCTGGATTACACATTTTCTGGTTTGCCAGTTGTCGAGCCCACCAACTGGAATCCACTTGGTTTCAGCCTTAGGCAACTTAAGCAGTAAACTAGGGCTTGTTCATACCATATAACTTTTAACCAATCCCCACTCATCTCCTACACATATTACCCTCTGCCATGCACTCTGCACCCCTCTCCTGCACATACTAACCGCTATCATGTACTCTGCACCCCTCTCCTGCACATACTACCCACTGCCATACACTCTGCACCCTTCCACCTGCACATACTACCCACCACCATACACTCCGCACCCATCTCCTACACATACTACCCGCTGCCATACACTCTGCACCCCTCTCCTGCACATACTACCTGCTACCATGTACTCTGCACCCTTCTTCTACACATTCTACCTGGCGGCATACACTCTACACTATGATTGAGCATTTATATTGTGTTTGTGTACAATAAAATTAATTTGAGTGTGTTTTGTTACTGAATAGGTTTGATAAATAGTTGTTTACATATCATGTGACATCAAAATTTTGAAATGACCATCTTTTTAGTCTTAAAATCCTGTATGTGTATTTTAGCATGTGTGTATAGTGCCTTGAAAAAGTACCATACCCCTTGAAATTTTCCACATTTTGCCATGTTACAACCAAAAATTGTAAATGTATTTTATTGGGATTTTATGTGATAGATCAACACAAAGTGGCGCATAATTGTGAAGTGGAAGGAAAATGGTTTGTGATAAATGGTTAAATGGTTTTCAATTTTTTCTTTTAAAAAATATCTGAAAAGTATGGTGTGCATTTGAATTCAGCCCCCTTTACTCTGATACCCCTAACTAAAATCTAATGGAACCAATTGCCTTCAGAAGTCACCTAATTAGAAAATAGAGTCCACCTGTGTGTGATTTAATCTCAGTATAAATACAGCTGTCTGTGAAGCCCTCAGAGGTTTGTTAGAGAACCTTAGTGAACAAACAGCATAATGAAGGCCAAGGAACACACCAGACAGGTCAGGGATAAAGTTGTAGAGAAGTTTAAAGCAGGGTTAGGTTATAAAAAAAATATATATCCCAAACTTTGAACATCTCACCGAGCACTGTTCAATTTATCATCTGAAGATGGAAAGAGCAAACTGCAAACAACTGCAAATCCACCAAGACATGGCCGGCCAGGCAAGGAGAACATTAATCAGAGAAGCAGCCAAGAGGCCCATGGTAACTCTGGAGGAGCTGCAGAGATCCACAGCTCAGGTAGGAGAATCTGTCCACAGGACAACTATTAGCCGTGCACTCCACAAATCTGGTCTTTATGGAAGAGTGGCAAGAAGAAAGCCATTGTTGAAAGAAAGCCATAAGAATTCCCGTTTGCAGTTTGCGAAAAGCCATGTGGGGGACACATCAAACATGTGGAAGAAGGTGCTCTGGTTAGATGAGACCAAAAATGTACTTTTTGCCTAAAAGCAAAACTCTATGTGTGGTGGAAAACTAACGCTGCACACAACCCTGAACATACCATCCCCACCGTGAAACATGGTGGTGGCAGCATCATGTTGTGGGGATGCTTTTCTTCAGCAAGGACAGGGAAGCTGGTCAGAGTTGATGGGAAGATGGATGGAGCCAAATACAGGGCAATCTTAACCACTTGACCACTGGGCACTTAAACCCCCTTCCTAACCAGACCAATTTTCAGCTTTTGGTGCTCTCACATTTTGAATGACAATTACTCAGTCATGCAACACTGTACCCATATGAAATTTTTGTCCTTTTTTTCACACAAATAGAGCTTTATTTTGGTGGTATTTAATCACCACTGGGTTCTTTATTTTTTGCGCTATAAAAGAAAAAAGACCGAAAATTCTGTAAAAAAATAAATTTTTCTTAATTTCTGTTATAAAATTTTGCAAATTAGTAATTTTTCTTCATATATTTTGGCCAAAATTTATACCGCTACATATCTTTGGTAAAAATAACCCAAATCGGTGGATATTATTTGGTCTTTGTGAAAGTTATAGCGTCCACAAGCTATGGTGCGAATATCTGAAAATTGATCACACCTGAAGTACTGACGGCCTATCTAATTTCTTGAGACCCTAACATGCCAGAAAAGTACAAATACCCCCCAAATGACCCCTTTTTGGAAAGAAGACATTCCAAGGTATTTAGAAAGATGCATGGTGAGTTTTTTGAAGTTGTCATTTTTTCCCACAATTCTTTGCAAATCAAGTTTTTTTTTTTTTTACTTTTTTTTTTTTCACAAAATTGTCATATTAGCAGGTTATTTCTTACACTCCACATATTCATACCACAAATTACACCCCAAAACACATTCTGCTATTACTCCCGAGTACGACGATACCACATGTGTGAGACTTTTACACAGCGTGGCCACATACAGAGGCCCAACATGCAGGGAGCACCTTCAGGCATTCTGGAGTGCCCAGGCCAATTCTGACATTTCTCTCCTACATGTAAAAATCATCATTTATTAGCTAGAAAATTACATAGAACCCCAAAACATTATATATGTTTTTTTAGCACAGACCCTAGAGAATACAATGGCGGTTGTTGCAACTTTTTATCTCACACGGTATTTGCGCAGCAATTTTTTTAACGCTTTTTTTTGGAAAAAAAAACTGTTTTGTGCTTTACAAAAACCAAAACAGTAAATTTAGCCCAATGTTTTTGCATAATGTGAAAGATGAAGTTACGCCGAGTAAATAGATACCCAACATGTCACCTTTCAAAATTGCACGCGCTTGTGGAATGGCGCCAAACTTTGCTACTCAAAAATCCCCATAGGCGACGCTTTAAAATTTTTTACTGGTTACATGTTTTGAGTTACAGAGGAGGTCTAGGGCCAAAATTTTTGCGCTCGCTCTACCGATCGCAGTGATACCTCACATGTGTGGTTTGAACACCGTTTTCATATGTGGGCGGGACTTACATATGCGTTCGCTTCTGCATGCAAGCACACAGGGACAGGGGTGCTTTAAAATTTTTTTTTTTTTTTTTTTATTGTTCATTTTACTTTATTTATTTTTGTTTGATGCTTTTTTACAAAAAAAAAAATTTTGACCACTTTTATTCCTATTACAAGGGATGTAAACATCCCTTGTAATTGGAATATGGCATGACAGGTCCTCTTTACAATGAGATATGGGGTCAATAAGACCCCACATCTCACCTCTAGGCTGGGAAGCCTGAAATAAAAAAAAAAAAAAAAAAAAAAAAAACGATCCTGGCTTCGATCGTAGCGGTGAGTCGGTAGAAGCAGCGGAGTGCGGCGGGAGAGGGGGGACATCCCCTCTCGCCTCCCGTAAGAACGATCAAGCAGTGGAACAGCCACTATGATCGTTCTTATGGTGTAGGGAATCGCCGGCTGAAAAAGCTGATATCTGAATGATGCCTGTAGCTGCAGGCTTTATTCAGATATCCCCGCACAAAGTCAAGGACGTTGTATGACAGTCGGCGGGCGGGAAGTGGTTAAAACGTATTTTTTTTTTTTAACACAAAGTTGTCCATTTATACAATATTTCTAACACATAGCATGTACATACCAAAAATGACACCCCAAAATAGATTCTCCTGCTCCTCCTGAGTACGGCGATACCACATGTGTGAGACTTCCACAGCCTGGCCACATACAGAGGCCGAGTACAGCCGAGCGTGGCTCAGCATGGCAGGGTATGGCGGGGTATTGCACAGTATGGCGGGGTATTGCAGAGTATGGGGGGTATTGCAGAGTATGGGGGGTATTGCAGAGTATGGGGGGTATTGCAGAGTACGACGGGGTATTGCAGAGTATGGCGGGGTATTGCAGAGTATGGCGGGGTATTGCAGAGTATGGGGGGTATTGCAGAGTATGGGGGGTATTGCAGAGTACTGCAGGGTATTGCGGAGTATTGCGGGGTATTGCAGAGTATTGCGGGGTATTGCAGAGTATTGTGGGGTATTGCGGGGTATTGCAGAGTATTGCGGAGTATTGCGGGGTATTGCAGAGTATTGCGGGGTATTGCAGAGTATTGCGGGGTATTGCAGAGTATTGCGGGGTATTGCAGAGTACTGCGGGGTATTGCAGAGTACTGCGGGGTATTGCAGAGTACTGCAGGGTATTGCAGAGTACTGCGGGGTATTGCAGAGTATTGCGGGGTATTGCAGAGTATTGCAGAGTATTGCGGGGTATTGCAGAGTACTGCGGGGTATTGCAGAGTACTGCGGGGTATTGCAGAGCAATGTGGGGGTATTGCAGAGTAATGTGGGGGTATTGCAGAGTAATATTGGGGTATTGCAGAGTAAGGTGGGGCATAGCAGAGTATTGCAGAGTAGTGGGGATGGCTGAGCATGGATGGATGGATGGTTGGATGTCTCTGTGCAGCGCTGTGGGCACTACACAACCAGCCCACAGCGCTGCAGCCATCCATCCATCTCCCTCTCCTCCACAGTGTACCGATCGGTACACAGGAGGGGAGGAGAGGAACCGGCGTCATCAGACGCCGCCGGTCTGTTTACATGTGATCGCGCCGTCATTTGACGGCGCAATCACATGGTAAATGGCCGCGATCAGCGGCCATTTACCGGGATCCATGATGCGCCGGGTCCTGAGGACCCGGCGGTCACGGATGTGTTCGGGTGCGCGCCCCAGGGGGCGCGCGAGAGGGGAATTCTGAGAGGACGTCATGTGACGTCCTCCCAGAGTTAAGCAACCGCCCTGCAGCTGTCATTCGGCTATGGGCCGGTTGTTAAGTGGTTAAAAGAAAACCTGTTAGAGTCTGCAAAAAGCTTGAGACTGGGGCAGAGGTTCACCTTCCAGCAGGACAATGACCCTAAATATACAGCCAAAGCTACAATTGAATGGTTTAAATCAAAGCATATTCATATGTTAGAATGGCCCAGTCAAAGTCCAGACCTAAATCCAATTGAGAATATATGGCAAAACTTTGCTGTTCACAGACACTCTCGATCAAATGTGACAGAGCTTGAGCTATTTTGCGAAGAAGAATGGGCAAAAATGTCACTCTCTAGATGTACAAAGCTGGTAAAGACATCCCCAAAAAGACTTGCATCTGTAATTGCAGCGAAAGGTGGTTCTACAAAGTTTTGACTTGGGGGCTGAATACAAATGCACACCACACTTTTCACAGATTTATTTGTAAAACATTTTGAAAAACCTTTATCATTTTCCTTCCATTTCACAATTTTGTGCCACTTTGTGTTGGTTTATCACATAAAATCCCAATAAAATAAATTTACATTTTTGGTTGTAACATGACAAAATGTGGAATATTTCAAGGCATATGAATACTTTTTCAAGGCACTGTAAATAACAAACAAAATTGGTCTGGCAGCAAAAGGATTAATCATCCTATCTTGTTCAAGGAAAAATCATTTTTGTTTAAATTGCCCTATACATTCTTGGATTTATTAATTAACATAGAAGTTACTAAGCTAAGTGAAAATGTGCTTCCTTTAAGTAAATAAACCCCAATGACTCTTAATATGCACAGCAAAACTTCTGGAAATTTAAGTAATAAGCAGCACTCCAAAGCAAACCCCCATAAGACTGCAAAGAGCCTGCCGAGTGGTTAAACTGTAAGCCCAGGCGACGCTTATTTATTATTATTTATTTTTATTTTATTTTAGATAGAATGGGGGAAAATGATGACCCTTGTTGGTTTTTTAATGCTAGCCAGGTTTCTATTAGAGAGATTTCCCTTAATTTCCAGTTCTGCTTACAACAGTTCTACCAGACAGGAAATTAGTCAAAATCTGCAATAGGAGCACAGACATAAAACAAAAAGCCAGAGGGGCTTCTATAATGGTTCCCTTAGTCCCTTAAAAAAAAATGATTTCTGCTTTGTTGTTTTTGGAAATTCTCTCTTATTTCCCATCTAGTAATACAGTTGTCAACTTGACAGTAAGTGAATAAAAATCACTTTAATGGAGCAAGAATAGTGCTGCATCGGGTCACTGTGAAGCATAGCTTGCAAATAGTCAGATATTGAGGCCTGGAACGGAAAGAAAAGAAGAAAGTAGTGCAGGGCGGGCATGACATTGTGCAAGGGGAGACAACAAAGGGTTAACAAAATGGTGAAACAAGAAAGTTTAACAGGAAGGGGTAGGAATGGTTTGAGAAAGACTGAGGGGGTGGAGCATTATTTAAGGAGAAGGTGGGGACTTCTGGGCAGCAGAAGAAGGGATAGAGATGAGGAAGCAGTCACCCACCCTCTCTCCCTGTGTTGTTGTCTTGTTAGTTTTGTCTGTCTGTTTTTTATTTAATTTCAGTTCGTTATTTAAGTTCAGTTAATCAGTTCGTCATAGCAGTGGAGTAATGGCGGTGTTTTTGGTCTTTGATGGTGTCAGAAAACATACGAGTGGAAGTGTTGGGGGGCTCATCAGTAGTATGTGCCTCTCTGGTGTATTCCAGTAGAACGGTTAGCTGGAATATGGTAATGGTTGCATGGCGGAAAGGGGGTTGTCTCCGAGCTGGTGGTACGGCTGGAGGCCTATCATGGAAAAAGGTCCCGCAGTGTAGTGGTGGAAGAAGTGTGAAGTTTGGGGTGCCGTCAAAGACCAACAGACTGAGGATGAAAAGGTCTTGTTATGTTGAAAAGTTTTGGGTTATTGATATTTTGTTAATAAAAGGCTGCTATGGCCAGTTATACTCCAAATTCAGGTGTGGTCTCATTAACTTAGAATGGTAAGAGGGGGTTGGTGGAGTATAAGTGGTTGGGCAGTCTAAGAAGGTTGGGGACATATGGACTACACTGGTCATGTAGTCAGCAGAAGGAAAGTCATCGAAATGTAATATCCTAATGCCAAGAAAATAGGTAGAAACAGTAAGTCAGAGACGTTTTTGAACCAGATTTTATGGTCTGATAAATGGTGAATTTATTGGCTAAAATTGACAAAGGTACTTTTGGAGTAAAAAGGAAAATAAATTGAAGAAAACAACACCTTTGTGATATATAAAAAAGGGTTTTGGTTTGGGGGTAGTGTAGCAGTCAGTGGTGCAAGAAATATTTTATGCATATAGGGAAGAATGGATTCTACTAAATATGAAATCCTGGCAGGTAATGTTTCACATATTTAACCTCTTCATCTCTCGCATCTGATTACCCATTATGGACCAGAGCACTTTTTACATTGCCTTTTGAATTGACAATAACTTTGTCATTACTTAATATTAAGTCCAGTAGACAATAACAACCAACCTGCTAAAAGCATACAAAAAGGTTTTGATTTTAAGTTAGTGCCCTGCTTAGCTTTGTATTGTCAGCAAAACACTGAGATTGAAATATTTATACCAATCTCAATATCATTTATGAACAAGTTAAACAGAATTGGTCGCAGGACAGAGCCTTGGGGTAATGGTAACATCTTTGCATGGAGAGAATCAATGAAGCTTTGATTTGACCAGAGGTACCCAAGCTGTTGCACTAGAATGCATAGAAAAAATTGCTGGTTTAGAACAGAATTCTTCTTTGAAGAGGTCTGGCACCAACTTATAAAAATGCAGGTAAAATCAGATATTTTAAATACTTATTTGAAGTGTTTTCACTTTCCATAAACTATTATTTGTTCGTTTGAAAAGTACATTTGAACCTATTCAAAAATGTCACTACTCTAAAAGAGACCATTTGCTATCAGGGCCTCCTCTTTCTTGACACATCAGAGCCATTTTCTCTTTTTCTCTTTCTCTGTACTTCTTTTTATGTTGTTTCTGGAGGAGTGAAGGGGAATACTAAAGATTATTACTTGAGCGACAGCTCTGAGTCTGCTGGGGCTGTTGACATCACATCAAGATGGCAGCAATCAGCAGCAGTTTCAGGGCTTTTGATTGTCTACACAAGGGTGGCTTTTATAGATAAATAACTAGTGATTAGCATGGTTCGGGGTGCTTCATAGAAGTTCGGATGCTGAATCAATAAGTGCCGAATTTGTTAAATTAAAAATGTAAATTTTCTGGGCTAAAAGACAAGGTGGTTTTAAAAAAATTGCACTGACGGCAATTTAACCACTTGCCCACTGGGCACTTAAACCCCCTTCCTAACCAGACCAATTTTCAGCTTTCAGTGCTCTCACATTTTGAATGACAATTACTCAGTCAGGCAACATTGAACATATATGAAATTTTTGTCTTTTTTTTTTACACAAGTTCAAAAATAAGGGGGGAGGTCAGCACCAAAAAAGAAACACAACATACAAAAGTACCAACATCCCTAATAGTAGTGGAGCGAGGAAAGTGAGAGAATGGGACTTTAAAGGTACACCATATACAAGGCAAGACACATATAATAATATAAAAATTATAAATCATTTATTTGAAAAAGACAATGTAAAAGAAAGGACTGCAGTTAGAATCATTACAACAGTCCTGGGTAAACACACATATCCTAACCCTGACCAATGAGAGAACTGAAATCACATACAAAATATTCCCACGTCCTAGAATTTTGACATGTTTCGCCGTAAAAAATATATAAGACAGCAAGATATGCACAACCTTGGGTGTGTGAAGAAAAAGAGAAAACACAAAAATCAATACAATACAATACAATACAATAGTGTTAACACAATATAACACTGCACATTTATGACCCATATCGTCCACAAAACAGAGCAAAGGGAATACCCCAACCCACCATTTGGAAAGGAAAGAAAAAAAAACAAAAAAAACAAACAAACAACCCATACAAACCCAAGGGAAGCCCAAACTCCATACCTCAGAGATGAGTCTTGGAGTGAGCACCACACCCCAAGTGTGGTGCGATCATCCTTTACATATTCATGTGTGGCTTATGTATACATTTGCGTGTAAGCACAGGGGGCGGTGGCACTTTACATTTTTTTATTTTTATTATTTGTTTCATCCAAAACTTTTTTTACACTGTCTCTTTATTTTTTTTTTTTATTTAATTTATTGCTATCACATGGGATGAACAACATCCCTTGTGACAGCATGGGACGTGACAGGTCCTCTTTATGGAAAGATATGGTGTCTATTAGACTTCAAATTTCTCTTCTGGCCTCCAATGCAGCCATTCAGACACAGATTGTCTGATACTTGTCGCTTCCGGTTTCTGGGGTCACAGAGAGGAAGGAACAAGATCAGTTCTTCTCTCTCTTTCTGTGTAGGGCCACCATCATCGCCAGTTGCATCACTCCTGGGCTCTGCGATTGGACCCGGCCCTTCCGCCACCCACGGAAATGATTAGGGTGGCTGTCCAAATTTTGATACCAGTATAACCACTTCAACCTAAGGACATCCATGGACATCCTACAGTATTGAAGCGGTTAAACTGTGCCAATTTTATTTCTTTGTAAGTGTCATTTTTGCTGTACCACATCCTACAATGAGAATAAGTAGCATCTTCCCCAAAATGCATACCCAACCCTTTGGGTCTGGTATGGGTAAGGGTTTACCTCATGCAAAAAAACAAAAAAAAGTGTGGTCCCTCCAAAAATCATTACCAGGCTCTCAATCCAAGCATGTAGCCTGGCTAGCCGGGAAAGGACGAGAATGCGCCCCTGTTCTCCTGAACCACATGAGCTCAATACGAGGAGGAGAACCCCCTGGCATTGCACCTTGTCCCCATGTTGATGAGGACAAGGATCTCTTCCCCAAAACCCTGGCTGGTGGTTGTGGGAGTCTGCAGACAGGGGGTTTATCAGAGTCTGGAAAGCTTCTTTAATAATAAGGGAGTCCCTGAATATGGGGGTCCTGTATTATAAAAATAAAAAGTCCTCCCCCAAAAAGTCTCTAGTTGTATATCAATCATCAATCACAAAGCCCAGGGCCCATGGATTCATAAAAAAACAAAAAACAATGACCCAGCGTACATGATTGATATAAACGATACACCTAGCCAAGTGATTCTGTCAATGTCACTTCCCAAATATGGTCAGTGTCCATATTTGGGGAGTGATGTCACCTCTGTCCCCATCCAATAAGTTACGTGGCCAGAGATTCCTGGTCACATCAGTGGTTTCTAGAAACACAGAAGGTGCAAGCACCCCCTGCTTTCTTAGCAACCACTGATAGCTGGATGCTGTTATATATAGAAGTGGTATTTCTATGATTTTTGGTTCCTGCCAAACAGACAAAAGTTTAGGCATTCATCCGAAAACTTGCACAGCCAAAGTTCAGACTGAACCCAGGTTAGGACTGAATTGTCAGCTATACATAACAGGTATAAAATATGTTACATATAAATAGACTCTTATGAAAACATTTTTATTGAAATTAATGGTCTGGGGACAGGGTAACTTTAAGGAAACCTGCACCAAAAGAAATCTGTAGCCTGCCATTGTTGATGCGCTGTTTGGCTTCAAAGCCTTCTGAACAAGTATGAAACAAGTAAGACAGAGTGAAGTCAGAACTACTGATTTACATATTTGTTCTGGGTCAGTGACTGAGAAAGTACTGAAACCACAGGATCAGCAGGAAAATTGCATATTCAGAAGGGGAGTCCAGAAATAGCAATGCTCTATGCTCTTTTAGCACAGGTTTTCTTTAATGCTGAGTCTTTATTTTTGTAAATGTTATGTACAAGTGTACCTGTAATATTCCACAACCATATACATTACGTAAATGATACAGTGATGCAGTTGAGGGATAAAGAGGACATCATGCTATATTAAATAGATTTACCATAAAACATGTTGTTTTCCCCCAAGCAACCAAGTCAAGAGAAGAGAGGAAGCTTAACATGACAAAGGTGTGAGACTACTGTGGTATTTATGGAATGCACACCCACATGTGAAAAGTGATGCAGTGTGCATCATCCACTGTGATGGTCCCTTTTACAAAAGGCAATGCTGCATGTCAGAATCTCTTTAGTTATTTCTGTTTTTTGTTTGTTCTTTTAGGATAGCAAATATAGGAGGTTCCCTTGCTGACTTGATTGGGGCAAGTTCCAAGACGTGAATCATTATCCTTCCTAAAGCCTAACTTCAGCTTCTGATGAAAACTAAAATTAAAACCTCATAATTGTTTTGAGGGAAACAAGCAGGTTCTGACCAGGAGACAAACGTCACATGTAATAGCAGTATTACTACTGCTATTAGACATGACTGCCTGCTGCCTGTTGTTGGAAGGATGCCAGAAGGCGCATACACCACCAAGTCCTTCACAACTAGTGATATCACCAGCCTCATTCACTTACTGTATATGTCCAGCAATACCTGGCCTGGTATGGTTCAGGAGGGAGGCACAAAATTACCTCTCCTTTCCTGGCCTGCCAGGCTGCATGCTCGTATAAGAGCTTGGTGGTGTTTTTTTGAGAGGGGGAGGGTTTTGTTCCCATGCCGGTTTTAATTTTTGCCTTGGGTTCCCTCTTAAAGTACATACCAGACTAAAAAGGTCTGATAAAGAATTTGGGGGGTCTCATGCCATTTGTTTTTTAGCATGGGGTCCCACCTAAAACTCATGTCAAACCTGAAGGGCCTGGTATGAATTTGAGGAGGAACCCCATGCCAATTTTTTTGTGGGGGGTCCCGCATTAACATTTTTGTTAGAACCTCCTCTAAGATAAGGGTCTGGTATAGATGAAAGGAATTCCCCACCACTTTGTTTACACAGTAGCCAAGAGCTGTAATTTTTCCAACAATTTAAACATGCTTTTTTCTTTGTAAATGTCAGTGTTGCTGTAGTGGGTTGTATACATTGCACAGATGTGTCACTTCACAGGCAGGGTCAAGACAGTTATGCTTTTTAATATTTATTTGCATTTTTAATGTTTCATTTAAAGCATTACTAAAATCACTGCTTCCCACCAAACTAAATAAAAAAAATTTTTTTTTGCTTTGGTACATGTTTCCCAGAGCAGTGCCCAACCGCCCATGCCATGTGTTTAACAATCCCTGGCATATTAGCCTAGAAAAAGGTCATTACTTTTTTTTTTAACATTCAGCTCCCATTGACTTTAATAGAGTTTAGCACCCAAACTTTAGTCATGTTTGACGACCCTATGCCAAATCAAACCTAGGTACATTCAGCTCATTACTACTTTGGATGTAATGTCCACCTTCTATTTGGTGCTGTCTCCTGGGGACTCCTCACTCTACCCAACGCTGCTGGTCCTCCTCCAGGTTGTAAATAAATAAAATTGATGCGCTATTATCAACCTGTAATGAAGCACAGTACCACCTAATACTCGTGAGAAAAAAGTGACAATGTGTGAAATTGTGTATCAAACTGCCACTCAAATAAATGCAAAAAAATGATAATGCAAAAAATAAAATAAATAAAAAGCCAAAAAATAAATAAAATACAATACAATGTGAATCTTCTATACCAAATGCTAAAAAAACAATTTTTATAATCTCACGTGCAATGCCCATTCACCTTCCAAGAAAAAAATAGGCACAAATATGTAGGCATAAACAAGTCTGTAGGAACAAAAAAGTCTGTGGAATCTTTGCATATATCTGCCAATCAAGCTGACTCCAATCTCTGATGAAATCAATTGGGCTGTTGTAACCCCTTTTGCTTGTCTTTACTCCTTGATATAAAACAATCTTTTGGCCATGGATCCCGGTTCTCAGAAAAAAGAAACACAAAATAGCGCAATATTGCTGAAAACAACTGGGCTAGATAAGCTAAAAACATACACTCACATGTGCCCAGGCCATACAAGCATGTCAATAACAGTCAGGCTCACTCCTCCTCACAGCCCCTCTGTGTACCACACACCCTAGGCTGATGTCACTGGCTCCTACTCCCGACGCATTGCGTCACAGGTCCCGTGACTTTTTCCAGGTTGTCTGTCATGTAACTCACTTTTTGTGAGCTCTGAGTGTCACAAACCTGCCTCCTGGGGTATGTTATCATGCTGCTGTTCTCTGTAGGAAGAAGTGGAGGAGGATGACCTCTATTTTCAGGTGACTGGATCAAAGACAACTGGAAAAGTATAGATAATAAAATAATGTGAGCTGAAATGTGGTGTGGTTGGGAGATCAGCAATGAAGAATGGTTAAAAAATGTGAGAGTGTGCAACATGGAGTATGGTTTTAAACTACCACTGTCCTGGAACATGCGTGTGTATATCTCACAGGACACATGTATGCATGCTTGTTACAGGGAAATTACAGCCCTGGATTATACACCTTCAAGGGCCCAGAAGGTCCCACATGTCTACCCTGATGGCCTATCTTTAAATAATCAGGCCACTAGGTTTGTTCTTGTAACACAGTTTAATGTATAAATTATTAAAAAACACGTAAAGAAAATACTATATTTGTCTTCTAACGGATCATTTTAAATCTATTAGAGTCTACCTTGAAGTTTTGGATAAGTCCTATTTTTTTTAATGAAGTTAATGTGAAATCTGTGTTTCTGCTTTACTGATGTTTACTAAAGTGTAATGCAATGAAAAATGTAATGCTTATCATCCGCAGCATGTGAGTTCTAAGCAGTCATCCATAACTTTGGTGTAACTGTAATCATTAAGATTGTTCAATCCGATACACAGGTTGTCTAGTACAATGTACACCTGAGGTACAATTATTAGACGTACCATAACTTGTATGCCTTTTAAAGTTCTTCACGTATCTGATGTCTGCAAGATCAAACCAGTTGTACTTAGTTGCAGACAATTCTATTAAAGAAATGCCTTAACATCCATAAGGCTTTGTTCCCAAACATATTCCAACATTAGTGACGTGAATATTCTTGGATTCAATTGTTTTGGCAAGCTATTTGAAACACTTGGATTGATTTATTAAAGAAGTAGAAACTGTTCATTTAGCAAACTGAATTTTCAATGAGCTTAGCAAATACAGTAAAGCTGAGTTAATGTCGTCTAATCAGGCAAGAAAAAATCCTGTTTAATTTCTCTTGCATATGATTCTTATTATTCAGAGTGAATACAGCCAGGCCGTATTTACTAAGCTTAGTCAACATTCACTTTGCAAAGTGAAGTCTTATTTATGTTAGTAAATCAATCATTGTTGTGACGTACACATTTTCAGTCTCACTTTGCACAGAGATTTTTCCACCTCGCAGAAAAATGGTGCAAGAAATATTTACAGACAAGAAATTACAAAACAAACAAAAAAAAATACTAAACAGTAAAACAAACAAACAAAAAATAAAATAAAATAAAATGTACTTATGTGGAGTCTACCTATTTTTTTGTACTTTAAGAGTAAATCCAGTCTGATGATGCAAGAGTACTGTCCCTCATACATTGACTTTCCGTATGCTTAGTGATTCCTATTGGTAAAACAAGAGCTCCCAGCTGCTATGAATGGATGACAGAGAGATGAATGAAAGGTCTGCCTCCTCCATTCATAGAGCCCTTTCCATAGCAGGAACCAATAGGACGGCTTATATACATGGAGCATGAGGAAGAAAGGGAAGTATACAGGGGCAAGGGACTTCAGATGTCAACCTAATGCAGCAGCCAAAAGTACAAGGGACACACTTCATTCATGGTAAGTACACACCCTGGTGGTGTGTTTTTTTTTTTTAATTTCACTAAACTTCAGCTTTAAAAAAAAACAGACCAGATAATAGTAAGAATACAAAGTAATATGTAACACCTACAAGTTTATTACCTCTCTCAGAAATAAAAGTACTCACCCTGACAATATCTGCATCTCTTTTCTTTCTGATGGGCATCCCCTCCTTTGTGCAGGCATTATTCAGGGTCAGCATCTATTCATGGTCCAAGATGCTGGCTTAAAGATGAGACAATCAAGTAAAACTGTGCAGATCAGTCCCCTGGTATAGTGCTCACCTTGAGACTTCTCTTAAAGTCTGATCACCGGGTGCAAGGAAACTAAGGACATGCTTCCTCCTGCCTGCAGCAGACCGGTGGCATTGTCTCAGTACAGGCAGAAATCACATGAACTCATGAACTCAGGGACAGCTTTTGGGTTATAAAAGGTGGAGCTCTTTTGGAAATATTATACTGTTGCTATATATAGTGAGATTTCAGGAACTCATTTATGCAGACATGTAAAGTTGTTGAACGTTCCACCCTAATGCTGCTAGAGTGCATGGGTCAATTAGGGACTAATCTACCACCTGTACAGTCTATAGACCTGCATATGGATTATTATGGGAATATACACTATATTACCAAAAGTATTGGGACACCTGCCTTTACATGCACATGAGCTTTAATGGCATCCCAGTCTTCATCCGTAGGTCAATATTGAGTTGGCCCACCCTTTGCAGCTATAACAGCTTCAACTTTTCTGGGAAGGCTGTACAAAAGGTTTAGGAGTGTGTCTATGGGAATGTTTGACCATTCTTCCAGAAGCGCATTTGTGAGGTCAGGCACTGATGTGGATGAGAAGGCCTGGCTTGCAGTCTCCGCTCTAATTTATCCCAAAGGTGTTCTATCGGGTTGAGGTCAGGGCTCTGTGCAGGCCAATCAAGTTCCTTCAACCCAAACTCACTCATCCATGTCTTTATAGACCTTGCTTTGTGCACTGGTGCGCAGTCATGTCTGATTTGTATTATGTGTAATTGTTCCCTTGCAGGTGTGCTGCATGTCTTGCTCCCCCTGGTGGCTGTGCCGGTCATTTCTTTCCTGGGAGCTGTGATGCTGATCCATCATCCACTGTCCCTGCTCGTCTCATCCGGGATGGGTGGCGCCAGTAAGATGCATCGACATTGGGTACAGCGTCCGGAGCATGGCACCAGCCCAGCCGACATGTCATGGTGCCGGATCACGTGACGTTCTTCACGTGATGCTGTGGAGGGACTCACACTCCTGCGTTGTCCTTTCCTCTATGGTGACCAGGGCTGGTGTGGTTCATTTTTGTCCCACCCTCTCCCTGGATGTCCTCCACCCTGCATTGGGAGGGATCCTTTGACAGGTCTGAGGAGCTATAAATAGGAGGACTCAGACACCAGTCTATGCAATGCCTTTAGGTGGTTGGACACACACTATTTTTGGTCAGTATTAATTTGATTCTGGTAGGTACAAATCCTTATTTGTCACACATTTACTTTTTTAACCTGTTTTGACTTTGCATACTGGAGTATTCCCATGCACTGGTGTCACTGCTTCACCAAGTTACATTTTATACTATATAACACATATACTTAGTTTCACATGTGGATTCTCATTCAATTCAGCTGTGCAGATCTGCCACATGGCTGCTCCTGGCCATTCAATCATTATTTTAATATTTTTTCACAAATTTTTTTACCTTTCATCATTTTTATTTTGTCCTAATTTATTAGTGCACATCATCACCTTTATACACTCTTTTTTCTGGCCACCATCCTGTCAGGCCATGCTGGATGGTTCTGTTTGCCTGTTTTTGATCTGTCCTGTTTTTTTCGGTTGACCCATTTTTGTATCCTTTACCCATAGCTTCCGGGTCAGATGTCTCCGGCGGCTGCCGATGCAACGTTGGCATGCAGCGCCCTGCATCTTTGTGAGTATGGATCCCTTAGTCTGATTCCCACAAATCAATCTACATGACATATTTCCATGTTCATTACTATGTTATTTCTTTTAACCATTTTACTTTATAGATCATGTCTATGCATCAACCCCTGAAGAGTGAGACTGAACTCATGAAACGCGTTGGGTCACCATAGATGCTATGATACAATTACCATGGATAATTTGATGACTGTTTGTAACTATGTAATAGATTTGTACATTTGGTCCAACTGTTTGGCATTATGACACCTTTTTCCAGTTCTATTGCTGGCAATCTCAATAAACCTGTACTCTGTTTTTATTACTGGCTGTGTGGCACTTCATCTAAAGTCCTAAGGGGCAAAACTCTGTATTTGTATGTTGGAAGAGAAAGGGATCATCCACAAACTGTTCCCACAAATTTTGAAATTGTCCAAAATTTCTTGGTATGCTGATGCCTTAAGAGTTCCCTTCGCTGGAACTAAGGGGCCAAGCCCAACCCATGAAAAACAACCCCACACCATAATCCCCCCTCCACCAAAAGATTTGGACCAGTGCACAAAGCAAGGTCCATAAAGACATGGATGAGCGAGTTTGGGGTGGAGGAACTTGACTGGCCTGCACAGAGTCCTGGCCTCAACCCAATAAAACACCTTTGGGATGAATTAAAGCTGAGATTGCGAGCCAGGGCTTCTCGTCCACATCAGTGCCTGACCTCATAAATGCGCTTCTAGAAGAATGGTCAAACATTCCCATAGACACACTCCTAAACCTTATGGACAGCCTTCCCAGAGGAGTTGAAGCTGTTATAGCTGCAAAGGGTGGGCCAACTCAATATTGAACCCTACTGACCAAGACTGGGATGCCATTAAAGTTCATGTGCATGTAAAGGCAGGTGTCCCAATACTTCTTGTAATATAGTGTATAATCACGAAACCTTAGTTCCTTCCTAAATTATTTGTTTAAATTAGGTGTTTTTACACCAGATGGGTGTGTTACAAGCAAGAAAGAACACAATTTTCAAGAGAAAGTACACGGAAGTGAATGAATTTTTAATGAATGCAAATACTAAGAAACGATGCACAGCAACTCAGATGGCAGCACTCCTAATTATATGTATTATATAAGTGTACTATCCCGCACTAGCTTTTCAACAGCATGTGTGTTATTTAATCACATAATACTAGAACCTACTGGGTGGCTGCAAACAACAACATTTTGTTCCCACAATCCCTACTTAGAAATAAATAAACTAATTGGTTTTGTTGTACCTACTCCTATATATATACAACAAAAAAATAAACATCCACTGCATAAACTGTAAATTGTAACTTTGCATTGCAGTACTTCAATTAAACACAGATCTCTTTATTGTTTTCCTTATGGGGTATAATCATGAAAAATACTTTATTTATTTACAATTAGGACTTTTATATGTAAACACAGATCTCTTTGAATGTCCTCTTCTCATGCAATGGTGAAAAGTTCATATATATTGATCCATATATGGAGATTTCCACCACCGTGGGCACTCACCTCCACGTTTGACCTATCAATCCCAGGTCAGACTGGATTTTCCCCACATATGGGTGCAAAGACAGCCACCTCTTCTATCTTCCTTCGTGTTCCCTTTTAATCCTAGGTGTCACGGACTACTTCACAATTTGGGTGTATCGCCCTTTAAATCCAAGATATTGCTGTACTACGGGCAAAATTGACGCAACACAGGATAACCTCATAGTGTAGTATTTTAAAAGCAATCTCTTTTTATTAAAACATATTGCATTTACATTAAAGCAAAAATGACAGCTTGTATTACTGACAACGGGGGCCTGCAACTCCCACGTCACTGCCGGTTTTCGCAATGTCACCCAGCTCTGCCCAACGCATGTCGCCATGGTCACATGACTTCCTCAGGGGTCATGGGACCTGGGGACCCCTGAGGAAGTTGGACATTGGGACACTGCTAAAAAACATGCACTGACACTGACTGGGAAAGGGACGATCAAAGGGTTAACTGTGTGCCTAACTAGTGTTTTACTACACTATGGGAGGTGCTTTTACTAGGGGAAGACATGGATGCTTTGCAGAGACACAGGATCAATGCCTTCCCTCCTGTCAGAACGGCGATTTGCTTTGTTTACATAGGCAGACCGCTGTTCTGTCTCTTTGCAGGATGATCAGTGGGTCCCAGCGGACATCGAGCCCGCGATACCCACCGATAGGCTCCTGCTGTGTGTGTAATCACAGCACGAGCGAGCTGCCCGCAGCACACATGCGCGACCCCTACCCAGAAATATTGGATAACGTATTTATATGTGATCTGATGCAGAGGTGCTGCTCTGTAACAGTAAGATTGCTATAGGGTGGACCTTAAGTGGTTAAAGTAGAATTCCAGCTTACACCTAACTAGCCTTAAAACTGTCCCCTCCCTCCTCCTAACATATATGCTAACTATCCTGTGTAAGAAAGATGTATATATTTACCTATTTTCAGGTTGCTCCAGTCTGGTCACATGATCTCCACTGTGTTATTTATTTATTTTTTTTAAACTTGTTTTATACCCTGTGTTAGTTAGTAGCGGCTGCGTGGGGGAGGAGAGAGCGCTTTGACAATGGCTAGTAAAACCTAGAGTGGTGACGTCACCCACAGACTTCAATGTGCCATCTGTTGTTGGTGCTCTCTCCTTGCCACAGAAGCCGCTCAAGATTAATATTTAAAGCAGGGGCAGCACAGTGGATAAGTGGTAAGCACTTCTGCCTAGCTGCCTAGCAGCACTAGGGTTGTTGGTTTAAATCCCAACCACAGCACTACCTGCACGGATTATACATCTTCTCCCTGTGTCTGCGTGCGGAGTGGGTTTTTCCTCCCAAACTCCAAAGACATGCTGGTAGGTAAATTGACCTTAGTATGAGCATGAGTTAGTGACCTTAGATTGTAAGCTCCTTGATGTGAATGTACAATATATATATATATGTGAAGTGCTGTTTAAATTGACAGCGCTATATAAGTCCCTGTAATATCAAATAAAGAGTAGTAAGCTCTGTGAAGTATTTTAAAATCATTTCTAACCAAGGTTCACTTATAATAGCCTTTCTAATATATGGTCAGCTACACTTGAATAACTCCGAGGTGTCATTTGGGGATTTGTGGAAGAAGGAAGCCCATTTCTATATATAGAGAAGTGCAGGTGTGTCAGTGGATGAGGAGTTTTTGAGAAAAGAATATAACTGAGAAATGGACTATTTCATTTGTTTGGGATTTTTAGAAGTGGTTAAAGAAATGTTGTGTATGTGGGTTTCTAACTAAACATAATAGAATTTAAGTGATGGTGGCAGAACTTGTAGAAGTGGGAAGGACAAAAGTTGATGATCTTCATTTAATTTATCAACAATTCTGGCTTCCTGGCCTGTGGGGGGCAGGATATTCTCTCAGTCAGAATAAAGTTATATAATGAAACTTGAGATTCAGCTATATTATTTTTAAGAACTTAGACAAACTTTGAACTTAGCATTTTCTTGTCCAAGTTCCTTCACCCTCGCAGAGTGTGCAATCACCCCAGTTAGATCCCCAAAAGAAATTGGGTTAAAAACTGAACATTTTCACGATCAGGGATTTCAGCCATATATAGCTGTGTGTGGAATTGAACAAGGATGGAGAGTGCTGACTTTTGCTAGTTTTGTCCGTCTGTCCGTGTTTATCCGATTCGCTCTGCAGATGGATAGAAAAATAGGATTTTCCTCCGTCTGCAGAATCGGACCAGAGCAGTGACGGATGATATCGGGTGTCAGGGGATGTTCATCCGCTGACACCCGCTATCCCATAGGAATGCATGTATGTCCGTATTTCATCCGAAAACGGATGGATGAAATATGGACATACTGTCCGCACGTGTGAAAGGGGCCTAAGGGAAACTTAGAAAACTATAATAAAACAAGTGTGAAGTGTAAAAATATAAACTTATTGTATGTTAAAAGTGGACAGTGTCAGTCAGTAGAGCAGTGGACAGTGTAAGTAGTGCAGTGGACGGTGTGTAGACAGTGTCAGTAGGGCAGTTGATGATGTCAGCAAAGCAGTGTACGGTATCAGTAGAGCAGCAGATGATGTGAGTAGAGCAGTGGACAGTGTCAGTAGTGCAGTGAACGATGTGTGGACAGTGTCAGTGGGGCAATGGTTGGTGTCAGCAGAGCAGTGGATGGTGTCAGTAGAGAAGTGGATGGTATCAGTAGAGCAGTGGATGGTGTCAGTAGAGCAGTGGATGGTGTCAGAAGAGAAGTGGACGGTGTCAGTAGAGAAGTGGACGGTGTCAGTAGAGAAGTGGATGGTGTCAGTAGAGCAGTGGATGGTGTCAGCAGAGAAGTGGACGGTATCAGTAGAGCAGTGGATGGTGTCAGTAGAGCAGTGGATGGTGTCAGTAGAGAAGTGGACGGTATCAGTAGAGAATTGGACAGTAGAGAAATTAATTTCGCTTACTTTGATGGACACTGTTATTTAAGAATTTATGGACTTTTTTCTTGATAGGACCTTGCTTTAGTTTTTTTTTTTTTTCGTGGATTTCTTTTTTTCACCTTGGTACTTATTCACCATTTTTACATTCATATATGTATGATTTAATTAGCGCTGCATGTTTTGTTGGATAGAGCAGTGGATGGTGTCAGTAGAGCAGGGGGCAGTATCAGTAGGGCAGTGGACAGTGTCAGTAGAGCACTGGATGGTATCAGTAGAGAAGTGGATGGTGTCAGTAGAGCAGTGGATGGTGTCAGTAGAGCAGTGGACGGTGTCTGTAGAGCAGTGGGCAGTGTCAGTAGGGCAGAGGGCAGTGTTAGTAGAGCAGTGGATGGTGTCAGTAGGGCAGTGGACAGTGTCAATAGAGCTGTGGACGGTGTCAGTAGAGCAGTGGATGGTGTTAGTAGAGCAGTGGGCAGTGTCAGTAGGGCAGAGGATGGTGTCAGTAGAGCAGTGAATTGTGTCAGTAGGGCAAAGGATGGTGTCAGTAGAGCAGTGGACTGTGTCAGTAGGTCAGTGGATGGTGTCAGTAGAGCAGTGGACTGTGTCAGTAGGGCAGTGAATGGTGTCAGTAGAGCAGTGGACTGTGTCAGTAGGGCAGTGGATGGTGTCAGAAGAGCAGTGAATTATGTCAGTAGGGCAAAGGATGGTGTCAGTAGAGCAGTGGACAGTGTCAATAGGGCAGTGGATAGTGACAGTAGAGCAGTAGGCTGTGTCAGTAGGGCAGTGGATGGTGTCAATCAGTAGAGCAGTGGACAGTGTCAGTAGAGTAGTGGGCAGTGTCAGTAGGGCAGAGGACGGTGTCTGTAGGGCAGTAGAAGCTATCAGTATGGCAACAGATATCAGTAGCAAGAATTGTCGCAGCAGGAATTATACCCCCTGTTATACCCCTCTGGGCGCTACCACTCATCAATCGTGACCCATTCAAGTAAATAGGACCACTCTGCAAATGCCCTGCAACCGCATGCTTGTGTGGGGTCCAAGGGGTTATTGCAGATGGTGAGTAGGCGATACAATTCTTCCTCACTGCCTGCTTTAACTCCTTGGTCACTGTACTGCACAAGATTGCAGAGCACCTGCAGAGCAGCCTCATTCACTTAAATGGATCATGCTTGGTGGGCGCTACACCTGACAAGCATGACAGGATGTATAATTCCTGCTATAGCCGTGTGTACACTTCTGGCCACTGCAGCTAACGGGGGTGGTATTGCGTGGGTTGGATAAAAATAAGGCTCAGCTATTAGATTTTACTGCCCCTGAGCCACAAATGTAAAGAACGCTTACTGCCCTGAGCCCCCTAAAATAGTAACACAGAGCTCACAGAGTTTTAGATGCTATTATAGCCATTTCAGTATGGTGTAAGACACTCTGACCTGAAGAAGTTAATGCAGGAGAGTGGAGAGCCCACTTTCAGTGCACCGCAGAGCTCTGTCTTGCAGTTCCTGCAGGCACCGCTCTGGCTAGTAGGGTTAAGAGGCGGAGTGCAGTAGATACCACTCCACCTTATACTGCAGCTGAAACTTCTGAAGAGGTATTGGGTAATGCGACCGCCTTCTCCCTCTTTTTCCGGCACCTGCTCAGCTGCAAATGACAAAAGTAGTCCCGCTATGTTCAATACTGTGGGGACAGAAGGTCGGCAAGCCAAAGGCGTGATCAACCAATCACCTGGCCGCGGGGGAACTGATAGATCGTGATCGACCAGTTGCTGACCCTGGGTACATATAACTGAACATGTATTATACTAACTGTGAGCTCCTGGTCATGTTTTTCAGTAATCTGTATTGTGTACTAACAAAGCTACAGTACATAATAACCATGAATATGCATGATACAAGAGACAATGAGGCTGATTTACTAAAGGATTCAAGAATGTTCACCCAAGCAAAAGATTTACTTCAATTGTCCAGTCACATGAAAATCAAATCCTTATTTACTTATTTTAGTCAGGATTGGATCAGAATAAAATTAGGTGAATATTTACATAATTTGTGTGAACATCCTCAAATCCTGTTGTGTGAACATTCTCAGTCTGTTAACTGGCATGGAGCATACCCGTACACTATGTTCCTAAGAACCTTTCAAGGATAAACATTTACAAAACAATCACATAGCATTTTTGGAATTTCGTGCCTACCTAATGTATAGTGCCATGACAGTTACAATACAATACATGCAAACGAATTATTGGTTGAACTGGATGGACTTGTGTCTTTTTTTCAACCACACTAACGATGTAACTATGCAACCCACAGCATTCTACATACCTAAAATAGAAAATACCATGAAGATAGCAAATCTGGTGAGAATGGAATTTAGGAGAAATAATAGTGCACCATACATGATTGCACTGTAGCTGTAGGTGCTATACACAATATAGAGTTCTATTATTATTAACCATTCATTAAATAAAGGTCATCCAATAGCTATTTACTTTGCAGTATAGAGCCGCTTTTTGGGTTGCTGATTTCAAATGTCCTACTGGTTGTAATTATAAATAAATAAATACGGTAAATATAATTAAAAAAATGAGTTCCATGGTCACAGCATACACATACATTTTATAACAACAACATTGTAATAGCTGTACAAATAATAGTTATACTTGACAATCCAATATAAGCCTGATTGAGAAATCTACTTTCATAATGTGATTGTTGTATGTCTGCTGCCCATCTCTTTGCAGAACTTCTTGGTACTGTGAATGCTTTGTAGCTTCTCCTCTGTTGTTTACTTTCAATTTCTAAGGACTACATATCCCATAGTACCTTGCTGCCTGCAAGCAGTGATTCCTGTGCTGAATCTACCGCCCAAAACCACCTCCTCCTCTCAGCACCTCTGTAGATCAGAGGCTCTGTGAAATGTGTGACACAGCAGTGCCTACACACGGTCACGATTGTTTAGATTAATAGGAGTAGACTAGAAATAAGTGAAATACAATGTGGGCATGAATATATGATTTTGCACATTGACCATAGATATACTTTAAATGTAAATAATGCATGCAAAAATGTTTTCATCACATTTTGAAAAAAAAATATAGGTCAAAGCAGTAAGGAAGTAAACTTTGTAAATAGTACATTTTACTTCTGAATTATCATTTGTAGTCACAAGAAATCATCCAAATTGGTCGGGTTGTTACGCTGGGCCATACTCTCAATGGATTTTAGACACTATTTGCTTTGCAAAAAATCTGAACATGCCCATGCTTGTACATATTTAAGAAAGTATGCTTATGTACAGCAGCAGGAAACTAGACAATTCAAAAATAGACAGTCTTTATTGTACCACTATCCTGCCTTAAAACCACTTACCGACTGCAGAACGCCGATATAAGTCCTCACTTTGAGGACGGATATTGTTGTTATGGCAGCAGCTAGCTGCCATAACCCCAGTATCCTCGTGTTCGGCCGGCGGTCGGCTACAAGATAAAAGTGGTCTTTGCGGCAGATTCACCGCAAGATCACTTTTATCAGCGGCGGGAGAGGGCCCCCCCTCCTGCCGCGCTCCAGTACCCTCCACCGCTTACCGGAGCCGTCGGCAACGGTGAAGGCAATCCGGGCCTTCTCCTGGCTAGACATGGAGATGAGTGAGGGGAAGATGGCCCCCACCTGTCTCCATGACATTGCAGGGCGGAAGCAACGTCAAAACGTCACTTCTGCCAATAGCTCTTAAATGGCCATTTTTTTTTTAAATAATTTTTTTAAATTACAAATTTTATTTTATTTTTTTATTGCATTTTAGTGTAAATATGAGATCTGAGGTCTTTTTGACCCCAGATCTTATATTTAAGAGGTCCTGTCATGCTTTTTTTCTACGACAAGGGATGTTTACATTCTGTGTAATAGGAATAAAAGTGGCACAATTTTTTTTAAAACAGTGTAAAAAAAAATAAAAGGTAAAATAAATAAGAAAAAAAATTTTTTAAACGAGCCCCGTCCCGCCGAGCTCACGTTCAGAAGCGAACGCATACGTGAGTAGCATCCGCATATGAAAACGGTGTTCAAACCACACATGTGAGGTATCGCCACGATTGGTAGAGTGAGAGCAATAATTCTAGCCCTAGACCTCCTCTGTAACTCAAAACATGCAACCTGTAGAATTTTTTAAACATCGCCTATGGAGATTTTTAAGGGTAAAAGTTTGTCGCCATTCCACTAGCGGGTGAAATTTTGAAACGGGACATGTTGGGTATCAATTTGCTCAGCGTAACATTATATTTCACAATATAAAAAAAATGGGCTAACTTTACTGGTGTCTTATTTTTTAATTCAAAAAAGTGTATTTGTTCAAAAAAAAGTGCGCTTGTAAGACCGCTGCGCAAATACGGTGTGACAGAAAGTATTGCAACGACCGCCATTTTATTCGCTAGGGTGTTAGAAAAAAAATGTATAATGTTTGGGGGTTCTAAGTAATTTTTTAACAAAATAAAAAACTATTGTAAACAACACATCTAAAAAAGAGGCCCGGTCCTTAAGTGGTTAAAAAAGCATATCGGTCACAAATACAGAGAAGGCAAAACTCTAAATTTAATATAAAAAGTAGCTACATTTTTACAGGTGCTTACTAATGTTGTATTTTTATCAGCTTTTGCAATTACTAACTCATGTTTATGTAGTCCAGCTATTACACGCACAGTGGCATATTGTATTGGCCTTATCGTTTATTACCAAGTGCTAATGAAAACCAAATCCAGTTGTCACCAGATTTTTGCAGAAGTCTGTAGTTACACCCTTGAGTAAGACATTTAGTCATCTGTTAGGATGCCAAGAACATAAAGTTCCTCCTGCTAGTAAGTGGTAAATCCTTTTAGCTCTGGTCACAAGGTAAAACACAAGTAAAGGCATGGAAAACCAGATTTGATGCCAAGGATTTACATATATTAATTTACTTTTCTATGGTATTTTCCTTTTAAACATTCAGAACATACAAAGTAACTTGCGTCTGTTTGTTTGAATCTTTATATATATATATATATATATATATATATATATATATATATATATATATATATATATATATATATATATATATATGTTTATATGTTGCTACCCCATTGTGAACCTAGATGATATATTTCAACACCACAATTTCTAATTAAATAGTTCACCTAGTTTACAATCATCTTTTTAACACATAGATTGTAAGATGTTCATTAATATTCAAAAAGCAGTAAGTCAAGTACTGTATGTCTTTATCAATTATACAATATAAGGGCACACAATACAGTTTTATTAGGAAATTAGTGCAGTCAGAATAAGGGTGACAAAATAAAGATCATTCATTTTTATTGGCAGTTATTTTCCCGACCAATGAAACTTTTAGAATCGTCAGAGGTTTATAGAAGCCTGATAATATGAATAGCTTGCAAAACCAAGAAAGTCATAAATGATTGTAGGATTTTTAACTAGTTATTATTGAGGCTGATTTATTTAGACCCCTTTCACACTGAGGCGGTTTTCAGGCGTTTTAGCGCTAGAAATAGCGCCTGTAAAGCACCTGAAAACTGCCTCCCATTCATTTCAGTGCGACTTTTCACACTCGGGCAGTGCGCCTGTGGGACGTTAGGAAAAGTCCTGCAAGCAGCATCTTTGGGGCAGTCTGGGAGCTCTGTATACAGCTCTCCCAAAATGCCCTGTCCATTGAAATGAATGGGCAGCGCTTCGAAAGCACCTGAAAAGCGATTCGGAAGCGCCGCAACACAAGCATTTTTAACCCCTTCTTTGGGGTTAAAAGCGCCCCGCTAGTGGCCGAAAAGCAGCGCAAAAGTGCCCCTTAAACAGCGGTAAAGTGCCGCTAAGATGAGCGGCGCTTTACCGCTAATGGCCGGTGCTTTCAGTGTGAAAGCAGCCGTAGCCTCCCTGGCGGTTTTCCCGAGTGTGGCTCAGGGTTAAAATTCAGGACCATTAGCGCTACCCCCGAGCCACACTCGGGATTACATCACAGGATCCTGGTGTGGCTTTACTTACCTTGTCCCCGGGATCCTGCGATGTCCCCCGCTGTGTCTGCGGGCTCTGTCCTCCTCCGAAGCCTCTCTGTGCCAGGCTCGTGACGCACGGGGGCAGAGCCTGGCGGCAAATTCAAAAAAGTGTAAAATCATAACACATACAGTACTGTAATCTTACAGATTACAGTACTGTATGAAATTATTTCACATCCATTTTGTCCCCAGTGCTTTGTCCTATGCCCTGCATGCAGTTTTATGTTATATAAACTGTTCTTTCTGCCTGGAAACTGGAGATTGTCCATAGCAACCAAAAAGTGTCCCTTTACATCAAAAGTGACCAGCTAGAAAACAGCGATAGTAAATTAGAACACTTGCAGAATTGAGCGATAGTGAATCGTGGGGAAATTTATTTTATTATTAATTTTTTTTTTTTTTAATTATTTATTTTTATTTATTATATTATAATTTATGTTTTTGTGTTTCAAACTTTATCATACCCGGGATATCTACTAGACTCTTGTTTGGACAGATTTAAGTGTGTTATTGTTAAGAATTACAGACCTACAATATAAAACGCCAAATTTCCATGCAAAATAATTGTACCGCTTTCAGCACCTAAAATCCGAAAGAATCATACCGCCAGGGAGGTTAATAAATATAGAAATGAATGTTCACTCAACTTGGTAAATAAGGTAAAGCTATGTTTGCTTTGACTACCCAGTCATGTGTAAGATTTTTGCTTGCATGTGTTTGAATGATCATAGTGAATACAAATTTACCTTTTTTTTTTTTTTTTTTTTCTAAGTCAGTATAATAAGTTTGGTACCCACAAAATCACTAACTCAACCTGGCTGTGTAATGTGATATAAAAACTTCCCCATGGACAATATGTTGTAATGTACTGCTTATACAAATGGTAAAACAAGAGATGTTACTGCTGCATCTGCACATCGGACACCACAGCAGCTACAAGTAGAACTCATTTTTCACACATCATTCCTGCCCATACAGAACACTGCAGAAGAGCAGAGCGGTGGGCGGATGTTGCTGTGCCAGTGACTGGTTGGGCTACAGGGAAAACCAACCAGTGAATAAAGATTAGCAATTACTCTTGGAGAACTCTAGCACACCAAAGCCACTAGGAGTGCAGAGGTGTTACTCTAGTCTTGACGATTTACCTTTTTTTTAACCCCTTGGAGCCGGCGCCTCCCAGCCCTTTAAGGGTTTTATGATCATGTGACTGCAGTGATTGGCTGTCACAGCAATCACATGATCGGAAAGCTCCCCAATTAGCAATGGGGAGCTTTTCGTTAGCCGCCAGTTACTGTTTTCCGGGAGCACGCAAGGCGCACAGTCTTGGCACAGCTGTATTTACACATATTCATGCAAATATGCAAGGCCAAGGGATTAATGTACTTTGTGCATTCAGTTTCTAAAGAGAACATTAATTTTGGTAAGTGAACGGTCTCTATTTCTTTAGTTTTAAGAATTTAACCAGAGACTTAAAGGGGTTGATTTACTAAAACTGAAGATTGCAAAATCTGGTGCAGTTGTGCATGGTAGCCAATCAGATTCTAACTTCAGCTTGTTCAATTAAAGCGTCTGTTAACCCCCCCAAAAAAAAGGATCCTGTTCCCTTAAAGCATGTTATACAGCACAGTGCTTGTGCTGTGTAATTTGGCCTCCTGTAACACCTGAAATACCTGGCTGATCCTGCCAGTTTCTACCCTCCCCTCTGTACGCTGACCACGATATATCAGGGCTGCTGAGCCCTGACACCATAGTCAGCGTACGTACCTCCGTCATCTGTTGCTATCTGCAGCTGTTTTGTGTCTCCCTCTGCCCTCCTTCCTCCTCCCCTCCCTGCCTGTCAGCTCTCACTAGTGCTACTCTGCTCCTCTCCCTGCTGCTTCAAAACTATCTGACCTTTATATCATCACCTCTGTCAGATAAAATCATAGTGCCCGTGCATTATTAAAAAAAATCCGATTTCTACCTGTTTTAACAGCGTCTCCCAGTGATCACGTGACTCCAGGCTCTCTCCTCCTCTCCTCCCTGCCTCCCCGGCTGAGGGTAGCAGGGGAATCTCAGCCCCACCCACTGGAGAGATCAGACGGGGAGAGCAGAGAGCCTGGAGTCACGTGATCGCTGATGAGACGCTGCTAAAACAGTTAGAAATCATTTTTTTTTTAAATAAAGTACAGGCACTGGGATATAGATTTTTATCTGACAGAGGGGATGATATAAAGTTGAGATAGTGGCTTAACAACCACTTTAAAGCAGAACTCTGGAAAAAAAAACTTTTTTCCATGTCCTTTTTGCTGATCTCCTACCTTCACTGACTGTCATCCATGCTCTTCTGAGCTCTGTAGTTCCTCTGCAATAGCCTGCTGATCTTGCTGAAAAACCATTATTGCCCTGTGGTCTCCTGTTTGTAAGATCGCTGGCTGCTATTCCTCCTGTACCCTCAGCCAGCAGTCTTGTCACTGCCCACCTGTAGTTCTCTGAAAGCAAGCGGGGACTTGTATTTCCGCCTTGCTCGCTGTAGTGGGCGGAGGGGGGTCTCACAACCCCCGGTCTGTGCTGCCCATAGAGGTGGTGTCGTCCTCCCTCCTCCTCCTCTGCTCCCTGCCAGCACCGCCCTGTTGCCCCCCCCCACCACCACCACCACCACCACCACCACCACCCGCCATCTCTCTCCATTGCAGAGCGGGGTTAGCAGAGATCATCCAGTGACAAAGCGGATCTCGGCTGACAGGTGTTGTATGTGAGAACACTGCTTACCGTACAGCCCCACCTCCCTGGACCGGCATTGGAACAGTGCGCTCTGCGCTGTATATCATAATGCAGGTACAGGGAGGCGGGGCTGTACAGCGAGTGATGTTCTCACATACATCACCTGTCAGCCCGAGATCTGCTCTGTCATGAACCAGATGATCTCTAACTATCCCTGCTCTGCACTGATGGGCACTGATGAGCTGCACTAGTGAGACCACACTGATGGGCACCGATAACCTGCACTGGTGAGACCACACTAATGGACCCTGATAAGCTGCACTGGTGGGCACTGGTGGGACCACACTGATAAGCTGCACTGGTGAGACCGCACTCATGGACACTGATAAGCTGCACTGGTGGGCACTGATGAGGCTGCAGTGATGGGCACTGATAAGCTGCACTGATGAGGCTGCACTAATGAGCACTGATAAGCTGCACTGATGAGCACTGATAAGCTGCACTGATGGGCACTGATAAGCTACATAGATAAGGCTACGCTAATGGGCACAGATAAGCTGCACTGATAAGCTGCACTGATGGGCACTGATAAGCTGCACTGATAAAGGTGCACTGATGAGACTGCAATGATGAGCACTGATAATGCTGCACTGATGGGCACTGATAAGCTGCACTGCTAAGCAATGATAAGCTGCACTGATGAGGCAGCACTGATGAGCACTAATAAGCTGCTCTGGTTGGTTGGCACTGATGAGACCGCACTGATGGGCACTGATAAGCTGCACTGATGAGGCTGCACTAATGAGCACTGATAAGCTGCACTGATGAGCACTGATAAGGTGCACTGATGGGCACTGATAAGCTACATAGATAAGACTACACTAATGGGCACTGATAAGCTGCACTGATAAGCACCGATAAGCTGCACTGATGAGGCTGCACTGATGAGGGAGCACTGATAAGCTGCACTGATAAAGGTGCACTGATGAGACTGCACTGATGAGCACTGATAATGCTGCACTGATGGGCACTGATAAGCTGCACTGCTAAGCAATGATAAGCTGCACTGATGAGGCAGCACTGATGGGCACTGATAAGCTGCTCTGGTTGGCACTGATGAGATCGCACTGATGGGCACTGATAACCTGCACTGATGAGGCTGCACTAATGAGCACTGATAAGCTGCACTGATGAGCACTGATAAGCTACACTGATGGGCACTGATAAGCTACATAGATAAGGCTACACTAATGGGCACTGATAAGCTGCACTGATAAGCACCGATAAGCTGCACTGATGAGGCTGCACTGATGGGCACTGATAAGCTGCACTGATGAGGGAGCACTGATAAGCTGCACTGATAAAGGTGCACTGATGAGCACTGATAATTCTACACTGATGGGCACTGATAAGCTGCACTGCTAAGCAATGATAAGCTGCACTGATGAGGCAGCACTGATGGGCACTGATAAGCTGCTCTGGTTGGCACTGATGAGACCGCACTGATGGGCACTGATAAGCTGCACTGATGAGACTTCACTGATGGGCACTGATAAGCTGCACTGGTGGGCACAGGTGAGACCACACTTATGGGCACTCATAAACTGCACTGATGATGCTGCACTGATAAACTGCACTAACGGGCACTAAGGCTGCACTGATAAGGCAGCACAGATATGCTACACTGATGAGGCTGCACATATGGGCACTGATGAGGCTGCACTGATAAGCAGTGGACACCATCCACTGCTTTACTGACACCATCCACTCAACATTTGCAGTAATTTTTTATGTCTTATTTTCAGTCTGATGTGTATGGGCGGCACAGTGGTGTAGTGGGTAGCACTCTCACCTAGCAGTAAAAAGGGTCGCTGGTTCGAATCCCAACCATGACACTACAGTACCTGCCTGGAGTTTACATGTTCTCCCTGTGCCTGCATGGGTTTCCTCTGGGTACTCCGGTTTCCTCCCACACTCCAAAGACATGCTGATAGGTCAATTGGCTTCTGTCCAAAATTGGCACTAGTATAATAATGTGAGTTGGGGACCTTAGCTTGTGGGCTCCTTCAGGGGAGGGACGGATGTGAGTGTGCGATGTATGTGTGGAGCATTGCGTAAATTGACGGCGCTTAAATAATAATAATAATATTATATGTGATGTTACATATCACAGAGACTGGTATTATGGTTATATTAAAGCTTACTGAGATTGCCATCCATTAGAAGCTTCCACCATTATTATGTTATTGATTAGTAAGTTAGTGCTGCACTTTTTTTGTGTGTTTTTCTCATGCAGACATTTACTTGTGCCACACGCTGATGTAAAGCAGCAAGGCCCGGCTCTTTCTTTCTGTATTGTGGCTAGGGATGTTCTCATATACCATACAATCATTATTTATATTTAACAAACCAAAAGTGAGTAAATAGGAGAGGTACACTTTTCAGGTTTACATACACTTTAAGGTTCTAATGTGTTGTGCTGAGACAGCTTTGTGCACCTCCTAGCAAATTAACTTGGTGCCCCTATGATGAGACAGTAGAAATTTCAGCTCTTACTTTAGCCCATATGTTCAGTGGCTGCAGATATACATGAAATGGTTTATCACTTTCCCACACAATTTATCACCAAACTAGTAGAAGTGAGTGAAAAAATATGTAGGAATTTATTTCAAAGACTTGTTTTTAAAAAAGACTACAGGGGTTGGACAAAAATATGGAAACACCAGGTAAAAGAACAAAATTGTTTTCCAATATGGTGTTGGACCACCTTTGGCATCCCATGCGGCCTAAATTCTCCTGGGAATTGACAAATATAAATCTTGGATGGTGGTTAATCACATCTAAAACCACTCCCCATACAAACATCGTTTCAGTTCTCACGGAAAATGAGGCCAAACCTTGTTCTCCAAAATTGACCATAATGGTTCTTTGATATTCAGGTCCGGCGACTGCAGCACCCAGGGAAGGTGTGAGACTTCATCTACATGCTCATCAAACCATAATTTGACAACACCAGCTGTTTGAATTGGAGCATTTTCATCTTGGTAATGGCAATGTTTTTGGGAAACAATGTCTGCAGTATAGGGTGCACATGGTCGGCCAAAATTTGTACATAGATACTGGCCGTCACTCTACCTTTCAAGGTGACGATGGGGCCTGCAGAATACCAGAATATGGCTGCCCAAACCATGATTGCGCAAGCACCAAGTTTTATCATTGGCACAAGACAGTCCTGGTCATAAGCTTAGGATGGTATTTGTCACACATAAACGCGACCAGTGGTTGGGAACAGTGTGAAGCTCCATTTATTGGATCATGTTACAGTCTTCCATTGACCGATAGTCTTGAAATCCCTGAAGAAAGCACTGCGTTATTTGTAGATATATAGACTGTGTTATTATTTATCAGGAGATTTACCAACAATCTGTATTTTTTTATTTAATTGTGATTTTTATGATGCATTCTAGGGCTTTCCAGCAGCCTAAATGTGCATTGAACTGCTTTAGAATTATTCTGCTATACATGTAGATGTAAAGACACGCTAAACATTTTGTCCCATATCTAATAAAGCACACCCAAAAAATAAATCTGTTATTTTTGCCTATGATCAAAAGCATGGGCGAAGAGGAAGATTAATAGTATTTGGCAAGCTTTGCCCTGATTTAAGCCAGCACTCACTCACTTGTCAGTCTTCACTTTTTCATACAGAATAAATATTGTAATTGACATTATCTCAAAGTGTTTACTGCTTAAGTAATTCATATTTGTGAGTACAAGCTGCTCTTTTCCCATCTCCTCAGGGAGCTATGAACTTATCTGATTGTAGAGTCATTCGCGGTGCTATAGAAGTTTGTGGTTAGAAACTCTAGCGCTATTCACTACCCAGTGAAGTGAATAGCCTCAGGTGATACACAGAGATTAAACAAATCCTCCTACATATGTTTTTACATGTATATCTGCTGTATATTTGCTACCTTCATATACTGTTTAGAAAGTGCATATCCTGTTAGAATTTTCTCTTCCCGATTCACATGTGGGTGTGGATTCTTGCCATACACTGTGTGACAGCTGATTGGAGGAAAGGCACACACTCCCTCTCCACATAGGCAGAGACTTGCAGAGCTGTGCTGTGAATAGACCAGCTCTCTGCTAATCAATTTATAGCACCCACCCTGACACAAATGTCAGCCTGATTTTATCACAGTTGACAGAGAACTTGTCAGAAGTTATCATGCTGATAACAGAAGAACAGAGCAGGAGAAATCCATGGGGCTTTGAATAGAGACAAGAAAACACTGCAGATAAATGAACCCAGCTCAAATTTCATGAATCTGGTTTACATCCAGGTGGAACTTCACTCTCCAAATTAACATGAACTATTTTTAATCTTTATGCTGCTAGCATTAGTAAATAGATAGGAAGATATATTATATTTACTTGTTTTAAACTTTTTTTTACTTTTCTTCAATTAATTCCTGGTTTCCATGCCTATGCAAATGATGTCATTCATCCCAGGAGTGTTCAGGAAAGGAGGAGGGGTTTTCTCAGCTAAGCACACCCTCCTGCCTGCATTCCTGAGCTAAGGGCAGATGGATTCCAGGAAGTAAATGCTATTTGGACCATCTGCCCTTACTCAAGATGAGCACGGCTAGAATTGCTGAGGGGGAGGGGTGTTTTTTGAAAGTGATGTCTCAGCAAAATAAAGCATAGAGATATGAATGGATGGGCGAGTTTCCTTTGAATATTAAAAATGAATGAAATAGTGTTTTTAGGTTATGGTGCCCAGATACAGTGTAGTTCCACTTTAACAAATATTCAGTTGTTAAATCCAGTGCAGGCTGTGACACAGAGATCCAGTGTGATCCCATGCCAGTTACTCTCTGACAATGTACGCATAAAGCTGTCTGTAGCCAGTGGACATTTGAGGACAATTAAGCTATGCATACACCACTGACTACATCTATCAAAAATGCTGATCTTTATTACCGTAGGCAATTAAATATTTACCTACATGCCCTGTATTTTCCATAGCCAGTTACCCAATAATTTGCTATGGATAATTAATGAGTATAACGTCATCAATGTACTGTTGCTAGTGACTGGAGGCGACAACAAAGCATGAGACAACTCTTACTACTGTATCTCACCATTGATATCTCAATGGAACTGACCTACTTTGTTCTGAATGAAGCATTCTGTTGAGATATTGCCAGGTCCTCTACAAATAGCTCTACATTCCTTTGAAATTTAAAGCATTCACTGAGCTCAGGATCTGTGACTCCGGAATGCAATATGAATATTCATGCACACAATTCATAATAACTTTTATGTATGAATGAGAAACATGTTTTACATCTAAGAAAATATCACATGTATTGTGCCTTGCTGTATAATAATTGTTTAACATTTCTGGGTGGCAAAATATCTTTGTTAAGTCATAACAATCTTCTCAAGTTATAGACCCATATAGCTATGTAAATTATATTTACCACTTCAGGGCTACTTGTAGTTTACCCATTAAAACCCAGAGCAATTTTCTTGGCAATTATTTTTTATTTTGCAAAATACAACATTTGCACAATTTGCACATAGTACACAGGGAAATATCAAGAGTATTGAACTCAAAGTAACTTAATAAGTGAATACTCAAAAATATAAAGAGTTATCTATTTACCAAACAAAAAAATAAATATATATGTGGTCTGTAATGAAGTCCAAAAGTACACTGAAAATAATTGCCCCAGAGAAAGTAGGTCTTGGGGGTAAGAGTGGATTGTGTGCACAGAGAAAATAGTATAGCCTCCCTGATAGGTGAAATGAGGAATGTAAGGAGCATGGAAATAGCTATGTAAGAAAAGAACATAAAGGAGAGAGAGGGAGATGGGAGAACTATTGCTCTTCCAAGTAGAATTTAAAAAAGCCAAGGTAGGACATGAAGTTTGGACTCAGAAAGGCCTGTTTTATGACCCAGACAGTTAATAGAGTACAATTAAAGTCCACTGGCATATAGTGTGAGATCCAAGACTCCCACATTTTTGGTCAGCTTATCATGTATTGCGGCTTACATTTTCTTGTATGTCACAGATTTATATGAGATTTAAGCTTGGCAACAGGAATAGTTGGCTTCATCCATGAACTAGCAATGGTCTGTTTCGCAGCAGTAAAAATATGGGAGCAAACATGGAAATCTGACTTATTCCAGACTACAGGCAGTCCCCGTATTACAAAGAAGGTTCTATAGGTTTCTTCTTAAGTTGATTTGTACGTAAGTTGGAATAGGTACATTTTTTAAGTGTAACTCCAGCCAAAAAAAAACAAAAACGAAGAAGCACAATATATGTGTGAAACGTCAACCCCCCCCCTTGTGCATTGTCATTGTCCTGGTGGCAGTCTTTCAATAAACCTGTTGGATGGATGTTGGTGTGCAGAAAATTTTTCCCATTCCTGCACATGAACAGGGTGTGAGTTTGATTCAGGAACTAGTCATTGGCCTGATGTTTTGTTTGTGACCAGCACAAGCTGGTCATATCTATGAAAGATGGGCAGCCCGCCTACAGCTGCAGGAGATCAGCAGCACTGAGATACAACAAAGGATTAAAAACGGTGAAAACAATATTCTATTTCGAAAAAGCGGTTGCTTATCATATACAGTGCTTTAGTAAACTAAATATCATCCAATACAAAACAAGTTAATTTTTCCTATTTTGTCTACATGTTTACGGTTGCAAGCCAGAGCTAGCACCAGCCCTTCCTTTCTGGTGGATTATCATACTCACCTAGAGGAGCGCTCTTTTTTATTGTTCCCATGTGGAGGGATGCCAGACAAAAATCCCTCTGCTTCATCCTCCTGGTCACCAGTCTTATTAACTCTCTTTCAGCCATAGCACATCTATATATAGGCCTATGTTTTCATGTGGTCCAGGTTAGGACTCTAGGAATCCATCCAAACACCCGAGGCCCATGTCTCATGGGAGTCTGGGTCACCTGGCACATGATAACTGAGGGGGGTCTTCTCTCATCGTTAGGATGGTGATTCTGGTTGCCTAACCACCACCTGCTCCTGAGCCAACCAGGTTTACACAGTCACTTAACACATTCAATTTTTTTCTCCCAACAGTTAGATTTGACCTGCGACATTCACTAAATACATAGTTACATAGTAGGTGAGGTTGAAAAAAGAAACAAGTCCATCAAGTCCAACCTATGTGTGTGATTATATGTCAGTATTACATTGTATATCCCTGTATGTTGCGGTCATTCAGGTGCTAATAGTTTCTAATAGTTTCTTGTAACTATCAATGCCCCCCGCTGAGACCACCACCTGTGGAAGGGAATTCCACATCCTTGCTGCTCTTACAGTAAAGAACCCTCTACGTAGTTTAAGGTTAAACCTCTTTTCTTCTAATTTTAATGAGTGGCCACAAGTCTTGTTAACACCCCTGGCGGTATTCCCGAGTCTGGCTCGGGGTGGATTTTCAATACCAAAAGCGGTATCCCTGAGCCAGACTCGGGATTGCATCGCAGGATCCATGTAGAGGATACTTACCTTGTCCCCTGGATCCTGCTATGTCTCCCCGCTGTGATTGGCGAGCCGCCGTGTCTCGCTCGATTCACAGTGCTAAGCTCCGTTCCCTGCGAGCGTTGCGACGCACGGGGACGGAGTTCGGCGGCAAATTCAAAAAGTGAAACACACAGTACAGATACAGTATACTGTAATCTTACAGATTATAGTGCTGTATCAAATAATTACACATTCCCTTTGTCCCTAGTGGTCTGCCCAGTGTCCTGCATGTAGTTTTATATTATAAAAACTGTCTTTCTGCCTGAAAACTGGAGATTGTTCATAGCAACCAAAACTGTCCCTTTACATCAAAAGTGGTTTTAGACCAGCTAGAAAACAGCGATAATAAATTACAATCACTTGCAGAATTGAGTGATAGTGATTTGTGGGGAAATCCGTCATCTAACACTGAAAAGTAACGAAAGCGACAATTCTGCAACTGAGCAAATTTCAGTGTTTTGATTTGATTACATTATTGAATCATTTTTATTATTATTATATTATTATTTGGTTTCATTATTTATAGTTATTTATTATATTATAATTTTTTATTTCATTTTTCAAACTTTAGGATACCCGGGATGTCTACTAGACCGAGTCACTGAGTCACCAGGCCCCTCTCCAGACCAGCACTCTGCATGATCCTTCCATGACGGGTCCTCCCCTAGGATCTCCTCGGTTGTCCAGCTTCTTCACTCAGGATAGACAGCTCAGGACCATTCCTCTGCTGCTGTGGTAGGCCCCAGACAGGCTTCTGGGCCCACCCACACGCCGCAGCGACGTGGGCCTCCAGAGCGGAGGACCACAAGGTGGTACTCTTAAAGCATACCTGTCGGCCAGGAGGGCCAGCAGGTGGCTAAAAACGAACCCCTAAACATGGCGTCTGTCCCATGAATACCCTCTCCTAGAATGCAACTCGGAGGACCACCTCCACCGAGTTGTCCCCGGGACAGAGGAGCACTCATACGCTTCAACACGTTGCCTTTCCAACACCAGCCCATGGTGACAACGACACCCACCGGCACAGTGTGGAACTACGCGCAACTCAGCCAAGCTGGAACAGAGGCAAATCTAACTTCCTCTAACAAGTAACCCACAAGATTTACCTATCAGCAGTAGATTTAAAATCTACCAGCGCTATATATATATATATATATATATATATATATATATATATATATATATATATATATATCCGCTTATAACTGGAATCCACTAGTTGCATCACTGAAATTTCTTGTTTGAGTCTAGTCATAGAACTTCAACAAAGTAGGATGGACAATACAACCCAGACTCATCTATAATCATACATCATATTTTTCTTCATAGGTTAGAAGGCAGCATTAGCTATACAGTCCCAGGTAGCTATGAAGGGTTGGCCACATATACAAGTAGAAGCAAAGGTGTTGAATGCCATTCATACAGAAGCAACAGCATACAGATGGTAAGCTGTAAAGGGTTAATAATTTAGGTAAGCAGCAGGTGAGGATGTGTCAATTGAAGCAGAGCAGATAAGCACAGTCCTCCCCTAGCATCCAAGGACACAGAGGGTTAATTGCCAGAGAGTCAGTATTGCAGATAACAGTGGGGTACCAGAGACCAAGTAGGAAAGCTGTAGCACAGATAAGATTGTGAGAATCAGCACCTCACTCCATCTGGGATATATGCAGAATCCCCTACATCCAACCAGCCCTGATGGGGCCCCATGTGCCCCTGGAGCCTGTTCAATAAAAGACGGCCTAGGCTGGGAACGTAGAGGGAGAGACCATGTGTCGAAGTGGGATTACTGGAGGGGGGGGCATGGCTGGCAGCAGGCCAGGCTGTGTAACTGCAGCCAGGGAGGATCTTCTCCATCCCCCCTGGGAGGGACCAAATTAGGCTCAATATACTAGGATGGCCAGAGTCGGTATTTCGGCCCGCCCTAACACGCTCCTATTAACAGAATAGGAAACTGGCAAGCAGTCAGTAAGGGTGGAGAACTCATTTTACAGTGTTCTAAATACAACTTTTTTTTTTTTTTATTCTTTTTATTGAATTTTGTAACATAACACATAACACACATACAACAGATGGGCAACATACCACATCAGTAATGGCCTAGCAGGGCCACAGATAAGACTAACATACTGCTACTAACTTCCCTCTCCCCCCCCCCCCCCCCACCCAACCGATACCATAGACTACCCATGTGATGATGCATACCTTATGACAGGTTGAACTTTATACCCTGCTTAATTAACATCAGACATATAAACATCCATTGGGGGTAGACACCCTGTAGTATTTTTGTAGATAGGGACTTCCTCTCTGCATGGCGTGTTATAACTCATGAGCTCTAAGCCTTAGTTGGCCATTTTACATTTATTTTAACCTTTCTAGCCCACAGTAGCTGAGGAGTCTAGCCAGGCCTGCCAAACCTTTTTGAATTTCTTATCACAGCCTCTGGATCTATATGTTGCTTTGTATAAGTGTATGACCGAGTTGACCAGTCCTTTCCAATATGATAGTGTGGGTGCAGCAGGCTTCTTCCAATTTAATAGTATAGCCTTTATACCATAAAACAGGCCAATATTCAGCGAAGTGCCCTAGAGGGGACCACCTCTTCTACCAAGCCAATCAAGCAAACCCTTGGAGTCAGAGGGACCGGGACACCGAGTACCTCTGTAAGACATTTTGTAATGTCCGACCAGTAAATCTGGATTTGCGGACAGTTCCAGAAAACATGCTCAGCAGCAGTGGGGGAATGGGGGCATCGCCAGCATTGACTGCCCACTGTGGGATAAATGCGGGATAACCTGGCGGCTGGCGTAAAATATACTCGATGAAGGAACTTAAAGTGAATTTGACGGTTTCTTGCAGACACCAGATACTTAAATGGGTGATCCCACATGTCATCCCAATCCTCCCCTTCTATATCTGTGATTTCTTGTTCCCTACATTTCGATATTCCTACAGGTGTTTTTTTAAAAAGAGATTTATATGTTGAGGATAGGGGTTTAGCTAATTCTGCTGTGGACAAGAGGGATTCCAGTGCTGACGGTGCATATTCAATTCTTTGGCCAGTAAACTGGGCCTGAAAAGCATGGCGGAGCTGCAAAAAACGAAAAAAAAAGGAGTTGGGTAGGTCATGCCTGATTTTTAACTGGTCAAAAGAGCAGAGCTCACCCTCTCTAGTAGTATCACTTAATACCTTAATACCCCTAGACGCCCACAGCGCAGGATCTGAAAAAGAGGAGAAGTGTGTACTGTTTGATCTCTCTGTGACCCGGCTTGTTTACTGGACTCTGCTCTGCTATCCGCCTGCATCTGACCCCTGGCCTGCCTCCGACTTTGAACCTGCCTGACCCCTCTGTACCGTGCCGACCGCCTGCTGCCAAACCTGCTTGTGACCTGGACTTTGTATCTGCCTGCTCCTTTTGTACCGTGCTGACTGCCTGTTGCCAACCTTGCTTGTGTTCGGATCTGCCTGCTCCTGCTCTGCACCTGTAGCTGACCTACAGCCTACTTATCATCTCCTGCTAGCTTGCATCAGGACTTTGGGCCTCATCCCTGCTAACCACCCACCAGGCTCTCATACCATTCTGTGCTCCCGTGCCTTCTGTGTGCTCTATCAGGGGCCGGGAACCAGATACGTACGGGAGGCCATCCTCTGCTATATCGGGTTCGTCAGTCTGATACGGGTAAGTCTGACAGTATCGGACAGCCATGTCCGAGCCCGAGCAGGGGACCTCTCCCATGGAGGAGCTATGCAGACACCTGGCGGGTCTCACGCAGGCTGTGAAGAGCCTTCAAGAAGGTTATACCAGACTGGAGGAACGAGTTCTGGTGCTATCCTCACCTGCTAACCCGCAAGGTGCTTCTGCTACCGGGCTCTCACCTGCACCCTCAGTGGTTATGCTACCTCCCGAACCCAGGGTCCCTACACCCGAAAGGTTTACCGGAGAGCGCAACAAGTATCGAGCATTTCGTAACGCTTGCGAACTGTACTTCGCCTTGCAACCACGCACCTTCTCCTTGGAAGCAACCAGGGTGGGTTTTGTCATCTCTCTTCTATCTGGAGAACCACAGGCCTGGGCCCACCGTCTCCTGGAGCAAAAGTCAGTCTGCTTGGATAATCTGGATACCTTCTTTACTGCCATGTCTCAATTGTATGAGGACCCTCAGTTAAAAGCCACGGCTGAATCCGCCTTATACGCTCTACAACAGGGGCGCAGGCCTGCAGAAGACTATGTTCTGGAATTTAGGCGGTGGAGTTCAGACACTGAATGGAATGATGCGGCCCTGCGATACCAATTCCGCTTAGAATTATCCGATTCGCTCAAAGACGAGCTGGCAGGGGTAGGCGTACCCCAAACTCTTGAAGACCTTATTAAACTGTCGGTGCAGATTGATCGGCGCTTGAGAGAGCGTCGTTCCGAGAGGTCGGTCAACCAGTTCCGCCCCACTTGGGTCCTCCCCAAGGTCCCTAGTGCTACCAGCTCCGTAGGCCAAAGCCTTCAGGTACCGGCTGCCTCAGCCCTTGACACTTCTGAACCGATGCAACTGGGGCTTCTCCGCCCATCCCTCACTCCCAAAGAACGACAGCGTCGACGGGTCAACAACTTATGCATGTACTGCTGGGAATCAGGTCACTACATGAGATCTTGCCCAAATAAGACACGTAAGTCTCTTTCAGCTACTTCTAAAATCGCACCTGCCTTGCCTAACCTTGCTAACCATCTGGCTCTCTCCATTACCCTCCAGCTTCCAGGACAGGATCTGCTTACCCCGGTCATCATTGACTCAGGAGCGTGCAGTTGCTTCATTGATCTCACCTTTGCGACTCAACACCGTATCCCTCTTCGGACAAAATTGCAGGGACTTGCTGTCTATCTCGCAGATGGTTCCACCCTCAGCTCTGGTCCGGTCACCTTGGAAACCATCCCACTGCTAGCCACCATGAACACCTGTCATCAGGAATTTCTCCGGCTGGACGCCATTTCTTCACCACTCTTCCCTATTATTCTAGGAATGCCTTGGTTGCAGGCGCATAACCCCAGTATCGATTGGGTTTCTGGGGAAGTCAAGTTCTCTTCCAGTTACTGCCAACAGCACTGTTTGCACGGAACTCCTGCAAAACCCAATCAACTCTTGTGTCTGAATACCGACACGGAATCGCAGCAGGCGATTCCCATCCCTTACCAGGACTTCTCCGATGTCTTTAGCAAAAATGGGGCTGAGACCCTTCCGCCTCATAGACCCTACGACTGTCCTATTGAGTTGTTGCCCGGATCTGAACTTCCTTTTGGGAGAATATTCCCTTTAACAGAGCAGGAGCTGGGTACTCTCAATGTGTATATCGATGAAAATCTTAAGAGAGGCTTTATCCGTCCTTCGACATCACCAGCCGGGGCAGGCATCTTTTTTGTCGAGAAAAAGGACCACTCGCTACGTCCCTGCATCGATTATAGAGAACTCAACAAGGTGACCATCAAAAATCGCTATCCCTTACCTCTTGTGCCAGAACTGTTCCAAAGATTGGGTTCAGCAAAAATATTTACCAAACTCAACCTCCGTGGGGCCTATAACTTGATTCGCATCAGAGAGGGGGACGAGTGGAAAACAGCCTTCCGTACCAGGTTCGGACATTTTGAATACCTCGTCATGCCCTTCGGCCTGTGCAACGCACCGGCAACTTTTCAACATTTCGTAAATGACATTTTTCGTGACCTCCTGGATTTATATGTTATCATATACCTGGACGACATTCTGATCTTCTCCTCTTCTGTTACCGAACATCGCAGGTAGGGATGAGCCGAACACCCCCCTGTTCGGTTCGCACCAGAACATGCGAACAGGAAAAAAGTTCGTTCGAACATGCGAACACCGTTAAAGTCTATGGGACACGAACATGAATAATCAAAAGTGCTAATTTTAAAGGCTTATATGCAAGTTATTGTCATAAAAAGTGTTTGGGGACCTGGGTCCTGCCCCAGGGGACATGGATCAATGCAAAAAAAAGTTTTAAAAATGGCCGTTTTTTCAGGAGCAGTGATTTTAATAATGCTTAAAGTCAAACAATAAAAGTGTAATATCCCTTTAAATTTCGTACCTGGGGGGTGTCTATAGTATGCCTGTAAAGGGGCGCATGTTTCCTGTGTTTAGAACAGTCTGACAGCAAAATGACATTTTGAAGGAAAAAACTCATTTAAAACTACCCGCGGCTATTGCATTGCCGACAATACACATAGAAGTTCATTGATAAAAACGGCATGGGAATTCCCCAAAGGGGAACCCCGAACCAAAATTAAAAAAAAAATATGACGTGGGAGTCCTCCTAAATTCCATACCAGGCCCTTCAGGTCTGGTATGGATATTAAGGGGAACCCCGGCCAAAATTTAAAAAAAAAATGACGTGGGGTTCCCCCTAAATTCCATACCAGACCCTTCAGGTCTGGTATGGATTTTAAGGGGAACCCCGCGCCAAAAAAAAAAAAAAAAAAACGGCGTGGGGTCCCCCCAAAAATCCATACCAGACCCTTATCCGAGCACGCAACCTGGCAGGCCGCAGGAAAAGAGGGGGGGACGAGAGTGCGGCCCCCCCTCCCTCCTGAACCATACCAGGCCACATGCCCTCAACATTGGGAGGGTGCTTTGGGGTAGCCCCCCAAAACACCTTGTCCCCATGTTGATGAGGACAAGGGCCTCATCCCCACAACCCTGGCCGGTGGTTGTGGGGGTCTGCGGGCGGGGGGCTTATCGGAATCTGGAAGCCCCCTTTAACAAGGTGACCCCCAGATCCCGGCCCCCCCCCTGTGTGAAATGGTAAGGGGGTACATAAGTACCCCTACCATTTCACGAAAAAAGTGTCAAAAATGTTAAAAATGACAAGAGACAGTTTTTGACAATTCCTTTATTTAAATGCTTCTTCTTTCTTCTATCTTCCTTCATCTTCTGGTTCTTCTGGTTCTTCTGGCTCTTCTGGTTCTTCCTCCAGCGTTCTCGTCCAGCATCTCCTCCGCGGCGTCTTCTATCTTCTTCTCCTCGGGCCGCTCCGCACTCATGGCATAGGGGGGAGGCTCCCGCTCTTCTCTTCTTCTTTTCTTCGCTTCTGTTCTTCTTCATTTTCTTCTCCGGGCCGCTCCGCAATCCATGCTGGCATGGAGGGAGGCTCCCGCTGTGTGACGGCGCTCCTCGTCTGACAGTTCTTAAATAACCGGGTGGGCGGGGCCACCCGGTGAACCCCGCCCCCCTCTGACGCACGGTGACTTGACGGGACTTCCCTGTGACGTCACGGGGAATGCCACAGGGAAGTCCCGTCAAGTCACCGTGCGTCAGAGGGGGGCGGGGTCACCGGGTGGCCCCGCCCCCCGTTATTTAAGAACTGTCAGACGAGGAGCGCCGTCACACAGCGGGAGCCTCCCTCCATGCCAGCATGGATTGCGGAGCGGCCCGGAGAAGAAAATGAAGAAGAACAGAAGAGAAGAAAAGAAGAAGAGAAGAGCGGGAGCCTCCCCCCTATGCCATGGGTGCGGAGCGGCCTGAGGAGAAGAAGATAGAAGACGCCGCGGAGGAGATGCTGGACGAGAACGCCGGAGGAAGAACCAGAAGAGCCAGAAGAACCAGAAGAACCAGAAGATGAAGGAAGATAGAAGAAAGAAGAAGCATTTAAATAAAGGAATTGTCAAAAACTGTCTCTTGTCATTTTTAACATTTTTGACACTTTTTTCGTGAAATGGTAGGGGTACTTATGTACCCCCTTACCATTTCACACAGGGGGGGGGCCGGAATCTGGGGGTCACCTTGTTAAAGGGGGCTTCCAGATTCCGATAAGCCCCCCGCCCGCAGACCCCCACAACCACCAGCCAGGGTTGTGGGGATGAGGCCCTTGTCCTCATCAACATGGGGACAAGGTGTTTTGGGGGGCTACCCCAAAGCACCCTCCCAATGTTGAGGGCATGTGGCCTGGTACGGTTCAGGAGGGAGGGGGGGCCGCACTCTCGTCCCCCCCTCTTTTCCTGCGGCCTGCCAGGTTGCGTGCTCGGATAAGGGTCTGGTATGGATTTTTGGGGGGACCCCACGCGGTTTTTTTTTTTTTTTTTGGCGCGGGGTTCCCCTTAAAATCCATACCAGACCTGAAGGGTCTGGTATGGAATTTAGGGGGAACCCCACGTCATTTTTTTTTTTTAATTTTGGCCGGGGTTCCCCTTAATATCCATACCAGACCTGAAGGGCCTGGTATGGAATTTAGGGGGACTCCCACGTCATTTTTTTTTTTTAATTTTGGTTCGGGGTTCCCCTTTGGGGAATTCCCATGCCGTTTTTATCAATGAACTTCTATGTGTATTGTCGGCAATGCAATAGCCGCGGGTAGTTTTAAATGAGTTTTTTCCTTCAAAATGTCATTTTGCTGTCAGACTGTTCTAAACACAGGAAACATGCGCCCCTTTACAGACACACTATAGACACCCCCCAGGTATGAAATTTAAAGGGATATTACACTTTTATTGATTGACTTTAAGCATTATTAAAATCACTGCTCCTGAAAAAACGGCCTTTTTTAAAACTTTTTTTTGCATTGATCCATGTCCCCTGGGGCAGGACCCAGGTCCCCAAACACTTTTTATGACAATAACTTGCATATTAGCCTTTAAAATTAGCACTTTTGATTTCTCCCATAGACTTTTAAAGGGTGTTCCGCGGCATTCGAATTTGCCGCGAACACCCCAAATTGTTCGCTGTTCGGTGAACTTGCAAACAGCCAATGTTCGAGTCGAACATGAGTTCGACTCGAACTCGAAGCTCATCCCTAATCGCAGGCATGTCAGGAATGTGTTAACCCGGCTCAGGCAGCATGGACTCTATGCTAAATTGGACAAATGCGATTTTGAGCTCCAGTGCATTCAGTTCCTTGGCCTAATCATCTCTACCGATGGTGTTAAAATGGACCCGCAAAAGGTTGCAGCTATTCTGGACTGGCCCGCTCCCTCCGATAAAAAAGGGGTCCAACGCTTTATCGGTTTCGCCAATTTTTATCGGAAATTTATAAGGAGTTTTTCTACTATAATCGCCCCCATCACAGAACTGACGAAACAGGGAAATCGATTCTGTTGGTCTCCTCAGGCGCAAGCAGCCTTTGATAAACTCAAGGAACTTTTTACTTCCGCTTCTGTCTTGAAGCACCCAGACCCTGCCTTGCTGTTTGTCCTTGAGGTGGACGCATCGGAGGTTGCGGTAGGGGCAGTACTGTCTCAGTGGCAAGGTGCCAAGGCTCTCCTTCATCCCGTAGCCTTCTTCTCACGAAAACTTTCTGATGCAGAAAAAAATTACTATGTAGGAGATCGTGAGTTGCTGGCCATTAAAGCCGCACTTGAAGAGTGGCGCTACCTATTGGAGGGGGCCGCTCACCCCATTCTGATTTACACGGACCATAAAAATCTTGAGTATTTGAGAATGGCCAAGAGATTGAGACCAGGACAGGCAAGATGGGCTCTGTTCTTCTCGAGATTTCAATTCCATATTACGTATAGGCCAGGTACCAAAAACACCAAACCAGATGCATTATCCCGTATGTTTCATGACTCCAGGAAATCTCTGCCTCCAGACACCATTCTCCCTGCTGGAAGTTTTCTGCTTTTTCAGGGAGATCTTATATCCCGGATCAAACAGGCCTCAAGAAATTGGTCCCCTTCTGTGGAAGGCGAGATAAGCTTGCAAGACGGCTTATTCCGATACAAGGATAAAATCTTGGTCCCAGAGGATCTGAGGATTGCTGTACTGGAACTCTGCCACGACCACAAATTGGCTGGGCATTTTGGTGGGTTGAAAACAACAGAACTTGTACAGCGTACTTTTTGGTGGCCCCAGCTGGTAAGCGACTGCAAGAGCTTTGTGAAGTCCTGTATTACCTGCGCTCGGAGCAAGAGCAGCCGAACGAAGGCCTGGGGGCTATTAAGGCCCTTACCCGTGCCAGAAAGGCCATGGAAAATGATTGCGACGGACTTCATCGTTGAGCTCCCGTTGGCAGAAGGCTACTTCACCATCTTCGTCATTGTAGACAGACTGTCCAAGATGGCCCACTTTCTACCCATGAAGGGTACCCCATCAGCTTTGGAAACCGCAAAAATATTCATTAAGGAAATTGTACGCCTCCACGGAGTTCTCTCAAGTATAGTATCCGATCGTGGGGTTCAGTTTACCTCCAGATTCTGGAAAGCTCTCTGTAGGTCTCTGGAGATAGAATTGGCATTCTCTTCGGCCTACCACCCCCAGACGAATGGGCAGACGGAGAGAACTAATCAGTCGCTGGAACAGTACCTTCATTGCTTTTCTGCCTTCTCACAAGACGACTGGGTCTCTCTCCTGCCTATTGCCGAGTTTGCCTACAACAACTCTGTGCATTCGGCCATCAAACAGACACCGTTTTTTGCGAACTACGGGTTTCACCCATCCTTGTTAACCAGTTCCTTACCTGAATGTGCGATTCCCGCGGTTTCTGAAACTATGAACTTCTTCATCAACAACAACAAACTATTGCAAGAAACAATGGCTAGAACCCAGGAATACAACAAAAAAATATATGACAGGAAGAAGCGAGGACAACTATTGCTAGAACGTGGCAATCAGGTCTGGCTGTCTACCAGTAACTTAAGGATGGCTTGTCCTTCGAGAAAGTTAGGTCCCGGGTTCATGGGTCCCTTTTCAGTCAAGAGAAAAATCAATGATGTGGCCTATGAGCTGGACTTACCTAACTCATTGAAAATCCATCCGGTTTTTCACGTATCCCTACTTAAACCCGTTATCCCCAACTCTTTTTCGGGTCACAATACTGGCCCGCCTGAACCCGTAATTATCGACAACTAGGAGGAGTTTGAGGTGGAGGCCATTTTGGATTGTAGGAAGAGACGCAACCAAATCCAGTACTTGATCAAGTGGAGGGGGTATGGACCAGAAGACAATTCTTGGGAACCGGAGGCCAACTTGCATGCTGAACAACTCTTAAGGGATTTTCAGAGTACCCATGCGGATAGGTTAGCCCGGCTGGGCATCCGGAGGCTGCCCTTAAGGAGGGGGCACTGTCAGAGAGGATCTCGGTTCAGGACACTTGCTGGGCACTCTGGAGTGCGCAGCGCCGCGCTGGCTCCCGTGCGGGCGCGTGTTTTTGACGCCGGTTGCCCTATCTAGGTTGCTGGGATGCTGTGCTCGGTGCTGTCCGATCATCAGCTTCCTGTTCCCGTGCTTCCTGTTTCCTGTGTACTGTTTGATCTCTCTGTGACCCGGCTTGTTTACTGGACTCTGCTCTGCTATCCACCTGCATCTGACCCCTGGCCTGCCTCCGACTTTGAACCTGCCTGACCCCTCTGTACCGTGCTGACCGCCTGCTGCCAAACCCGCTTGTGACCTGGACTTTGTATCTGCCTGCTCCTTTTGTACCGTGCTGACTGCCTGTTGCCAACCTTGCTTGTGTTCGGATCTGCCTGCTCCTGCTCTGCACCTGTAGCTGACCTACAGCCTACCTATCATCTCCTGCCAGCTTGCACCAGGACTTTGGGCCTCATCCCTGCTAACCACCCGCCAGGCTCTCATACCATTCTGTGCTCCCGTGCCTTCTGTGTGCTCTATCACGGGCCGGGAACCAGATACGTATGGGAGGCCATCCTCTGCTATATCGGGTTCGTCAGACTGATACAGGTAAGTCTGACAACAACGCAATACTTTCTTTGATGTTACCCACCTGAATTGCTCCAACCTCCTCAGATTTTCTTATTGCCCTGGCCATAGGTTCCATCATTAAGGCAAACAGAAAGGGGGATAAAGGGCACCCCTGTCTAGTGCCTCTCCCTATGGGAAAAAATTCAGAAACCTTGGAACCAAGCCTCACCGCCGTTTTTGGAGCACTATATAGCAGCATGACCCAACGACGGAATCCAGGACCGAATCCCATGGCCTCTAACACTTTATGCATGAATGGCCAATCCACTGAGTCAAAGGCCTTCTCAATGTCTATTGAGACAACAACCTCGGCCGGAAACTCAGGACTTAATATTTGTAGGTGAGTGAATAATCTCCTGAAGTTTGTGTCTGTGAACATGCCAGGCATGAACCCTGTCTGGTCAATATCCACCAGGGTTGAGATAACCCTGGCTAATCTCGACACCAGGACTTTTGCAAGTATCTTGAGATCCATGTTGAGCAACGCTATTGGTGATACAAAGAGCATTCCATTGGGTCCTTACCCGGCTTCAAGAGAAGCACGATATATGCCTCCATCATTGAAGCCTACAAGGCTCCTTGCTCCCAACAATGTGCATATAATAAATTTAATCTATGGGCCAGTTGGGACATATACACTTTGTAGAAGTCCGCAGGTAATCCATCCAGACCTGGAGCCTTCCGAGGGGGAAAGGCAAGTATGGCTGCCTCAATTTCTATAACGGAAATGTTTTCATCTAGAGTGGTAACATCAGTGTCTGCCAGTTTTGGCATTGCGAGACTCTGAAGTAACTCCTCCAGCGCATCCATATTATAGGATGGGATAGGGGAGTATAGGGTCTTGTAAAAATTTACAAATTCTTCAAGGATACCCAAAGGGTCCGTGATCAACTGCCCAGCCCCATTCCTTATCACTGGTATACTAACCGGTATCCTCTGGTCAGCCGCCAGGTTGGCCAAAAGCTTGCCGTTTTTGTCACCCTCAGCGAAAATGGATTCTGCTTTGTGCTTGGCCTCAGCTAGGTTTGAAAAATGTAACTCCACCTTCCTCCTGATCTCCAACAGAGACACATAATGTGCCCCAGAGGGAGAATCAGCTTGGGCCTGAGCATATTCCCGTTCCTTATCCAGTAATAGACGGCATTCCTCATTGTGGTCCCTCCTGTGTGAAGATCTGTGAGTGGAAGACAAATGTGAGTAAGACACTGCTTCCAGGTGCTTCCACCGCCAAATCCCAGTTAAGCCCGCCACAGATGCCCAAGAGCATAGTTCCACTGAAGCTGGTCTAGCTGCATTGGATGAGTCCAAGGAAGAGTCTAGAATGGTATTAAAATCACCCATAAATAGGACAGGTAAATGCAAGTAAGGTGCCAGGGTTACCAATAAATCAAACAATAGTTTCCCTTGAAATGGGGGAGGTAAGTAAATATTCACCAACAATATTTTATGGAAAAGAACATCCATAACCAGCGCCACATATCGACCTCCCGAATCAGTGAAAACCTGGTGGATGGTGCATGCAATTGCTTTACTAATTAAAATAGAGACCCCTCTGGCATAGGTGGAGTAAGTGGAATGCAGTGACTTTTGAATCCAGGATTTGCGTAAGGAAAGGATTTTGCTGCCCTCCAGATGGGTTTCCTGTAGGAGGACGATATGTGGTTTGACTTGTCTAAGGTATTGAAATACTGCCGCCCTTTTAAACTTATTGTTAAGTCCCCTAACATTCCATGAAACTATTTTTATCTTACTATCCATAATATTGGAGTAATAAAGTTACAATTCGGGTTACCCCTGAAACAAATATAACCTCAGGTGTGCAGAATATACTTAAAGTGGAGTTCCACCCAAAAGTGGAACTTCCACTCATCAGATTCCTCCCCCCCTCCGGTGACACAGTTGGCACCTTTCAGGGGGGAGGGGGGTACAGATACCTGTATATTACAGGTATCTGTACCCACTTCCGGCATAGATAGCCGCAGAATCTGCGGTTATTTACGCCACTTCCTGCGCCCTCCCCGCTGCCTGCTGGGAAACACACGGGTCCCAGAGGCAGCGGGGATCATCCGTATTGCGCTGCGCGACTCGCGCATGCGCAGTAGGGAACCAGGAAGTGAAGCCGCACGGCTTCACTTCCTGATTCCCTTACCGAAGATGGAGGTGGCAGCACCCGAGGACGGAGAGACGGTTCGGCCTCGGGTGCCGACATCGCGGGTGCTCTGGACAGGTAAGTGTCCATGTTTTAAAAGTCAGCAGCTGCAGTATTTGTAGCTGCTGACTTTTAAGAAAAAAATTTTCGGCGGCGCTCCGCTTTAATAGCAGGTACAAGTTAGGTATACATAGTGTACAATCAGTACTTTTTCCATGGTACCGGTCAACTGCCCTTTCACCCCCCCCCCCGCTGTTATACCAGAAACTAAAAAACTAACCAAAAAAAACAAACAAGAAAATGTCCGGTATGCAGCTTAATACCTGTAACAAATACTCAAAAAAGAGTTTAACCAAAAGTGTCGACAGTTCGGCATGGCGACGAGAAAAAAGAAAAAAAAATAGTTGATGTCTCCCTTTGAGACTCCAGGCGTAGTCCATGTATACAAACGTACAACCGAGTGGCCAAAAGGAGAAAAAGAAAAAGAAAACAATAGAAAAAATGAATAACCCCAGGGGTCATTTAGAGTGCAACAGGGACTAGAAGCAGGTTTTCAATGTCATTTCATGATGCATAGTATAACCTTAGCTAAGACATCTTCCATTGTAACTGCTTATAGGAAATTGTATACTTGCAATGACACATTGATGAAAGGCGATCCATGAAGTGAAGTATGTTTGGATCTCGGATCAACGGACCCAAAGCACTCCTGCTCCGCTTCCATAATTCAACCAAAACAAAGAATTAAATCAAATGTGAAAATAATAATTCCTGACCAGTGGCTTGATCCATCAGTAAAAAAGAGAAAAAGGAAAAGAAAAAGGAGAAAAAATAAAAGGAGGTAGCAGAGAGAATTCTTTCCTATATGGGAACAACAATACTTCACAGATTTTGATCCAGTCAGTCGCTAGCATCCTGTGGGGTCTCAAAGAACCTGACAGCACCCTTGTGTTGTACGCGGAGACGACTTGGATACAGCATACTATATTTCAATTCCTTCTCTCTGAGCCTTCTCTTCACATCTGTAAAGGAACGACGTCTTCTCTGAGTCTCCGCTGAAAAATCCGGGAATAGCATTATGCGAGCGTTTTCAAATTTTAAGTCCTTGTGTTTCCGAGCCTCCGCCAATATCATATCCTGGTCTCTATAATTGAGAAACCGGACAAGAAATGGTCGTGGCGGTGCTCCAGAGGGCCTGGCTCCTGTTGGGACCCTGTGAGCCCGTTCAATAACATAGGTGGGAGGAAGGTCACGGAGTGCCAGCAGGGATTTAAAGAACTGTTCTGCAAATGTAGTCGTGGCAGACCCCTCAGCCCCTTCCGGTAATCCCACCACTCTTACGTTATTTCGCCTCTGGCAGTCTTCCGCCTCGTCTGCTCTGCGCTGTAGGGCGTCCACCATCCCTTTCAATTCTGCCAGTTGTGAGCCCTGTACATGAGATGTATCTTCCACTTCTGATATGCGTTCCTCTGCCGTGGTTAGCCTGCCCCTGATCTTGTCCAGGTCATGGCGAATAAGATTACACTCAGAAGCCAGCAAATCAATGCGCCCCATAAGCTCAGACTTTGAAGCTGCAATAGCTTCCAGGATCGGACCCGTTATGGCCGCTGGATCTACCTCAATCTCCTGGGATACTAGAGAAGAGCTCTCCGGTTCACCAGACACAGGGGCACCATGCTGGGACATCTTCACTGCTACTGTCTTGGCGCGCAGCGACGCTGGGACAGGAGATGAGGCAGAGAGGGAGTGGGCGGAGCCAGCCTCCATGCTTCCCTGGGAGCGGAGAGGCCGCCGATCCGGCGGCGGCTGTATATGCTGCTTGCTCTGCCGTTTAGTTGAAGAAGACGGCATCGTGTGGAGCTCTGTTGCTTCCGCAGGAATAATAACTCAGAGTTAGATAAAGGTGGCCAGACGGTTGTAAATCAGGATAATTACCGGGGGATAGCTGGAGCTCCTGAGAGACACGTCCTGCCCCCTAAATACAACTTTTAATGATTTTTCAGACGGACATCCTGTTGATAGGCAGATTAGACTTTTTTTTTCTAATCTACCTAGCAAGTAGCAATAGCAGCACAGCTAGAGAGAAACTCAACAGAAAAAAATAATTATAGTTTATTTTTATTTGTTTACTTATTATTTTTTTTCTGCAACAAAACTCATGGGGCATTGCCCCAGGAGCCCTTATGGACGAGCCTCCACTGGTGGGGTTTCCTAATGGTTACATCAGTTGCCCATACTACATAATGTTTGCAGAATGGCTATTTTTAATCTCCATCAAAAGACTGTGATGGGGTGACAACAAAGGACAACAGATGGGAGACAGGGACAGAACATTGTCACCCTATAATAGAAATAGTCTGAACAAGGACATTTGTGGCTAGTTTACTAGATGTTATTTTAATGAAAGCTAAAGAAATTTTTTTTTTTAATTAATTCTGAAATTAAACTCACAGTATATGAGCATATATGAGATTTTATTGAGTTAGGTTTACTTTAATTCCGCAAACAGTTCTGGCACTGTTAAAAATCATAACATTTATGTAGCTCATAAAATAGTAAAGGTTCGAAAACAGCTAATGCTACTACCCTGTTTCCCCGAAAATAAGCCCTACCCTGAAAATAAGACCTACAAGGACTTTAACTAGGGCTTATTTGGGGGGTGGGGCTTATATTGCAGCCATCACCGACAATCACGCTCTTATTTTCGGGGAAACAGGGTATTATTCTGCTATTTATTTCATCAATCAAAACATTAAAACAATGCTTCACGTAAAACAAATTATTTACAAATGATGTAAAGGTATTCATTTTAAATAAATCCACAAGTATTTAGAAAACCACAAGTATTTAGAAAAAAATGAAGAAAATAAAGGTAGAGGATAATATAAGACTATAATTAAGATCATTTAGGAGTTAGGGCCCACACTTTTGGATTGCTGCAAAACAAGCACATTACTATGTACTCCCACAATACACCTTCTCTATATGCAGTGTGTTGCAGTGCCCTTCATTGGAAAAGGCACCCCAACGCCCTGTAAGGTAGAGTGCAATGCATGTTGCACTACAGCTCACCATAACACACATACTGCATTGGAGATACTTTACTAAACCGGAGCAGCTGTGCATAATAACCAAGCTTCTATCTTTAGCTTGATTTGTTAAAGGCTAAGTTCACCTTTAGTAACATTTTACATGTTACACCTGTATTTAGGGTGTAAAATGTAACATGTTACTAGGCAGAAAAGCCAAGGTTGGGGCAGGTAGCAGACAAACACAGGTGAAAAGCAAGGGGGGGGTCAGGATCAGAGGTCAAACCCAGGAATCAAACACACAGAAGCTGCAGACCAAATAGCAATGAGCCCATACTGTAGCCTGTTTAAATAGCCATATGGCACAAGCATTAGTGACAGGTACGCGCCTGAATGCGAGAGTGCGCATGCCGCGCGCGCACGCACTTGTTCACGCCTCTGCCCACATTAATGCACATCTGCCCAGCCAGTTGCTGGTCTGCACATGTGCTTATGTATGCTCCGGGAAACACTCTATCTGCGCTATGGGCATACCTTCCCTGACACTTCAGCTACCTATGCAGAGTATGCAAAACATGTGTTGGGCTTAGCAAAGGGTAGTTATGCCCACAAACTTAGGTTGTCATGTTTTACTGTATTGTACTAGGGTTGTGTTCTATTCCCAGTTTGGCAATGACAACATGCAGACTAATAAACTACCTGACTCCTCCCACAGGATCCAGTATCCAATCCAATGTAAACTAAATGCTGCCAAAAAAAAACAAGGACTAAATTAGCTTTCCATACTGTCAAAGTTCTATATATATATATTACCATTTCATATATTTAATATATTGGTAAACACTTGCGCACAAAAAGTAAAGAATAACATCAAAAAAGATTTAAAAAAATACATGGGTCTGTCCAATTCCTTTTTAACAAAGATGCGCATGATGGTGCTACTAGTCATGCCTCATCAATCTAATCTGGATTCCTTATCACTAAAATTATTTTACATCTAATACATGAGGTCGTATGGACAAGTGTATATGTTATAACAAGTACTGCATGGTAAATTAAGAAAACCTTTTCTACAAAATATATTGTATTTGAAATGTTTGGAAGCTATGTCTAATATTGTAAACAACTATATGAGAATGTCAGACTTTCATCCCAGCTGTTCTCATTTCTCCATAGCAGCTCCTGACGATGCTATTTTTTTTCCTGGAACATCAATAAGGTTCAAAGACAGGGCAATAATAAATGACCTTTGTAGAGATCCCCAAGCTAAGGATGGTGTAAACAAGGAAAGCAACATGGTTGGTCAAGAAGAAAATGGTAAATACCATATATTGAATTGTGAACCATAATTTCAGTCTCTATTCATCTGAAATACAGTATATCTAAAATTTGTTGGTACAAGAAGCTACCTTACAGCACATATATTTGTGTTACTCTATCTGGGAAAAATAGCAAGGTCATTTTCGGTGCCTCGGTGTATCCCCCGCTAATCCTCATCACTAATCTCTCCAATGTCACCCTTCCAGTTGGACGTTTAAGCATTGGACACAGTAAAGGCTTCAAGCTAATTTAAAATAGAGTCAAGTATTTCCAACAAACTATTCAGGAGGTGATGCCAACAAATAGTTTAACGTAGAGCTGCTAGAGAAAAGTAACAAGACCATTTGGTAATTGTGCATGGAATACATGGTGTTGTAAATAAATGAAGTAAAAGTTATTAATAAAGACAAGCTCTTACTTAAGGCCACACAAATCTAAGAGTAAATAATAGTTCACAGTGTAAAGTCAGCCATACATAGATCGAAATTTGTCTGGTTCAGCAGGGTCCAGCCAAATTTTGATCCATGTATGGGCAGGGTGCAGGCCACCCCGTCAAATTTTTCCTGCTTGATCAGGAACGCCAGCTATAACCAGCAACACTGATCAGTGGATTCTGACAGTGGAGAAGTCACCTCAAAGGTCAAAATACATCAGCTCAGCAGGGCAGAGTCCACTATCCACAATGAATGTGTGGATGGGGGAATCAAGTCTTTTTTTTTTTATTTAGTCAACCCACTGGTTGAATGAAAAAAAATTTGCTCATCTATGGGCTGCCTAAGAATGAAAGAAATACTTACCTCTCAGAATGTAGACACCCTAAAACAGAAAGTGTGTTACTGGGTAGATCACCAGGTAAAATAAAGGAAAAAAATGCCTAAAAAAATAAAACTAATGCAGCCACCACACTTAAAGGGGTTGTAAAGGTAAACATTTTTTCACCTTAATGCATTATATGCATTAAGGTGAAAAAACTTTTGACAATACCGCCGCCCCCAGCCCCCCCGTTTTACTTACCTGACACCTCGAATCTCTGCTGCTCGTTCTCGTCATCTCTATTGCAGCTCAGCCTGGTCGCTGATTGGCTGCAGTGGATGGATTGAAAGCAGCGCAGCCATTGGCTCGCGCTGCTGTCAATCACATCCGATGACGTGGCGCACCGGGGGGCGGGGCCGAGTGATACAGCGAGTGGCTATAGCCGCCGGCTGTATCACGGGAGCGCGCCCGCAACAACTAACCACCATGCGAGGGAGCTCGCATTAAGGTGGTTATTTCTTGCGGGGAGGAGCTGAAACAGCCGCCGAGGGACCCCAGAAGAGCAGGTTCGGGGCCACTCTGTGCAGAACGAGCTGCACAGTGAAGGTAAGTATGACATGTTAAAAAAAAATAAAATTACCTTTACAACGCCTTTAAGGAGTAGTAAGCTACAATATTACATACTACTTTAAAGCAAATTGACATAGCACAGGCAAGCTATGAAGGGACACAGCACGTCATGAACCTCCACTAGCAGGCTCTGCAAAAAAACTTTAAAATTTAAAATTTAAACATTGTTGCAAATAGCTTGTTGTGTAGAAACAAAACACATATGTGAGTCTGTTTTTTTTAACCAGAAACTGAACTTTCAGAGCCAAACTTTATACGTACATGTCCTGCTGATCCTTGGTGAACCCTCCCAGGCAGCTGAAATGTTACCCATACAATTGGTGCTAATGATTTTTTGACTATGGTCTGATACATAATGTATATACAACATGTATTAACCAAATGTTAATGATGGTATTATTTCACATTAATGTATTTTCTTGTTATGTTCCGCTTACATTATGTTTATTTAATTTATAAATCCTACCTTCAGTGCTCTCCTAAGGTGGAGCCTTGGTTCCTAAAACACTGGTACACCCTATTGGGTAAACATAAATATACAGTACTATTCATGCATAATTATTTATCTATGCAAACTTTGTAATACTTCCATGTATAAAAAAATACTAGTCAGGTGGACACCAAACGCACCTATCTTAAAAGAAGGTGAATAAAACACATCAGACCATCTAAAAGATTTATGCAATATCTATATCCTATTTAATCTCTAACGAATTGTAGTTTCTTTCTATTAAATAATATGTTGGTTGTCAGATTATGATACTTTGTTATATGAAAAACATGGATGAATTTAGGATAGTTAAAGTGAATGTAAAGTCTTGTTTTTTTCAATAAAAATAACAAACATGTTATACTTAGCTGCTCTGTGCAGTTGGTTTTGCACAGAGCAGCCCTGATCTTCCTCTTCTCAGTTCCCTCTTTGCTGCTCCTGTCCCCTCCCTTCTGTTGAGTGCCCCCACAGCAAGCAGCTTGCTATGGGGGCACCCGAGCTGAGTCACAGCTCCCTGTGTCCATTCAGACACGGTGCCCCGCCCTGGCCCTGCCCTGCCCCCTTTCTCTCTTGATTGACGACTGACTTTGATTGATAGCTGCAGTAGCCAATGGCGCCACTGCTGTGTCTCAACCAATCAGGAGGCAGAGTCTCGAACGGCTGAGACATTTGTGGACATTGTTGGACAGAGAGGGGGCGCTGGTAAGTATTAGGGGTTGCTGGGGAGGCTGTTGCACACAGAAGGCTTTTTATCTTAATGCATGGAATTCATTAAGATAAAAAACCTTCTGACTTAACCCCTTGCCGACCGCCTCACGCAGATATACTGTGGCAGAAGGGCTCGTACAGGCAAAAACACGTACCTGTACGTTGCCCTTTAAGAGGCGGCCAGCGGGCGCGCCCGTGGCAAGCTCCGTGAGTCGGGTCGCGGGTCCCGCAGACTCGATCGCGGCGGGGATACCCACAATCACCTCACGGGGAGGAAGAACGGGGAGATGCTGATGTAAACAGCATCTCCCCGTTCTGCCTAGTGACAGTGTCACTCGATCTTTGCTCCCTGTCATCGGAGCAGAGATCAATGACATGTAACATGTAGCCACCCCCCACAGTTAGAAACACGCCCCTAGGACACACTTAACCCCTACACTGCCACCTAGTGGTTAACCCTTTCACTGCCAGTGTCATTTACACAGGAATCGGTGCATTTTTATAGCACTGATTGCTGTATAAATGACAATGGTCCCAAAAATGTGTAAAAAATGTCCGATGTGTCTGCCATAATGTCGCAGTCACAATAAAAATCGCTGATCGCCGCCATTTAAAAAAAAAAAAATTATTAATAAAAATGCCATAAAACTATCCCCTATTTTGTAAACGCTATAACTTTTGCGCAAACTGATCAATAATCGCTTATTGATTTTTTTACCAAAAATATGTAGAAGAATACGTATCGGCCTAAACTGAGGAAAAAAATTTTTTTTATATATTTTTGGGGAATATTTATTATAGCAAAAAGTAAAAAATAATGCGTTTTTTTTTAAATTGTCGCTTTATTTTTGTTTATAGCGCAAAAAATAAAAACTGCAGAGGCAATCAAATACCACCAAAAGAAAGCTCTATTTGTGGGAAAAAAAGGACGTCAGTTTTGTTTGGAAGTCACGTTGCACGACCGCGCAATTGTCAGTTAAAGTGATGCAGTGCCGAATCGCAAAAAGTGCTCTGGTCAGGAAGGGGGTAAATTCTTCCGGGGCTGAAGTGGTTAAAAACTCCTTTAAGCATAATGGGATTGATTTACTAAAACTGGAGAAAGCAAAGTCTGGTGCAATTTTGCATAGAAACCAATAGGCTTCCAGATTTTTTTTGTGAAAGCTTAATTGAACAAGCTGAAGTTAGAAGTTGATTGGCTACCATGCACAGCTGCACCAGATTTTACACTCTCCAGTTTTAGTAAATCAACCCCAATATATTACTCCAGCACATCTATCAACCCACACCTCAGACCCTATGATTGTGTGTAATTAGATCTGAACAACCTCTCCATTGATAACAAAAAGCTGTTGCATTTGAAAGCTTCAGCTCTCAATTGAAATTAAAACCACCACAGATACCGAGAGTAATTTTTTCAGAGAGCCAGTGACTTTTGCAAAGATCACATTGGACTTTTCTGCAAGCAAAAAGGACTCTGCATGGAACCAAAGTCCAGGTGAATCTGGAACTTTACTTATAAAATAAACATTTTCAAATAGTATTCACGGCTGCTTTTTCACAATGTACACTGAGCTGTGCTCATGAAGCTCAGAGTATAATTTCAACATCCACCGAGATAAATGAACTCATGCGCATCAGCCCAGCCTGGCCAATTAAGATGGCCGAAGATCCCAACTCAGAAGACCAGACAAAGATGTCAACGGCTGGTGAGGGAGCTCATGAACACTTTTGTTGTTTGTTGTTTTGAACCTTTTTGTTTTACTGTTTTTTATGTCTGTTTTATAACATCTTTTCTGTAAAGATTTTCTTTATTCCCATTAAAATGATATTAAAGTTATTAAGCCGAATCTCTGAATGTTCTGATTAGAAATTAAAGAAGTTTGATTCTGTAAAGAGCTACCGTAGTGTAAACTCTGCTATATTCCTCTCTGGGTTTGATAGAGACATTTCTTTGGAGGTCAGACTTGCAACAGCAGATGCTGTGAAAGGTGTGTGTTTCCATTAAATGTCTGGTGGCGGCTACAGTGTGTGTGTGTGTGTGTGTAAAAGGTTAACTGCTCAGTTAATACTCCCCGGTGACAATCACTCTTAGCATGCTGGTTCTTAGATTGCTGCCCCAGAGCAGGATAATCTCTGCACAGGTTAAGGCTGAGAGTGTGTCCCTTTGAGTTTTTAAACAAAGCTTCTACCTGGAATTTCAATGCACCTTAAGGGTCATGTTTTGCAATAGTGCTGGACCCTACCACTCACATGAATGTGCTAATCTCCTGTGATTTGAAGCTCACTCCAGGATATTCCTTTCGTTTTGAGGATTTCCAGATTAGCCCCATTTGTTAATTAGTTTGAAATGTCAGTTACAATTTTCCTCAAAATTACTTACTAATTCTGTTGATCTGAAGTACCATGCAACCACCATCAGAAACATAACTTAACCAAAATTCTGGGCTCACACAGTATTAAAATGTATCACTTAGCCCTGTACAAACCCCATTATCATATTTTGGAATTATTGTGAAAAATGAATTTTAAAATGAATCTTCCAAAAATATTTGAAAATTAATTGTGGAAAATAAACTTGAACATGGGATAACATTATAGCAAAGAGATGTGAAATTAACTTTGGCGACCCATTCATCATCAGTTTTAAAGCATTTCATGTCTGCCTAATGTGTACCTGTGTCAGTTTGGAGTGAGTGGAGTCAAGCTTATTCTATTTATAAAGTTCATTGCACTCCAGGAGAAAGACACCTGTTTGAGAAACCATCTTTTTGCAGTTGTAGCACCCTGGCCTTAAACAGGGCTGCTAATAAATCTAGTTGTGCTGAGTGGTAACTAGCCTGGCTAATTGGTAGGTTGATCCACTGATTGCTGTCATAATTTTGAGTTTTGTGTAGTTTCTCACTTCTGCCAGTAGGTGGCACTGTTGCTTTTGGCATTAGAATGATGGATTACCATAAATTCAGGTAATGGCTAACTAGGTTGCCTCAGCCAATCAGCAGGAGTTTTCTTTAACCGCTGGGTATGCTGGGATAGGCTATTTATTTGGGAGGAGCCAGGTGATCAAGGTTCTTCCCACCCGAGGCTGCGGCCTGGGTGGGTGTGTGTTGAGAAGCTCCTGGTTGCTAGGCCTGAGGCCTATTCAGGGGGCATGCTGGCTGCTAGGTCCACTTAAGGCCTATCCAGCAGTTCGGGGTTCCACAAAGGAGGAGCTGCCAAGGTTAAGCCCGAAGCCTGAGGCGGAACCACATGTGTTAGAGACTCAGCCTGAGGGGAGCTTGATTGTTGTTGGAGGTAAAAGGAGAAGCAGTTGCCATGAAGGGATGACCACTCCTGTCACTGGAGGCAAGTTTGGAAGGGATGAAGTTCTGAAAGAGCACCAGAGCAGACGCTTCACTACCCGGGGCAGTGAAGTAGTGGGAAAGCTTCTGTAGAGACTCATCCAGGAAGGCAGGGGGTAGCTGTGAGTAAAGATTGAAGATAGAGGACAGAGGTTAGCTGTGGGTGAAGCTCGGGAATCCAGCGGGTGGCTGAGAGTCCAAGAAGTCTAGTGAAAGATGGCGAGCTGAGCTTAACCTCCCTGGCGGTATGATTATTTCAGATTTTTGCGTCTCAAAGCGGTACAGTTATTTTGCATAGAAATTTGGTATTTTATATTGTAGGCCTGTAATTCTTAGCAAAAACATACTGAAATCTGTCCACCAAGAGTCTGGTAGATATCCCGGGTATGATGAAGTTTGAAACACAAAATCATAAATTATAATATAATAAATAAATATATATAATTATAAAAAATAATATAATATTAATTTAAATAAATTAGTGTTCTAATTTACTATCGCTGTTTTCCAGCTGGTCTAAAACCACTTTTGATGTAAAGGGACACGTTTTGGTTGCTATGGACAATCTCCAGTTTCCAGGCAGAAAGAACAGTATATATCATATAAAACTGCATGCAGGGCACTGGACAAAGCACTGGGGACAAAAGGGATGTGAAATGATTTCATACAGTACAGTAATCTGTAAGATTATAGTGTACTGTATGTGCTATGATATTTCACTTTTTTGAATTTGCCGCCAGGCTGCGCCCCCTGTGCATTGCGACGCTCGCAGGGAACGAAGCCCAGTACTGAGAGGGTTTGGGAGGAGGACAGAGCCCGCAGACACAGCGGGGGGGCATCGCAGGATCCTGGGGACAAGGTAAGTATACTGCACCAGCATCCTGAGTGTAATCCCAAGTGTGGCTCGGGGTTTCCGCTAATGGTGCTGAAATTTAACCCCGAGCCACACTCGGGAAAACCGCCAGGGAGGTTAAGGATCTACAGTTTGATACTGTGAGTTAAGCTGGAAGATCTACAGTAGGTTACTGTGAGTTAAACTGGAAGATCTACAGTAGGATACTGTGAGAGAATTTGTTGCCATAGGAGACAGCGGTTGCTGCAAGATACAGATTGCTGCACTTCGCTTAAAGGCCCTCGTTCTGTATTGCTATCTGCCTAGTTCTATTTTTGTCTGTGGAGCTTGCCTTAATTGCTATTTTATTTGCCTAAGGGTGTCCTGTGACCTAAACCCTCTCTCCGCACCAATCCTATTAAGAGAAATAAAACTCTCTTTGTTAATTTTTACAAAAAGTGACTGGCGCCCAATCTTTTCACCTTGCACCACACCCACTATGCCTAGTAACCTGCACCCCGAGGAGGAATGTCAGTTCTCCCTGGCTCTGGGGGTCACCCTCAGGCTCTAGAAGTCGGGGAGATCGCTACACAGTCATTGCCAGTTGCACAGAAATAGCAAAAGATAAAAGAACATAGTATTGTACATATAGAAACAATTCCAATTGTTTAGATTTTAAAAAAGTTTGACTAATGTCTTTGTCTTTACTTGTTTATATGGTGGGTCCTTAAACTTTTTTGGATGGCTATTCCTTGGAAGTATAACAACAGTGCAGATTTAATCCTATTTTCTAACTATTTGCCTATCCTTGGTCTAATGAGGGCCCTAAAATATATTATTATAACCCTCTCCCATATCACAAATACTAATTGTTTTTTAAGGTCCTTTTAATGTGTATGCATATCCAAAACTTGTATTAAGGCTTTGGAGTAAAGAATAATTAAAACCCCTGCCAACTGCTATATTTATTGCAGTCTGTGTCCTTGTTAGGCAGATCTACCTATTTATTTGTTCTGGTGACCACTGTCAAAAATACAGAAAGTAATAGGAAATCCAAAATTTTACAGTTATCACCAGAACAGGAGGTGAGGGAAATTCTTCCAATGGGGACATCCATTTTAGTGACGGCTGTCTAAAACAGTGTTTCTCAACTTTTTTTTCAGTCAAAGCACCCTTTAAAATGATGCACAATCACAAAGCACCCCGATCTAAAATGTAAAAAAACTAAACTTACAGTTTTTTCATAATGCAGTAACACCTACACATGTAGGACACCCAATACTAGCAGTGATTTATTCATACAAAGCAAATACACCTTTGTACACCAGTACTAACAAGTATTCCAGTGTTTCTCTTCTCCCTTTCTCTCTCTCATTCAGCTAACATGACCCCAATGTTGATGGGAAGAGACAGGGGAGGGGCAAACAAGAACATCCTTAGTCATCTGATGTCCTCCTTATCAACCTATGACATCACTGATTGTTGGGAAGCTGGCAGTTGGCCTGTGCAGTACCCAAGATTGTAATGGTGCACAAAAAAAAACGATGGTTTAGGGTAACAAAAAAGGCACGCTTGTTGACATTTTTTGAGTAATTTGGAGCAATTTTATTTTTCCATGGCACCCTTGAAAAACCCAGAAGGCACCCCAGGGTGCCAAAACACCCTGGTTAAAAAGGCTGGCCCAAAGGGAATATTAACTGGAAGGAGTTTTAACTCTTCCCTACTCTATCCAAAACTATACATACATGACAATACATACACTTTAAAAACATAATGCTGTCAAATGCTGTGTAAATTTATTATGGTAACCGTATGACAGATGAAACCCACACCAGAAATGACTAGAGTACCTGACTCATTGACTGGAAAACCAATTACTCCAATTACTCTCTTTAAATGATTACACTAGAGGTTGATATACATTTAATAAATTAGTTATATTATCATTTTAATCAATTTCAGCAAATATAAGCATATGCGGCCTTTTAAAGCCTACGTTTAGTGTACTACAGCTTCTATGAATGAAACGTGATCTATAAATGGACATAAGCTTCGTACACACGATCAGATTTTCCGCAGACAAAACCTCGGATTTTTGTCCGAAGGCGTGTGCCTGGATTTTGTCTTGCATACAAACGGCAAGGAATTGTCGGCCAACAAACACGAACGTACTGACGTACTACGTGGTTTTCAACTCTTTAGCGCCATCCTTTGGGCTCCTTCTGCTAATTTTTTGTTAGTAGAAGTTAGGTGAGTGTTGATTTGCGCTTTTCATTTCGCGCTTCTCAGGTTGCGCTTTTCATTTCGTGCTTTTCAGTTCATTTCTGAACGACCGTTCATCAACCAGACATGTTACGGAACCGGAGAAGATAGCGTGTTATTTATTATTGGCCTTGGAGTTATTGCTTTGAACCAAGTCCAGTCCAGGAACAGGGGGAGGAGGATTTCTTGTATCCAAAAATTGCTTGCTTTATTAATGGTGACCAATTATGTCATATGCCTTTGCTGCGGGAGCTCCAGGAGAATAATCCGGATGATTTTCAGAATTATCTCTGGATGACGGACCCCTGCTTTCAACAACTCTTGGCATTGGTGACCCCCTATATTAAGAAGCAGGACACATGCATGAGGCTTTTATTTTATTTTTTGGTTGAATAATGATTTGATTTGGTACATTTTCTATATTTTTGGATACATAGAATGCACTTTTTGGTTAACCTCCCTCACGGTATTCCCGAGTGTGGCTCGGGGTGAAATTTCAGTACCAAAAGCGGTAACCCCGAGCCACACTCGGGATCGCATCGCAGGATCCAGGCAAACTTACTTACCTTGTCCCCAGGATCCTGCGATGTCTCCCCTCTGCATGTGCGAGCCGGGTCCTCCGCCGAATCTATCACAGTGCCGAGCTCCGTTCCATGCGAGCGTTGCGACGCACGGGGGCGGAGAACGGCGCCAAATTCAAAAAATAAAAAACACATTACACATACAGTACACTGTAATCTTACAGATTACATTACTGTATCAAATTATTTCACATCCCTTTTGTCCCTAGTGGTTTGTCCAGTGCCCTGCATGCAATTTTATGTTATATATACTGTTCTTTCTGCCTGGAAACTGGAGATTGGCCATAGCAACCAAAAAGTGCACCTTTATATCAAAAGCGGTTTAAGACCAGCTAGAAAACAGCGATAATAAATTAGAAGCACTTGTAGAATTGAGCGATAGTGATTTGTGGGGAAATTCGTCATCAAACACTGAAAGTAATGACAGAGACAATTCTGCAATTGAGCAAATTTCAGTGTTTTTGATTTGATTACATTATTGAATAATTTTTATTATATTATTATTTGTTATAATTATTTATAGTTATTTATCATATGATAATTTATGATTTCGTGTTTCAAACTTTATCACACCCGGGCTGTCTACTAGACTCTTGTTTGGACAGATTTAAGTGTGTTATTGCTAAGAATTACAGGCCTACAATATAAAACGCCAAATTTCCATGTAAAACATTGTACCACTTTGAGCATCAAAAATCTGAAATAATCATTCCGCCAGGGAGGTTAAGTTCTATTGGCAGGGGGCGTGGTCTGGACATGGCCGTGTGAAGACGTGCTTCTGAGCGGCTCCCGGTCCGTCCCGGCCTTTCCTGCCCTTAAACCAGCCACACCAGCATTTAATCAGCGGCTTGTACTCTGCTGGAAGACGCAGAGGAAAGAGCAGCCGACAACATAAAAGACACATAAAAAACATAAAAAACACAGCGGAACGGAGCCATCAGGCAATATCTCTCAGACCCCAGTGACCCATCCCCCGCTCCAAAGATGGCGGCCGCCATGCAGACGAACGGGCATGTGAGTACCCCACAGCACTGCTCACTGACGCAGCCCATGGCCCCCTGTGCATCTGACAGAAACATTACTACCCCTCTGCTGCTCCGGACAACAGAGCTTATGAGTACCTCACAGCACTGCTCACTAACACCATCCATGGCACCCTGTACTTCAGATAGAGACATCTCTACCCCCCTGCTGCTCGGGATGTCATCCAAGACACACAGGACTCACATAATACACCCCTGACCCTGCACGCAGATGAGGAACTGAGAGCACTGTTGAGAGCAATACCTACCAGAGCAGACTTTGAATCTCTAGCCAGCAGGCTAGAAGCCTCACACCGCAGAGACATAGCAGCAGTGCGCACTGACATCACAGCACTGTCAGACCGCATGGGTGCAGGAGAAGCCACAGTAACGGAGCTTACACAGCGCCTAAAGCAAGTGGAAGATATCCAAGCAAATCAAACAAAATTACTATTGACCCAGCAACTTCACCTAGAAGAAGATCGCAGCAGGAGGAACAACCTGCGTATAAGGGGCCTACCTGAAGCCACGGGTACAGAGGATCTCACAGCTACTGCTATAGCCATTTTCAGAGACATAACGAGAGCGGACTTTCCTGCGACGATGTCCTTTGACCGGATTCACAGGGCGTTGGGGCCGAAATCAACTGATCCGAACCGCCCAAGAGATGTGATCTGCAGAGTACACCAGTACACCCATAAAGAGATCATCTTGCGGAAAGCATGGGAGATGAGAGATGTGGAATTTGACGGTGCATCTATCCAGATCATGCCTGATCTTTCCAGAGCCACCCTACAGCGCAGAGCGATGTTGAAGCCAGTGCTTGAGTTGGCCCAACGCGCGGGCGTCACGTATCGCTGGGGATACCCCATATCGGTGACTTTCAAGAAAAGATCACAATTTTTCACCTTACGATCCTATGCGGAACTTCCTACACTGTTTGATTTTCTAGAAACCAATCCAGTAACGGTTCCAGACTGGCTTCAACTGATCCCAAGATTTGCTAACCGCCTGGGGGGTCCAAATCTGAGAAGGCCAGGCTCACCAAGACCACAACGCACTCAACGCAGATCAAGGATCACGTCTCCAGCAGAAGACAGAGAAATCTAGAGTCGTTTGCTGTGGTGAGAATATGTATGTTACCCCAGATGCTTTGACTTTTGCCTTTTTACTCACGTTTGTTTGGATTTCTTATTTTTCATGCTTTACTGTTCACCACTTAAGGCCCTATTCTTAAAGTTGTGTAGTCTGAACTCCCCTGACAACATACCAAAAGAACCGACTGCCCTCCCTTCAGAGTTGCAGATATGAGCCATCCCCCCCCCCCACTAATCTGGCTGCTTGGGACAAGACACGGTTACTGTTGCGACCAGGGAATTTGGAGGAGTCCTGGAATTGAGTCAGGCTAACACTGCACCCCCTAATGGTAGTCCCTGGAATAAGGAACTTTCTATTGATGAAGGGGTTTTGATGGTGACTCTGCCTGTGCCATACGGATGGCAAGAGTTAATTTCTCCCGACTCTGTCTCCACGCTATGCAATGGACAATCAGTATTGGGAATATTGTGCATCATTACGTCACTGCTCCCTGTGCCGGAAATGTTCTGTCCTGGTTCCACGCCAGTGTGTTTTCTCTGTTGGAACTATCTTGCACTAAGTTATGCACACTTTAAATATGTCTGTGTATTGCCGCAGGGAACTATTTCTCAGGAGTTTGAAAACTTAGGGTTCACTGTGAGCCACGATTGTATATCAGTGCTGCGGGGGGAGGGTCAACTGGGGAGGGGGGAGAGGGAAAACAGAACATTTATGTTTTGAGTAAGAGGGGTTGGCATGGAGGGAGGAGGGAAACACTAATTAGATTGTTGTAAGAAGGGCCAGTTGGAATTTGTTCAGTTATATGGCAATAGCAATGAAGGATAGGATTGGGGGCAGACAATACAAGGGATGCAGATAGATAAGAAGTTACCAATAATAAGAATATGGTTGGGGTTTTACCTTATCTGTTCATTTGATAATGTTTGTGATGTTTACAATGCTTACATGCCTATCTTATATGTAAGGGCGGGCGGGCCGGGATTAGCTCCCCCGGTCGTAGTCTAACCTCATCCCCATTAGGCCGAAACACCTTCCCGGTGATAACTGGAGTGTGTTTCATTGCAAGGAATTGCACCTAGTTGCCTAACGACAACTAGTACGTGTAGGACGATCTTTTGGTTTGATCGTCCACCCCTTTTCTTTGTTTTTGTTTTGTTTCTAGAGCTCTCTTTGCTCTTATTCTTTTTACCTTTTCCTTTTTTCTCCCCCTGCTCTTTCAAGTCTTCTATTCCCTATTTCATTACTAGCCCCCTCCCCCCCCCCTTTTTTTTGTTTTTTGTGTAAAGAAAATTTTTTTTTTTTTTTTTTTTTACTGGCGTGAGCGCGATGGATCAAATTACTATTTATACCCTAAACACCAAAGGGCTGAATGTGCCGGAAAAGCGCCGCATGCTCCTGAATGATCTTAAAAGATCTAAAGCAGATGTGGCGTTTATCCAGGAGACTCACGTTAAGACGGGTGCACCGATGTGTTTGAAAAACCGATATTTCCCAACTACATACCATGCTACCAATCCCTCAGCCAAATCAAAGGGAGTGTCTATACTGATCTCGGGGAATGTGCCCTGGACCTGTAGAGACACCAGAATTGACACAGAGGGGAGATATCTGTTTCGCAAAGGACTGATTGGTGATGTACTGGTGACACTAGCGACTGTATACGCCCCAAATGACAGACCGATGTGCCCATCGGTAGACACATCAAATGGAACGTCCTCTCTTCGGAGGGGTGTACACAAACGAATCACCAAGACACTACATGAGACCAGACTGATTGACGTATGGAGACTTTTACACGCCGGAGAGAGGGATTATACATTCTTCTCATCACCACACAAATCATATTCCCGCATCCATCTTTTTCTTTTGCCTCATAACCAACTGGAGGCAATGGACAAAGTTGACATAGGCACAATCACCTGGTCTGATCATGCTCCTATTACCCTGAAATATTCCCTCTCACGAACAGCGACGACAAAATCAAGATTTTGGCGACTAAACGAAAGTTTACTTCAGGACCCCACAGTCTTAGCTGACGTCACAAAAGAACTTAAATTTTATTTTCAGACGAATGATATTGACAATTGTGACCCTGGGATACTCTGGGAAGCCCATAAGTCTGTGATCAGAGGAATTCTGATCAAACATGGTGCACATATCAAAAGGGAACGGGAGAAACAGTTATTAATTCTATTACAGAAAACCCACGATTTAGAAAAAACACATAAACAAAACCTGACCACATCCATAGAAACAGAACTCCTTACATTACGTAGACAGACGGTAGACATACTACATTACCAAGCGAAAGCAGCTTTACAAACGTGTAGAAAACTCACCTATGAATCGGGGAATAAATGTGGGAAAATTCTTGCAAGGGCAGTTAGACAACAGAGGTTACGCGCATAAATACCACAAATCATATCCCCATCAGGGCAAAAAAGGGCGACACCCATGCAAATTGCAGATGAATTTAAACATTTTTACTCCTCCTTATATAACCTCCTGAAGTCAGGAGTCACTGACACTGCAATAAGGGAATATCTTACTCTAGCTAATACCCCCAAACTATCAGCAGAAGATGCAGCTGCCCTAGAAGAACCCATCACAATGGTAGAACTACAAGGCGCAATTAAAAACATGAAACCAGGTAAAGCTCCGGGTCCGGACGGTTTGACTCTGCAGTACTACCAGACTCTGCTGCCGATTCTAGGCCCACGTATGTTGAAACTATTTAACAAGCTTACGGAAGGGGGCCACTTGCAGAGAGACACATTAAGCGCGCACATATCCCTTATACCTAAGGAAGGGAAAGATCCCACGGCCTGTGGTAGCTACAGGCCCATATCTCTTCTAAATATAGATCTTAAACGCCTCACCAAAATCTTGGCAAATAGATTATCCCAACATATGACTAATCTGATACACTTAGACCAGGTGGGCTTTGTCCCTACGCGTGAAGCTAGGGACAACACCACAAAAGTCCTTAATTTGATCCACAGAGCTAATATATCTAAAGCGCCTTGTACCTTTCTCAGCACAGATGCTGAGAAAGCATTTGATCGGGTGAGCTGGGAATTTATGACAGCAGTCCTCAAGCATATCGGATTAGGTAACCACATGTTGCAATGGATCTCTAATGTTTACTCTTTACCTACGGCTAGGGTCAAGGCTAATGGAATCCTGTCTGCTCCTTTTAATATCTCTAATGGTACCAGACAAGGATGCCCGCTATCACCCCTTCTCTTTGCCCTGGTACTCGAACCCTTTCTAAACACGATACGCAGGAACCCAGATATCTCTGGGATTACCATAGGGCACAGAGAATACAAGATTTCCGCATACGCGGATGATCTTTTATTTTCCTTAACCAACCCGATTATCTCCCTCCCAAATTTAATTAAAGAATTTCAGATATACGGGAACATGTCTAACCTAAAGATTAATTTTGACAAATCAGCAGAAATGGGAATCAATATGCCGATGGAACAACTTTCCTCTCTGAAGTCCAAATTCAATTTCAAGTGGTCGGACAGTCACTTCAAGTACCTGGGCACTAACATACCCAGGGATTTGAAACGCACATTTGAACTGAACTTCCCTCCAATCCTGAGCACAGTTAAAGAGTTACTCGCAGAGTGGGGCAAAGGTCTTCACTCATGGTTTGGGAGATGCAATCTAATCAAGATGTGCATTCTCCCAAAATTTCTATACCTATTTTAAGCCTTACCTATAAGAATCCCCGGTAACTATTTTAAACAAATACATTCCCTATTCATAAAATTTGTGTGGTCACACTCTAAGCCTAGACTAAAAAGATGCTATTTGACTCTACCGAAACACTATGGAGGTCTCGCCCTTCCTGACGCAAAACACTATTATCAAGCTGTGCACCTAGGGAGGATCATTGACTGGAACAGACATGACAAAACTAAATTATGGATCCAAGTAGAGAACCATCAGGTTAATATACCCTTGAAGGGGGCTATCTGGTGTTACGATAAATTACCTAGGGACATGACTTCACACCCGACCATTGGTGCCACGCTGTCAGTGGGATTAAATATACTTAAAAACACTTCATTGACCTCCAAACAATCCCCCTTATTCCCTATTCTGGGGAATCCAGCGTTCGAACCAGGGCTAGACTATTCAAACTATGAGACGCTCTGGGAGGCAGGTAAAGACTGTGCATCACATTATGTGGAAAACGACCACTGGACCTCAATTCAGTCTCTGACGAATGATAACGGGGGTTTTCAACTGTCATTTTGGAAAGCGATTCGGCTACACCATTTCCTTTACTGAATACCAGAAAGGATGCGATATAAGCGCGATATGACAACGCTAGAAGAATACTGTAGAGGGGAGGGCACTCTGCCTCAGGTGCTCTCCAAGACATACTCACTACTCAACACACCGACTGAACAACCAGACTTGCTATTTTTACGAAAGTGGGAACAGGATCTAAAATGTAATTTTACAGCAGCACAAACACAAAACATACTTCAACTTACACTGAAATCATCCATCTGTACAAAAATTCAGGAGACAAATTACAAAATTCTGACTAGATGGTATTACACACCTCAATTATTACACAAATTTTTCCCCGGCACTTCTGATAGATGCTGGAGGTGCGGTTCTGAGGAGGGGACGCTCCTACACATTTTTTGGACCTGTTCACTAGTACAGCAGTTTTGGGTAGCAGTAGAGACAATTGTTAAAAAATTCACGAATCACATAACGCAGAGAGATCCAGCCGTTTTTCTGTTACATGCCACCTCAGCCCCAATTAAATCATATAAAAAGTCAGTGGTCAGACATCTGCTCAATGCAGCGAAGTCCTGTATTCCAGCATTGTGGAAACAGAGTACACCCCCTACGGTGGGAATGTGGCTACGTAGAGTTGAAGAAATCAAAAAGATGGAAGACCTAATACTGACTGCCCAACACAAACAAGACAAACATTCAAGAAACTGGTTATCCTGGAACATATATATTTTCTCAGATGAAGGACAAACCTTACTAAATTCTTGAGAACCCCTTGATTAGGTAGCGGCTGCGGGATGGGACCTTGGCCGGATCCATCGCGTTCGCGTCTATTTATAACCCTCCCCCCTCCCTTTCTCACCCCTTCCACTCTGCCTTTACTTTTTATATATATATTTTTCTTTTTTCTGTGCAATAAGTGGTCTATTATTTCAGTAACAGACAACTTTCCATTCACACCAATTATGTTGGAATTATGTAAGAATAAGCAAATATTGGGAAGATGTCATTCTTGTTATATTGTAATACCGCATGGTGGTTGATATACCTATGGACTACAAAGACGGATTCACGAATTTAAAGAGGATAAATGATGTCATAGGCCAGTTGCTATGCAGATAGAATGGAACACTTTAATGGAAAGGATATATGATGACTGTATCTGTCAGAATGCTATTAGAAAGACCACGGATGTATTATATCGATTATGATATGCTTTTTCTTTTTTCTTATTTGTTTTTGTTTTCTCTTTTCTTTGTCAAAAATTCAATAAAAATTATATTTGAAAGTTCTATTGGCAGATAGCATGTCTAATTTTATTTGTGTTCTTTTTTTAATGCACAATAAAAAAAAATATGGAGAATAATACTTGGCTATGTGTTTTACTTCAAATGACAGTTTGGGAGTAGGCTGTTACATTTAAAAAAATACAATGTAAAATTGGCAAGGAACACCAACATAGTTGTATCTTTGATCTTAAAAACTACAGGATAATTGTGTTGTGGTAACTTGCCCCCCCACAAAAAAAAAAGCATAATAATATTATTCTTGATATCACTAGAAAATAAAAGTATCACCAGCAAAGCAGCTTCATTATTATACCATTAAAGAAGAAGAGAATGTGCGCTGCATTTCGAGATTTCAATATTTTCCGCGTCACGAATGTCAATTCTGCATTACGAACGGTAGTTTAGAAGATCGACTGCTTCTGGCTCGTCCTTGCTTCCAAGTATGCATGTTTGTACTTTGGACTTTTGCCCGACGGACTTGTGTACACACGCTTGGAAAATCCGGCAACAGACATTTGTCCGCAGAAAATTTTAAAGCCTGCCATCCAACATTTGTCCGCGAAAAATCCGACAACAAATGTCCGATGGAGCGTACAAATGGTCAGATTTTTTGCCAACAGCCTGTCATCACACATTTCCCATCAGAAAATCCAATCGTGTGTACGTGGCTTTACTCTGCTACTCTGCAGGCAAGCTGGACTCTGCACAGAACTAAAGATCAGGTGAATTTTACCTTAAAGCGGAGGTCCGGCCATTTAAAAAAAAAAAAAAAAGTCAGCAACTACAAACAGTCGAGCGGCGCTTTGTGAATGGCCCTGTTGTTTTCTGGGACACACACATGTCCCAGAATACAACGGGCCAGCTCACCGAAGAGGAGGAAGTGACAGAACAGCGCCGCGGAATAGGAAGAGGCAGATTAGGAAGACTGCCTAACAACAGGGGTTTCTGGTAAGTAAAACATTTTTTTTTATATATATATTTTTTGTAAAATTTTAATGTCATTTTTTATTTTAGGGTGGACCTCCGCTTTAAGTGGAACTTTACTTATAAAATAAACATTTGGAAAACAAAATATTTTGGACTGCACCTAGGCTTTAAATAGGCTTGCTTTACTTTTTAAATGTTAAATTTTTTAATTTCAATTTATTAAAAAGAAAAACAAAGTTCCAATCCAACAAAAATGGGTTGCCCACGCAGGGGTTATTGCTTCTCACTTTAGAACAAGTAACCGAAAATACCAAGCCACCTGGTTCTCTAGTCAGCAGCATCTCTGCTCTCTTTGGTCTCCCCAACCATGGGCTCTTCAGACTCACTCAGCTTGCAGCACTTTATTGCTGAGGTCCCACTCCTGGTCTCACTGCATAGGGTTCTCCCAGCTCCCTGGGCTTCCCCACTCTTGAGACTCACAGATCCCCTTTTTTGGACTCTCTGGTGGCCTCAGCTCTCTTGGTCCTCTACTGACCCTCTTAGCTGTGCCAACTCTCCCAGTCCCACAGGTAAGAGAATCTCTCTAATATTGAGTCTTGTCTCCCCACTAGGTCAACTCTCTAGGCTGGAGCACACCACTATCCTCACACACCAGCTGTGTATGAATGGACTGAATAGAAACTGTTAACAAAAACAAAAGGTGTGATCTTGAAAACATTTAAAAGTTTCAAATGATTGGTTCTCTTCCTTTTCAACTCATTTTTTCCCATTTCACCTATCTATCTATGAAAGTGGAATGTTTTGCCATTTCTGTTGTTTCATTTTGCAGTTTGAGTTTCCACCATTTTATAACCTTTAACCTGTGTTCTATTGGACTATGCCACACTTACAATGCAAGGAAATTTAAGAAAATCTGTTATATATCTATATTTGACAATATAATAGTGGCTAACATAAGTACAATACTATACAATACAATCCTCTTCCCTTCTTCTTATGTAGTAAGTCAGCAGTTTTAGTGCCACTTCAGTAATGTAGTTCTCACCCCAAGTTTTCTCAGTTTGCTGTCAGCTTCCAACAGCCTTTCTGCGCCTTCTTATGTTTTTTTTTTTGTAGCTTGCACATTATGATTTCATAAATACCTGATAAAATACTATACAAATACATTTTGAAAAAAAGCACAAACTAAGAAGTAATTGGATTTCTCCCACCAAGTTCTTATAAGTAGACCCTAATATGTTATACTATATTAAATGCATCTGTGCAGGGGAAGCGAGGTAAGGTTGGCAAGAGGGGAGGGGTTGCATATCTTTGTTTGCAATGAAGCTGCATAACTATTATTTGCTGTGTGTTTTAGGATTACAATAAAATAAAATAAAAAATGAAAAGGAGAATGGTAGATGCCAGTACTGGTTAGTTATGAGATGACTAAACTTTTTACTTTTAAGCGTGTTTGGCTTTACATTGTACCCCTGAGTAATATTCTCATAGGTCTTGTTCCTAGTAAATTATGCAAATAATCTGTGCAGCAACTTCTACTATTAATATCAGCTGAAAGCGCTTTGAAGGTGGTTGTATAATGATGTCATGCTTAGATGATATTTTAATGAGTATTCAGGAGACCTCATACTGCCATAACCCTTTCACTTTCTAGTGTGAATTCCTTTGAAACTTCTGAATCCCTTTAAACATTTCTAAGCAGGATGGTGATACATGGCAATTCCAATGTGATTGTAAAACAGACGTTTGTAAGACATGCCAGCATATGATTTCTTTAATTGCTATTCATTTATTCTGTATTTCTATTTTTAGGAGTGGCTGATGAAAAAATGGGTCATATATAGCACATTAAAAGTAAGGCAATGTGGGACACTCTGAAACATTAGTATATATATTTTTATATATTACCAAAAGTATTGGGACACCTGCCTTTACACGCACATGAACTTTAATGGCATCCCAGTCTTAGTATGTAGGGTTCAATATTGAGTTGGCCCATCATTTATAGCAAGGTTCATAAAAGACATAGATGAGCAAGTTTGGGGTCAAGGAACTTGACTGGCTTTCACAGAGTCATGACCTCAACCTGATAGAACACCTTTGGGATGAATTAGAGTGGAGATGCGAGGCAGGCCTTCTCGTCCATATCAGTGCCTGACCTCACAAATGCGCTTCTGGAAGAATGGTCAAGAATTCCCATAGACACACTCCTAAACCTTATGGACAGCCATCCCAGAAGAGTTGAAGCTGTTATAGCATCAAAGCGTGGGCCAACACAATATTGAATCCTAAGGACTAAGACTGGGATGCCACTCAAGTTCATGTGTGTGTAAAGGCAGGCATCCCAATACTTTTGGTAATAGAGTGTATGTAAATATGATCAGTTTAAAGTAAACCCTGTTATAAAACAAAATGCTGTCAAATGTTCCTTGCAAGAAAATAGTATGCTCACATCTCAGGTGGCCCATGTCTTCTTCCTATCCTCTGTTCCAGCAGTGCAGTCTCCAACAGTGCCTTCGGCATTCAACACTTCTGGGAATGTCAGATGCCTGTGCCCCCGCTGTATGCTAGTTCCTTCTCAGAATCCCAACTTCATTGGTGTATCTTGCAATAAAATCAATGTCATGCTTTCGCACTAGAAACCCACAAGTATTGAATTATTCTACAATATGAAAAGTATGACACCATAAATCAGCTTTAGTAAGTGGTGATATCGATGCAGTTCTTACGAGATCTTGCCACTGGACTCTCCAGCGGTGATTTTAACATATGATTCAACCTGCTAGCAATTGTGCAAAGCTAAAATATACTGTACATTTTGAATAAAAGTGGTTCTAAAGCCCCAAGGGTTTTCACCTTAATGCATTCTATGCATTAAGGTGAAAAACCTTCTGGTCTGCAGCCCCCAAACCCCTCCTTTCCCTTTTCCTCACCGGAGCCCATTCGATCCAGCAATGTGCATGAGAGCAGCGGCTCCATCTGCTGTCTCTCTCCTTACTGGACAGATTGATAGCAGCAGGAGCCATCAGCTCCCACAGCTATCAATTGAATCCTATGACACGGGAACAAGAGCAGGGCCAAATCCCACTGTCTGTGTCAATGGACACAGCAGTGGGACCCGGGAGCAAGCACGCAGGGTGCAAGTGGCTTTCCCTGGGGGCACCCGATGAAGAGGAGGAGTCTGGAGCGCCAGTAGGGGAACTCAAAAGAGGATCAGGACTGCTCTGTGGAAAACTATTGCACAGAGCAGGCAAGTATAGGCATGTTTGTTATTTTTATAACAAAAAAAAATCGAAGGTTTACAACCACTTTAGGTTTCCCTTAAATATATGACAAAGGCTGCTTTTTTTCCACTCAAGCCAAATGTCAAACTGACCCCTTATTTCTTCATGTCTTTCAAAGGAGTATACAGTTTGTTTGAATTACTAAAGGAATAGTCAGATTAAGCTGAAAAAATTTCACTTGGAATACCTAATGCTGATAAATAAAAAAAAAAAACGATTTTTGCTTGCACATGATTGGATTATTGAACACTGAATAAACATGTGATATTACAGTTGTAAATTAAGTGTTTTTGTATCTAATTTTGAATATAGCAGCGAAGAGTTAGAATCAAGGTTGCTTTTTTTATTTCTGCCTGTGTCCCCAGTGGGAAAATTTCCCTTCTATCCTGTCCCACAGACATGACAGGAATAATAGAATGGAAAACCTACCTTTGGCAGCTGTCACGAAACTTGTGTCCTCATTGGTAAATTTCCCCCATTCCTGTTTCAACAATCAAGCCATGGGAGTGAATCAGACAGGTCAGAAAATGGGACTATACTGTATCTCTCTTAACAAGTAAAACATGTTTTGGCTTGAGTTACTCTATAATATATATGAAAATATTATACATTTTTTTCTGTTTCTTTAAAAAAAAATGCGTAAATGTCATAATGTAATTGCAATTAAAATGCATACTTACATGTTATAGTTAAGTTCTATTTCTTGATATTGTACATTTCAGAAAATGGAAAGTAAAAGAGACAAAAAATAACAGCAAGTATTTAAGTATAAATTTATATAAAATAATAATGGGGTCCCTGTGGGTTTGTGCTTAGGACTGTCTCGTACACATGATGAGAATATCGGACAAATGTGTCGTAAGATGTGTAATGTATTGTATTGTATTGTAATTTATTCTTTTGTTTCTTGTGCACTCGATTTTTGGATCAAACAAAACGTTTTTTCCTGTTATTATACATGAAACATTTTCATGCTTGTCCCTTCGGATAATTTTGCATGAACTGTTATGATCGGCTTTCAAAACCTGAGTAATTAATGATTAATAAACACTCCCAAAGCGGTATTTTTTGTCCGATTTTCTCACCGTGTGTACTAGGCATAATGCATACTAGCCATAAGATAGATGCTCAAATATTTGTGTGCTCTGAGTTTTGACTGTAGTGACAGAAATGTGTCATTGGAATTATAGATACTTGAGCTTTCTTTTTTTCCTTCATCTGTAACATCTTTACACATAAAGTTAAAAAAGGTATGTTGTGTAGAACTCAATGATGTTATAAGACCTAAATAATAAAATAGATGCAATAGTCATTACCATAACACCATATATTCAACATATATCTCTGGATCAGCACAGCGTGTACATTATTACATTAACTACCAATTTAAATACACGTGAGTTTATGGTCCACATGTCACCTATCATGACAATATTTAATTGTGCAATACATATGGAAAATGAAAGGGTAATGTGAGTCATACACCCATTTAAATTGCCCATAGATCTGATAAAGCTCACTTGTATTTTCTTAACACCATAGAATTAAAACACTTTCCAGGTTCTTGTTACCTTAAGTGGACAAGCTAATGCTTAAATGATTATGTTCTGCTTGTGGTATTTTAAAAACAAAGAACATCTGATTCCACTCCAATGATTTACATTCCCTATATAGTACATTGTACTCTGGTTGACTTTGTAATCCTCTTTCCCCACCAAAGCCTTCTAATTCTATTCACAGCAAAATGCATGAGTCATGCCGCAACTGAATTATACCCGAACTATCATCTGTATCAGAAATGCATTCAATTTGTCAAAAAAAAAAAAAATTGATGCATATTAATCATGTAAACTGTTCTGTTGCTCTTCCAAGCAAGATTTCTTTATCTATTTTGACACTTATTTAAAAAGATTTGTTTATTTTATGCTGAATGTCTAATAAAGGGTACACTAATATATACACTGTGTACAATAAACAACAAAAGGTTTTAAAAATACCATATGTCTCTATCAGTTGCCATATCCCTAGCTATAGCAAAATGGCCTGTAACAATGGGCAAAGTGGACAGATAACAGATTAGTTACATAATGTAAAAATGTGAATGCACATATTGCAGGAAAATGGACCTTATGTTATAGTTATATGTTATCTTATAATGGACTAACAGTTATAAAAATGAGAGAAGTTAGTCAATGCAATAATTGATTGTCTTAATTAGACCAAATACAATTGGGACAATATGTATTAATACAGTTTCTTAAAAGAGACAATAATCTGCAACATATTAAAAGACACCAAAAGAAAATGTACATAAATTCAAAACCACCATGTGGTCAATGAGGTTTAATGTTGATAAATGTAAAGTTATGTTGGGGGCTAAGAATATGCATGCATAATACATACTAGGGGGAGTACAACTGGGGGAATCAATGGTGGAGAAGGATCTGGGGGTTTTGGAAGATTATAAGCTCAATAATAGCATGCCATGCCAAGCTGCAGTTTCCAAAACAAGCAAAATCCTTTCTTGCATTAAGAGAGGCATGGACTCCAGAGAGGAAAATATAATTTTTCCCCTGTACAAATCATTAGTAAGCTCTTTATCTGGAATATGTAGTTCAGTTTTGGGCGCCAATTCACAGAAAGGATATGTACATAATATAACTGTATACTAACATTTATAGGCAAAGTTGATCCAGGGAATATCCAATTGCCTCTCCAGGGATCAGGAAGGAATTTTTTCCCCTGTTGGAGCATATTGGATCATGCTTTGCTGGGTTTTTTTGCCTTCCTCTGGATCAATTGTGGGTATAGGATTGTGTATATGGCATTGTATGATTTTTTCCCCCTTTTATTGGTTGAACTAGATGGACTTGTGTCTTTTATGCGATCTATATGTAACCATATACTGTTTATATAGTACAGCACATGTTCTATGTCTAAAGTTTACAAAAACCCTAAACTCAACTCAACAATTGTAAGTCTTCTTTAGAGGGTTGGTATAATACAAAGAATTACTCAGCATAACATTATGTGGGATGGCTGCCTTTGCCAGGGGCAGTCACATGACAGTGTCCAATATAGCACAAAAGATGCAATAAACTCCCCACAGAATGACCCCACCAATAACCTTAAAAAGCCTCAATCAAAAAGTACCAGGACAAGGGCCAAAAAAAATCCCCCCCAAAATGTGGTATAAAAGACTTCAATGGAGTTAACATGAATGGTGTCAACAAAAGTGGATCAACATTCCAAAAAAGTGGAAGAATAAAAATAATCCTGCAATCACAGCCACTGCTGCATCACCACATCGATAGGCATAGCCACATCGAGAAGCCTATCAATGTGGTGATGTGGCTGTGTAGGCAGGTATAAGATGCTTTAAAAAAACAGTTTTTATTAACTTCTGTTACAGCTTGGATTTCCTGCACAGTAAGCTGGTATTTCCTGGTACCTGGAACTTGCCTACCTCCTTCTACCTCAATACATTTTTGATGGCCAGTGAGGAAGCCCATTATAGTGATGAGCCAAGAGTGATAAGGTGATAGGAGCAGGAAAGCACAACAAGCTCCACCACCACCTGGAAGTGTCCCAGCTTTGCTTGTTCAGATCTTCCCCACATTTGGACATAGTAGTGGGAACTGGGGGTATGTCAGGAGTGTGCAGACACATCTAGGCGCCTACTCTTTATATCTGCCCAAATTTTTTTTTTTAGGTGACAAAGTTTAAGTTACTGAACAGTAGTAAGAGAAATAAGCCTAATGTACAGTATAAATATTATAACACTTAAAGGATAGGTTCACCCTTGGGAACATGTTACATGTTTCACCCCGTTCTTAGGGTGGAACCTGTAACATGTTCCCACTCCTGCATCCACCGCCCACTCCACCGCCTCTAGTTACAGTGAGCGGGGGTCTTCTCACCCCAATTTCTGTCACTATTTTAAAAAATTGAGAAATACAAGTACCGACAGCCTTTGTGGCTGTTGGCTTGTAGTTCTCAATGAACTACCATGGCGCTGTTGAACGCTCTGGTAGTTCATTGTCTCTTCCTGTTAGTGTGTATCTGACTGCCTGTACGAGGTTCAAATCTGCAAGTCCTGCATGGAACCCGTGATCTGCTGATCACAGGTGCAATGCTTTACAAGCTCCAAGTAAAAAAGAAAAAAATAAATAAATAAATAAAGATGAAAACCCTGCCTAACTGTCCACAGAACATAAGGGCCAGCTGCTTAAAACCCTCTTTCAGTGATGTTTGAGCAATTCTTTTGCTTAAAGTGGGGTTCCCATTTTAAAAAAAATAAATAAAAGTCAGCAGCTACAAATACTGCAGCTGCTGACTTTTAATTGGACACTTACCTGTCCCAGGGTCCAGCGATGCGGGGGATCGAAGCCCCGCTCGCCCCCCCCCCTCCGCTCGGCGGCCCCGGCATTTTAACTGTGGGCGCCCGACTGTGGCTTCACAGCCGGGCACCCACTGCTCATGCACGAGCCGCGTCGCGCGTCGTCACTGATCCCGTAATCATCTGGGACCGGTCACGTGTTCCGGATGATTGACAAGAGGGAGGGAGGAGAGGCGATCTCCCTTCCTGCGCCAAGGGAAGTGATGTCACCAGCCCAGGCACCAAAGGAGGCAGACTACGAGGGACCCCCTAGCAACAGCCATTTAGAGGTGAGTAAAAAAAAAAAATTTTCTCCAAATGTTTTTTTTTATTTTTTTTAAGCACATTACTAATTTTTTTTGGGGTGGAACTCCACTTTAACTACATGAGAACAGAGAACTGGTGTTCCCAATGTTGCCTGTTACTTTGCCTGCTGTAGACTCCTGACTAAATGTCGCCTACCACGAGAAGATACATCACACATAAGAACAAGACATCTGGAAGTGAACCCACTACTACTACTACTAAATCTACCTGCTGTCTCAATAAAAAAACTGCAGTCTAGTAAAGGCTTCTTACAGTGTACAAATTGTATGCTCTAATTTTGACTTCTTGATTATAAACCTGGCTGGCCTCCCCCCTTTGAAATTGCCACCTAGTAAAAAATAGTTAAAAATATTTTGCATGGAATCAGTACAATATCTCTGGCTTTTTACTGTGAAATAATGCACTCTAATTTTGATTTCCTGATTATAAACTTTGACTTATTGGGTAAAACCTGCCTGATCTATCCCTCTTAAACTGTGGCCTACTAAAGTTGCTGACAGAGTGTGCATGTACTGTACACCTTTTCAAATAACACACTTTATTTTTTATTTCTTAAAAAGGAACTGCAAGTGGGAGAACTTGCACAATTGGTGGCTGACTAAATACTTTTTTGCCCCACTGTACTATGATTCTGTACTTGCCAAATATGCTGCAGAAATCTCCCTCCGCTAAGTCTGGCTGCATCCATTTTAACTGTGGGCAGCTAAAGCTGCTGCCTGTTCACTTCCTGGATTTACACAGACACACAGAGGCACACCTCCAGCTCTGCAGCCCTGCAGATTTCATTGGCCCTCTTATGACTCATCCTCCCTCCCTTCCTGGCACACTCTCACGAGAGTGAGAGAGAGAGCTGTGCATGATGTCATAAGCTAAGGCTAATGACCAGACAAGAAACAGGAAGTGGGCTGTATAAGGTATTTACTGGCAGAAAGAAAAATGTTTTACTATCCAAAGTTAAAACAACAAGGGTAGAAGATTTAATAGTTGGAAAGATGAAAAAAATGACTGAAGGTCCGCTTTAATTAAAACCTACCTAGCCTCTCTCTTTGAAACTGCAGCCTACTGAAGCTGCTTTTGTCATTGCTACTTACCTTCAGCAATGTAGTACTGGCACCTCCTGCAAATGCTTGGCTGCAGTGTCACTTGTGTTTTACCTGGAGTGTATCACCTGTGTCAACTGATGCAGTGGTACGATTTGGCAGCTAACACAATCCTTCTTTTAGCTAAATAAAACATTTTTGACCTCACAGACTTCAATAGAAAGTCCTGAAAATGCCCAACATGAACTTTTTAGATGTGTTTTAAAAGTGATTTGTTGCGCATTTTCCTGCTTCCACCCCTAATCCCCCCCCCCCCCCCAAAGTATTAATTGGCTAAAACAAAACACCTAAGGCTTGAATACACATGTAAAACACTTGTCATAGGGGCGTGGCCTGGAGCGGCATGCAGTAGGACGCAACTAGACAGAGCTCCGCCGGCCATTGATCCGTTTCTCACATCCTGGGACCGACAAACGACTTTCTTTAGCCCTGAACATACCGCCGCTGTACCGGCAACTTACAGGAGCCATGTCACCTACCAAAAAGGCATCTGCTGCGGCCGCAAAACTTGAGCAATACCGCCGGCCAGGCACGGACCCCTCCAGCCAAGATGGCGCCGCCGCGCCGGACGAAGAACCTCCTGCTGGGACTGACACAGCGAGGGTGCTGGAGGCGATCTCATCATGCCAGGAAGCCGTAACAGTATGCCAGACATCCCTCACAGCGCGGATAGAAGAGGTTAAGGTGGACATTTCACTGGTAAGACAAGATTTTCAAAAACTAAAAGGCAGGGTCACTGAGGCAGAGAACAGGCTGAGCAATATGGAGGACTCCCTCCCCCCCCTGCAAAATACAACATCTGAGCTGCAGCATCAAGTGAATCAATTGATTCAGAAACAAGATGACATCGAGAATCGCCTCAGGCGATGCAACCTCAGATTTGTGGGTCTCCCTGAGGGGTCAGAGGGGAGAGACCCCCCCACGTTTCTTGAAAATCTGCTCTGCGATACATACGGCAGAGATTCCTTTTCCCCTACATTTGTAGTAGAGCGGGCACACCGCATGTCGGGCAGACTACCACCACCTGGAGCCCCCCCACGCACCTTTATTGCGAAGTTCCTGAACTACAGGGATAGGGATGCCATACTTCGCCTCAGCAGACTGAAAGGGAACATCCCTTTGGGAAACAAAATGATAGCGATTTATCCAGACTTTTCTGCAGAGGTGCAGCGGAAAAGGCGCACATTTATGGAGGTCAAAAGGCGCCTCCGCATCAAAAACATCAAATACGCCATGCTTTTCCCGGCCCGCCTCCGGGTAGAGGGAGAGGACAGAGCACACTTTTTTGAGGACCCGGAAGCCGCCATCGCCTGGCTGGAACAGAGGGAAAACCACGGATAAGTCTCAGCCTTACTTTTGCTCACCTATATGCCCCTGTGGTCCCTGGGGATCTTCCACTCTCCTGCACTCAGTCCCTCTCTACGGATTGAATTTAAGTTTGAACCTTCACGCAAAAAATCATGGGATGGATTGCCCGTCCCTACACTCCCTTCTTATTCCCCCTCCTATTCTCCGGGGACGGATAACCTCTTTTCACCTCTACAGGGACTGGATATACCCTTACACATCATGGACTACGACCGGACTTTAACCAACACCGCAGCAATATATCCCTTCAAGAGCACCCAGATGACAACAAAAAATGAGATCTTATACCACATACCACCTAGAGCAACTGTTCAATGGGCGTTTTGCAGCCCCACGCCACCAAGACATACCTCAGCTACTTACCCATACTCACCCTAACAGGGTCCACATAGGCAACCGACGGAGCTTGACAACGTCTACAAAGTACTCACCAAGAATGGCGAGTAAAGTCCTAAAATGCGCAACGACACGCAGCGTATTTTCACCCCACGCAATACAGTTTACCACCTGAAATGGAGCAAACCATCTCCGGCAACGCTACGCATGCGACTTGGGACTTCCAAGACTATTGGTAACCCTAGTATAGCAACTGCCATTCACACATGTTCATGTTCTAACCTTTTTTCCACAGGTGGGACAATGTTTATGCCCAGTTGGCAGTTCGGGATTGAAGCTCGCACCAGGTTTGGAAGGTGCAGAGCGGGGAGGGGGGAAGGGGTTTTCAGATTTCCGAATGTTCTACTATTCTACCCAAAGTCTAAACCATTTGATTGCTATCACAATAACCTCATGGTGTTCTTGTTACCGGTCACATTTTTCGGTGTATGTGCTAGGCAATTTGGGGGATGGGGGGGGGATCTGAGTCCTGGGGCTCAATACTACATGCACACATCCAAATGACTAACTTAAAATTTATTACATGGAATATCCGTGGGCTCAGGGAGCCCATTAAAAGGTCGGCGGTGTTTTCAATACTAAAAAAACAGAGAGCTGATGTGGTGGCTCTGGTAGAAACACACGCTGAAGGCCTCGCACATAGAGTGCTTAAGAGACCGTGGATTGGATGGGCGTACCATTCAACACACACTACACTATCTAGGGGAGTCTCAATTTTAATCGCTAAAAGCACTCACTTTGAGCTCCAGGACTCAGTGGTCGACTCATTGGGCAGGTATGTTTTACTGAAAGCTAAGATACACGGGGATACGCTTCTCCTTATGGCGTTCTATGTACCACCGCCGTTCAGCGCGGGTGTCATTGCTGCTGGGTTCGACTTCATGGCTTTGCATCCTGGCACCCCTGCTGTGTGGCTCGGTGACTTCAATAACGTTCTAGATCCAGCCATAGACAGACTCAACACGTCGACTACAGAACCAATGGCGTCACACCCCACAAGATTTGCCAGACTCCTATCTGATTTTAACCTAGTGGATACGTGGAGGACCAGGAACCCTGCAGACAAGCGATTTTCCTGCTTCTCCACGTCCCACCGAGCCATGTCCCGAATAGACCTAATATTGGTATCTAAAGTGCTCCTCCCTAGACTGTTGGACGCGGGCTTCTCTCCTAGGTCCCTATCGGATCACTGCCCTTACTGGGCCATGCTTTCCGTCCCCCACAACCGTCCTCCGACGTCGTGGAGGTTAAACCCCTTCTGGCTGACACTGTTGCCGGAGGAGGATGACCTCTCGACGGAGTGGGGAAACTACTTTCACATCAACGAGGGGTCCGCCTCGGTTCAGGTAGTGTGGGAGGCATTCAAGAAACACGCACGTATGATACTAACCAACAGAATTAACAACCTTAAAAGAGTGTCAGAATCGGCTATAATTAAGGCGGAGGAGAGCCTCCGGGATGCTGAAAAGACATTTCTCGAGGCCCCCACTGCAGATAGAGCTGACAACCTCAAACTTTGTTCAAGGGTGTTGACCCAGCTACACTACGAAAAGTCCAAAAGAAAACTTTTTTTCCATAGGCAAAGGTCATTCGAGCATGGGGAACGGGCGGGAAAACTCCTTGCATATTTGATACATAGCGAGGATAGACCCCCTGTGGTAATCTCACTGCGTTCATCCAGTGGAGCTATAGAAACAGAACCACATAGAGTTACAGATATCTTTAAAAAATTCTTCCACAAACTCTACACAACAACAGCCTCACCCGACACCACCCCAATAGAAACATTCCTAGGAGAGCTGACAATCCCCCAGCTCTCTGCGGAACAAGTTGAGGAACTAGAAGCCCCACTGACAATAGACGAGGTATCGGGAGCCCTGGCGGAATTCCCGGCCTCGAAGTCCCCGGGCTCGGACGGCCTACCAGTGGAGTTCTACTCCACATACTCGGAAGTACTGATCCCCAGACTGCTACAGCTATATGAGGCCATATTCAAGGACTCTAGACTACCAGCATCCATGAGAGAGGCCACCATAGTATTAATCCCCAAACCTGGGAAGGACCCACTTATTCCCGAGTCCTACCGCCCCATATCTCTACTTCAAGTAGACATAAAAATCCTTGCAAAAATTCTAGCCATCCGCCTCAATAAAGTAATCCTTTCCTTAATTCATAGTGATCAAGCGGGGTTTATGCCGGGCAGAAATACATCCTTCAATCTTAGAAGACTGTTCATAAACCTACAAGCCACACATGACAATATAGGGTCCAGAATAATCGTCGCCTTGGATACAGCCAAGGCGTTCGATTCAGTGGAATGGGAATACCTGTGGAGGTGCCTGGGCAGATTCGGATTTGGCCCTAATTTTATAAAATGGGTACAACTCTTGTACCAATCTCCATCAGCAAGGGTATTAGCGAACGGACTACCATCTGACCAATTCCTGTTATCTAGGGGCACGAGGCAGGGGTGCCCTCTGTCGCCTCTACTGTATGCACTGGCGGCAGAGCCCTTGGCCGAGGCCATCCGGGCACACCCCGAAATTAAAGGACTTAGCAGGGGAGATGTGACCGAAAAAATCAGCACCTACGCAGACGACACCCTGCTATACCTGGATGACTCTGAGAGTTCCTTACCCCTAGCACTGGACCTTATAGAACGATTCGGCAGGTTCTCCGGCCTCCGGATCAACTGGGACAAATCCCAGATATTACCTCTTGACAGCTTCCCGCAACCCAGGGACAGGGCCGAACTACCCCTGCAGAGAGTAGACACTATAAAATACTTGGGTATAAAAACCACAAAAGACCCAGCAGACTACGAGACACTCAACATAACCCCACTGTTTGCAATGCTTAAGCACAAAACACAGGTGTGGGCCCGCCTTCCACTGGGAGTAATGGGACGAATTAATTTGACCAAAATGGTCCTCCTACCTAAAATTCTCTACATGATCTGGCACTCGCCAATATACCTGGTGCTTAGGCATTTCAAGCTGATGGAAGCCATCATAAAGCCATTCGTATGGGGCAATAAAAGACATAAAATAGCATGGCAGAAACTTAAAAACCCCACGGACCTGGCGGGAATGGCTGTGCCGGACCTTAATATTTATTACATCGCAGCGCAGCTATCCCAGCTATTCCATGTGGATAAGACAGACAGGAAAAGATTCCTACACTTAGTGTGCCCAGGGTGGTCCCAGGTGTCACAGGACCCACTAACTGTGATAGCGGGGAAAGCCACAGGGGCAGACAGGAACACCAACCGTAAAACACTACCTTATCACTATACCAAAATATGGAATCTGTCCATGCATAGACTCCAACTACCAACGATTAACGAGTTCACTCCTCTGTGGCACAATTCGAACCTCCCTGAGTTTGATGTGCTACCAGACAGTGAACTATGGAGCTCCAGAGGGATCATTTATCTACTACATATTGTACACCACGACAGGCTAAAAACGTTTGATAGGCTAAAAACAGAATACATGCTCCCAAACCAAATGCTTTTCAGGTACATGCAATTGCGTCATGCTTTTTACGCGCAGTTCCCTTCAGGGGAATGTCACATGGTAGGCAACCCATTAATGGAAGCAGTGAAATGCCCTGACCCAAAAAAACTAATCTCCCAGTTCTACTCAATGCTAACGATACCACAGGCTACTTCATCAGCCTACGCCCTGAAAACAAGGTGGGAAGGAGAGGTAGGCACACTGGCAGACGACGAATGGAGTGATGCTCTAGACGCATGCAAACTAGTGTCCCCCAGACTGTCAGACCGCTTGACCCAACTTTTCATGATCCACAGAGCATACCTCACGCCATTAAGATTGTCCAAATACAGGGAGGGTCAATCCACAATGTGCATAATTTGTAACCAAGCTACCGGAACCTTTTTTCATTTATTGTGGCAGTGCCCCCAAATCCAGGCATACTGGGTACAAGTGGTGAGATTCCTCCACGACACAATGGGCTCCCCCGTAACACTGCAGCCCAAACTCTGCCTATTGGGTATTTTATCAGATCCCGAAATAAATAAATTCCAAAAGGTCTTTGTGCACGAAACACTCTTTTCAGCTCGAAAAGTCATCGCTAGGGCCTGGATGAGACCTAATCCTCCGGAGTTCCCACACTGGCTAGCTGAGGTCAACAATACACTACCCTATAAAAAACTGATCTACATACACAGAGGATGCCCCCTAAAATATGAGCAAATATGGGACAAGTGGACACAGTCACCTGACACCTGTACTTAAAAACAAATTAGGTGACAAGGTAGCCCGGGGGCTGGGCCCCCCCCCCCCCCCCGGCCACGTATGCTAAGATACTACAACACGATCAAGCCAAATTAGCACAATAAGACAGAATGGCTTTACAAGCACACCATGGGTAAGAAGGTAACCAAAAGGAAAAAAGAGCCGAGACATGGGTTAAAGTATTGAATAAAACTCTACTTATATGTTTTGGAAAAAATACTGTTACTCTTTATGGTTCTCACAGGGTACACCATACTCCTTTTATTTCCTGTCTTTATTTTTTGTTAATCCTCAATAAATCTGCATTTAATGTAAAAAGCTTTGACAGAACATACCTGATTCAACTACATTGTTAGAACTATCACAACTTTGTTCCGTGCAAGGCCCAACAAACTGGCATAATACTCTTGCTAATGTATAACCTGCAGATTTTACAATGTATTTGTGCACAATGTACCTCTGTAATTCTTTATTTTTTTATGACAAATAAAACTTTTCTGATTAAAAAAAAAAAAAAACACTTGTCATAGATTTGCAAAACTTATAGCTCATATATGCTTTCAAAACTCCCTAATAAAAATGCCTGAAAATTGCTCTGCCGATGCGCGAATGCAGCCAAAAGTCTTAATAAAAGGAGTATCCTCTTTCCACTGTACAGTATTTTTTTGCTTTGTATAAGTACCATAATGTCAGTGCCTTTGCCCTTTGTTTGACAGCTTTAGCCTATCAGCTTAGAAAATGGCCAGAATTTGCCGTTTGTGGACTTTATAATGGGTTAGACAAATGGCCTGCATACCGGCTGTGGGGCAAATCATTAAATTCCTCATAAAGAAACTGTACATTTGCCATGTTGTCTACATGATCATTATAATGACAAATAAAAAAGACACAACCAGATTTTTTGCTGTTTAACTGTTTGGTGTGGTCAGATCAATTAAAAAATGACCTTCCATTTTCTTTTCTGGTGACCCTAGTCACCAAGACAGAGAGCAATCAGAAATCAAAACTTTACAATTGTCATTGGAGCAGAGGAGGGTGGAAATCTCCCAATGGAGAAGCCTGTTTTTCGTGACAGCTGTCAAAGGTAAGGTTTCATCTCATTATGGGGAAAGCTTACACCCACTTCCTGCTTTGTCTGTATGAAGGAGGCATTGCTCTAGTGTGTACCTAGACAAGAGTCATCTTCTCTAAACTCATTCAAATCAAATCTAAAAACTTTTTTTCTTTAGACAAGTTTTCACATAATTGTCCTTTTTTTCCTTTATGGTATTCTGTGTATTTCTTGTGTTTTCCTTGTAAAGTACTTTGAGAATCTAACTTTAAAGGTTCTATTCAAAATAATGTTTATTATCATTAAGAGTGAAAACTTGACAATGTTTCTCTCCCTTTTCTACACCTTACAAAACTAGAAGAAAACATTTGGTTGCAGACGGTTACACTTGACTTATATACAAAATATTACCTATTGTAATTCATTTTTCTCTGCTAAATCTTTGTTCAAACTACTGCCAGCACTGCTCTTGGAAAAAATCAGTACTGAAAGAAATATGGAGGCTGCTGCTGACCTTTTGTTTCTAATAAACTAATTACCTGTGGGTCACCCTGATTATTTGTCTTCAGTATTTTGGGGCTCTTGCTCCCTATAGATATATTGAAGAGGTACAACATACCCCCTACTGATTCAAATTATAGCTCTGCAATCAGCAAAGATCATGCTTCCTGCTCATTGGAAAGCTCCGGTTGTTACTCAGCAAGAGTAACTGTTTCCCCACAAAGAACATGGGTTCCACTCTAAGCAAAATACAAAAGAAGAGAGCGCAAAACCGCCCTAGTGTAACTCGGCTTTAATATGGTAAAGTTAAAAACACTACAATGGTCAAACTCACATTGTGTGAAGATAGATACAGCATAGGGATTCCACTGTGGCTGCACTCCTAAAACCACCTCAAGATCCCGACAGGGGAAGGGGGATCCATGGACGTTCAACCTAGCTGCCCAGATCCTGGCAGCACATTTGAGGCTATCCACCACCACGCTCGAAGTGCAGATCCTAATGCGCATGCGCCTGGTCCAGCAGGCACTGCTCTCAGACCTGAAGGAGGCCATGCCTCTGAAACATGTTGTCATGGCAACTGTGTGATGTCCACACTCTCTTCCCTCCTGTGTCCTGCTTGTGTGGGTTTGTGTGCCCTTGGAGAGCAGCGCCTGCTGGACCAGGAGCATGCGCATTAGGATATGCAAGCCGAGCGTGGTGGGGGATAGTGGTGCATGTGCTGCCAGGATCCGGGCAGCTAGGTTGAACATCCATGGCTTCCCCTTCCCCTCTCGGGATCGTGAGGTGGTTTTAGGAGTGCAGCCACAGTGTAATCCTTATGCTGTATCTATCTTCACACAATGTGAATTTGACCATTGTAGTGTTTTTAGCTTTACCATATTAAATCCAAGTTACACGAGGGTGGCTTTGCGCTCTCTTCTTTTGTGTTTTGCCTAGATGTGTTCCTGCCACCCAGAAGATCCATAGAGAGCAGCAGCACCCTTTGACTTGTCTAATTATCACCAATAACCAGCTGGAGGGCTATACTAAACTGTTGATCAGCGCATCTGCTAGTTTTTTCTTATGTGTGTATTTTTTGTATGGGTTCCACTCTGCAGCTTTTGGGCAGACTTTTCTACTTAGGCTGTGACTGAAAAGAAAACAAACTAACAAACTGTAAGGCTCCATACACACTGGGCTTAAAAAAACTGCCTGTTCCCTTAACAGAATAAAACTCTCATATAGAATGTTTTTTTTGTACATAGGCGAGTTTAGTAGAGTTTTGCGATTTGAGGAAGCTCCAATCAGAAATGCAAACCAGAAGGGTTTTTTTCCTACGTCTAAACATTGAGCTTAAAATATGCCTGTAATTGCCCTAATGTACATGGACACATAGGATATCATTGAGCTGCTTCTACAAGCAAAACACAAAACTCTTGTAGAAGCAACGTTTTTTAAGCTAGTGTGCATGGAGCCTAATGCCGCATACACACCTTCGGATTTTCCGACTGGGAAATGTTGGATGTGAGCTCGTTGTCGGAAAGTCCGACCGTGTGTATATTCCATCGAACATTTGCTGTTGGACTTTCCACAAATACATTTTTGATAGCAGGTTCTCAAATTTTTCACCAACAAAACTTTGTTGTCGGAATTTCCGATTGTGTGTAGACAAGTTCGACGCACAAAAGTTCATGCATGCTCGGAATCAAGCAGAAGGAGCCGCACTTGCTATTGAACCTCCTTTTCTCGGCTCGTTGTACGTCTTGTACCTCACCACGTTCCCACATTCGTAATTGTTGGCCAACATTTGTGTGACTGTGTGCATGCAAGACAAGTTTAGGCCAACATCCTTCGAACAAAAATCCACGGTTTTGTCGGAATGTCCGATCATGTGTACGGGGCATCAGACTTTGCAAACCTTTTTTGTTTTGATACACTTATGCCCTGTACACACGGTCGGACAATGATCGGACATTCCGACAACAAAATCCTAGGATTTTTTCCGACGGATGTTGGCTTAAACTTGTCTTGCATACACGGTCGGACAAAGTTGTCGGAAAATCCGATTGTTCTGAACGCGGTGACGTAAAACACGTACATCGGGACTATAAACGGGGCAGTAGCCAATAGCTTTCATCTCTTAATTTATTCTGAGCATGCATGGCACTTTGTGCGTCGGATTTGTGTACACACGATTGGAATTTCTGACAACGGATTTTGTTGTCAGAAAATTTTATAGCCTGCTCTCAAACTTTGTGTGTCGGAAATTCCTATGGAAAATGTGTGATGGAGCCTACACACAGTCGGAATTTCCGACAACAAGGTCCTATCACACATTTTCCATCGGAAAATCCTATCGTGTGTACAGGGCATTAGAATGCAGTTCATTAATTTAAAAGCTAAATTGAACTTTAAAAGTTGCCCAGTGTTTTTTAAATGCTTTGCCATTGCTTGCTGAACACAGTGCTCTTCGGACTAGAGAATATATGTTTGAAAAATGTTTACAGTACTTAACCTCATCTGTCTACATAGTGGCAGGATTTTCATCACTACAGCCTATACAAGCTCCCAAAACTCTACTTTGGATTCTCCTTGGTGCAATTTCTAAGTGTATAAGGCAAAACTTGGTCTGATAAGAATATGAATATATATTTGTTCTAGCCTTCCCCCTCTGAGTAGTACAGAATGACCCCCTAAATAATGTGGCAGACTAATATTTAAAATAAAATACTTGGCTTATTGTGGGGAAGGAAAAACGTTGGGGGCCAGTCAATTTAGTCTTTTCTTGAAATCATTTACTCTGCAAACTCTGAACAGATGTTTGGGGGCACAGGATACTTAAAAAGACAAGATAGTTTAGGAAGAGTAATCACTGTCTGTTTTATTTAAAGCCAAACTTATGTTCTTCCTTTCTTAAAGCGGAGTTCCACCCACAAAAAGTGTAGCTGCTGACTTTTGATAAACAGACACTCATCTGTCCCACGGTCCAGGGATGCGGATGCCCGAAGGCTTGCTCTTCTCCCCCTCCCCTACCATGGCAACGGCATTGTAAGTGTGGGCACCCGGCTGTGACAGCTTGCTGCTTCACAATCAGGTGTGCACTGCGCATGCGCGAGTCGCGCTGCACGTTGCGAATGGCTGGGCAATCTTCTGGGATCTGTGACATGTCCCAGAAGATTGCAGGGAGAGAGGGGGAAGAGGAGAACTTCCGCTCTGGGCCACAGTCCCAGGAGCGGAAGTGAGAGCTGGGTACCTGTGGAAACTAGGTACCCGCTCCCCCAGCCCCCAAAAAAATTACATGCGAAATGTGGCACGTCAGGGGGTAAGGATTTATTAAAGCGGAAGTTACACTTTTGGGTGCAATTCTGCTTTAACTGCCTAAGTCTTTAGCACAAGCCTGGAAAGAGAAAGAAGACTCTCACAATGGCATCCTCACCAGACAGAAGTCCAGGAGGGAAGACCCTTGTGGAAAGCTGCTCCAAATATCTATCACCTTTCCTTAGCCCATACCACTGCACCACAACCCTCACTGATTGCTAGGGTATATACATATTCTTATCTCATACATTATTACCCCCCACACACACAAATTAATGGAGGCAGATCAATAGCAGTAGGCAGAAATGTCCTGAGCTTTGGAGAGGCCTGCTGAGCACAGAAAAAATTAACAAAGCTCAAGATGGTTACAGTCTAGCAGCAAAAACAATACTAAATTTACCCAGGGATACTCCAGCTTAAGACAGGGTCCCACATTATAAATATAACTGTCAAACGTTCTAACACATTCACCAGCAGCGACATAAATCGTTTTCGAACAGAAGCTGATCTTGGGAGGATGAATTATGCATCGGAACATGTGGACTTTTACTTACTCTGTGATCTAAATGCTTTTTCTTGGAAGTTTGTTTGGAACAACACCTAAAAGTTTATGTATTTTTTTGGACAAAATGGAAAAGGATTTACCTGTCTGTGAATGTAATACATTGCACTTCCTAAGACAAAACCAAGTGCGTGAGTCAGTAAAACCTTGGATCGTGAGCGTAATTCGATCCGGAAACATGCTTGTAATCCAAAGCACTTGTATATCAAAGCGAATTTCCCCATAAGAAATAAGGAAAACTCAGATGATTCCTTCCACAACCATTTATTTATAAGTCCTTCAGTTTATAGTCCATATAAAAAGATTATAGCAATGTGACCAAGTTGAGTAACCATAAAATGTCCATCAACAAATGGCAGCCTCCACAAGGGGATTAGAAGCAAAATCCAGGATATACAGTGTATAAAAGAGAAGAGAGGCACCGCTAAGTGTAGCAATATGGTTACAGTTAATGAAGGTACAACATTTAACAACTCACATGGTTGATGATTAAAAGAGGCACATCTAAGTATGCAGGCATCCGGGGTAAAGCTGTCCACATAGACCTCCTCTGGATCGCCGGCTGTCACTGCTGTCAGTCTGTAATTGTGACCAGGAAGACTACCCTGCAGTAGAGCGATTTGAAAGCGAGGCTTGAAGCGCTCGTGGAAGGGATGGCGTTGATGGTGGTGCGGAGGACGGTCTATGTGGACAGCTTTACCCCGGATGCCTGCATACTTAGATGTGCCCGTTTTAATCCTCAACCATGTGACTTGCTAAATGTTGTACCCTCATTAAATGTAATCATATTGCTACACTTAGAGGCGCCTCTCTTCTCTTTTATACTCAGTTGTGAAATGATGCTACTTGTATATCAAGACATCGCTTGTATGTCAAGTCAAAATGTATTTAACAATGTTGCTTATCTTGCAAAACGCTCTCAAACCAAGTTACTCTCAAACCAAGGTTTTACTGTAGATGCAAAGTAACAGCTGAGAAAGATGCTGTGTACTTGGCAGGTTATTGGATCAATGAATTAATTGAGCCAGGTGAGGACATAGGCAGGCTCTGAATGTATGGCATTATATTACACCGTCTTGCAAGATCTATATTTCCAGGACAAGATGTTCTGCTTATTTTGTGGTTTTGCACCTCTTCTTGATATGTAACCTACATCGCACTAAGTACAAGGTGTTTCACACACTTCCTAAACTTAAATAGAAAATCAGAAAGAGAAAACACAGTGTTTATCTTAAATGATTTATTAAGGAAGGAGTGTTATACACTTAGCGGAAGTGTCTTATTTGTGTATATTGAGTATATTGAGTTACAAACAAATTGTGAGAACTTGCAAATATCATTTAACATAATGAAATGGTTATATATCTCATGCAGTTAGCATGTCAATATACTTTTAAAAAATGAAAGCTACCTTATTATTTAAAGCACAATGGAAACAGTGAAACATACAGAGCTGTATTTACAAGAGTAATTGCATGTTTGCACTCACGTAGTGTATGTTCAATTAATTCGATCAAGATACCTCCATAGATATTAATACCTGCAGCAAATGCAGAAATAAAAAAGCCATCAAGGTTCAGTAGTTATTTTGGCTCAGGTGTTTGCCTAAGCCAAGATTTACAGGCTTATTGTGACAAAACAGGCAAAAACATACAATAGCTTAGAGCAATCAGTTAAAACCAATCTGAAAACTGACATTTGGTGGATTACTATGAGGAACATTCATACTAGAGACTGGATTTTGATATCCACTCGCCGCTATATACTGCAACGTTGGTCCATACTACAGTCTGCATTTTACAGCCCATTCATAAAATGTAGGCCACTGTGTAGCCTGTGGCATTCTTTCTGCTTAAGGCAACAGAGTGAATTCTGTTACTGATGAAAAGACACTTACAGGCCAGGTGACCAGACTCCCCTCCTGGCCTTTTTATTTATTAATTACAGGTACTTATATAACACCATCAATTTACACACATTCAGTACATATATTATACATGCACATCAGTCCCTGCCCTCAAGGAGCTTACAATCTAAGATCCTTAACTCACATTCATACATACGCACTCGCTGCTATATATTGCCACTTTAGTCCATACTACAGCCTGCATTTTACAGCCCATTCATAAAATGCAGGCCACTGTGTAACCCCATGGCATTCTTTCTGCATAAGACAACAGAGAGAATTCTGTGGCTGATGATAAGACAGTTACAGACCATGTTACAGACCATGGCTACACACATATATACTGTATGATTTACATTCACATCAGTCCCTGCCCTCAAGGAGCTTACAATCTAAGGTCCCTAACTCACATTCATACATACACAATTAACCTACCAGCATGTCTTTGCAGTATAGGAGGAAACCGGAGTACCTGGAAAATCAACATAGGCAAACGGAGAACCAGCAAGTAGTGCCATGGTTGGGATTCAAACCAACAACCCTAGTTCTACCAGGTGAATGTGCTATCCATTTAGACACTGTGCTGTTTCCAACCATTCATTTTAATTACAGTAAATTAACTTTGGAGTCCCAAAGCAAGTGAAGTGGCAATGCACGTTTGTAAAGCAGTATAGCCATAGTATAACCATAAAGCTGCTTTATAAATGGCCCCCACTACTTTACTTAGTACTGCATTAGTGAACAATCCAGTGGCGGAACTACCAGGATCGCAGCAGTCGCACTTGCGACCGGGCCCTGGCATTCCGCCACTGTGAGGGGGTCCCAGCGGGGTTGCTAATCGCAGGTCTCTAAGCTGAGAGCGTGTCTCTCATACAGCTCACATCCGTCATTGACAGTTCTCCCTCTCTCCTCTCTCACACGAGTCACACGGGATGAGAGAGGAGTCAGCCAATTTGCTCCGCCTCCAACCCCCCCTCCTGTGTGTGCTCTGAGGGAAGTCGAGCTCACACTTCCCAAGACCTGCTAGGGAGGCCAAGACCTGCTAATAGACACTGATAAGCAGCATTGATGGGCACTGATAGGTTGCACTGATGAGTGGCACTGATGGGCATTGGGCACTGATAGGCAGCTCTAATAGACACTTATAAGCAGCATTGGTAAGCACTGATAGGTTGCACTGATGAGCACTGATAGGTGGCACTGATGGGTGGCACTGATGGGCATTGAGCATTAATAGACACTGATAGGCAGCATTGATGAGCACTTATAGGTGGCAATGATGGGCACTAATAGGCGGCACTGATGGGTGGCACTGATGGGTGGCACTGATGGGCATTGAGCACTGATAGACTGCACTGATGAGTACTGATAGGTGGCACTGATGAGTGGCCCTGATGGGCATTGAGCACTAATAGACACTGATAGGCAGCATTGATGAGCACTTATAGGTGGCATTGATGAGCACTTATAGGTGACAATGATGGGCACTAATAGGCGGCACTGATGGGTGGCACTGATGGGTATTGAGCATTGATAGGCAGCACTAGTAGACAATGATAAACAGCATTGATGGGCACTGATAGGTTGCACTGATGGGTGGCACTGGTGGGCAATGGGCACTGATAGGCAGCTCTAATAGACACTGATAAGCAGCATTGGTAAGCACTGATAGGTTGCACTGATGAGCACTGATAGGTGGCACTGATGGGTGGCATTGATGGGCATTGGGAACTGATAGGCAGCACTAATAGACACAGATAGGCAGCATTCATAAGCACTGATAGGTTGCAGTTATGGGCACTGAGGCCTGATAGGCAGCATTTATGAGCACTGATAGGTGGCACTGATGGACATTGAGCTCTAATAGGCAGCACTAATAGACACTGATAGGCAGCATTGATGGGCGCTGATAGGTTGCACTGATGGGTGGCACTGATGGGCACTGGCCACTGATAGGCAGCACTAATAGACACTCATAGGCAACATTGATAAGCACTGATAGGTTGCACTGATGAGCACTGATATGTGGCACTGATGGACATTGAGCACTGATAGGCAGCATTTATGAGCACTTATAGGTGGCACTGATATGCAGCATTGATGAGCACTGATAGGTGGCACTGATGGGCATTGAGCACTGATAGACAGCACTGATGGGCACTGATAGACGCTGATAGGTGGCATTGATGAGCACTGACAGGTGGCACCGATGGATGCTGATAGGTGGCATTGATGAGCACTTATGGGTGGCACTAATAGGCGGAATTGATGGGCACAGAAATTCAGCACTGATAGGCGGCATTGATGAGCACTGATTGGCGCCACTGAGAGGCAGCATTGATGGGCACTAATAGGCGGCATTAATGAGCACAGATAAGTGGCACTAAAAGGCTGCACTGCTGATAACCAGCAAGTCTGTTTACATATGATCAGCTGACCACATGGTAAGGGGCCGCTGTGATTGCGCTTGATGCACGTCCCAGGGGACACGTGGGAGGCAGGGTTCTAGGAGGATGTCCATGGACGCCCTCCCAAAATTGGAAGCCTGGGGCTCAGAAGGGTGGGTCAGTGGGGCCCATCATGGTTTCTTGCACTGGGGCCCTGAAGGTTCTAGTTATGCCTCTGCCTGTGAGCTCTGTACACAGCTATGATAACTCATAACATCCAAGTATATGTTTATTTTTCATTGCTTTAGATCCATTTGCGCACAGTAATGTGTTGCTATGGGTTACTGAAATGCATAAACTGATCTCTGCTTCAATATTTATTTATTTAAATGGTGATTGTTTATACTATACATTGCTTTAGTAACTAAGGCCTCATGTACACTGCTGCTGCTAAATGGACGTTTAGGAGCAGTTGGACATTTTTTTCAAAAGAAAATTTTTCGTGCTTGTCCCATACGATAATTTTGCATGAATTGTCGTAATCGGCTCTCAAAAGCTGTGTACTAACGATCAGATTATCGTACAATCGCTTCGAAAATTGGTATTTTTCATATGATTTTCTGATCGCGTGTATGGGACATTAGGGTTTGTATCCACTTTAAAATGCAAAATAAAGATTCAAATGATAAAATAATACTAAAGCGCTGGTGTGGTAAACTTGAATGTGAACAAAATCATAAACGATAAAAGCTGCAAACCAATACCAATGATCGATCAATGATGATGTATAAAATAAACAAAAATTGGTGCGTTATTATCAATATATTAAAACACAGTGCCACTAATATTCGTGAAAAAATAATAATAAAAGTAAATGTGAGCTATCATTCACAAAAAAAGTAGTATAAATGTGCCGTGCATTACTGTGAAACCTTTTCTATAATATAAATATGCATAACAGTCCCCGTAGCACTGTTATGCATATTTATATTATAGAAAAGGTTTCACAGTAATGCTTGGCACATTTATACTACATTTTTTGTGAATGATAGCTCGCCTTTACTTTTATTATTATTTTTTCACGAACATTAGTGGCACTGTGTTTTAATATATTGATAATAGCGCACCAATTTTTTTTTATTTTAAAATAAAGATTCAGTTATCATTCCCTGTGTTGCTTCTCTGCATGGGGTTGTATATATCAGCAGGTTGTACAAAAGAAAATTATTTGATTCGCCCATCCACATATAGTTCTCATGGAGCTATTACATTATGACCGTCAGAATACACTCATCAGCACCACCGGCTATAGTGAGCAAAAATTTTCCAACAGGCTAGTTGTACAGAATAGGATCGAGAGATGAATCTGTCCATAAATTCAGCCGTTTCCTGCTGAATAGAGATGGATCAAACACCCAGCCGGTTCAGTTTGCACCAGAACTCCTGAACATATCAAAAGTTTGGACCCAAACTCCGAACCCCATTGAAGTCTATGGAGCCTGAACTTGAAAAATCAAAAGTCCCTATTTTGAAGGCTTATATGCAAGTTATTGGCCATAAAAAGCATATGGGGGCCTGGTTACTGCCCTGGGGGTGGCATGTACTAATGCAAAAAAAACCTTGTTTTTAAAAGAAGAAGTGATTTCAATGATGCTTAACGTGAGACAATAAAAAATAAAAAAATCGTTTAAATATAGTCCCCTTAGTCTGCCTGTAAAGTGGCACATCTGTACCATGTATAGAACCTGCTGCAGCAAAACTGACATTTATAAATAAAAGAAATTACATTTAAATTGCCAGAGATACCATTGCCATCCATACCAGGTCCTTTTGGTCTGGTGTGGATTTTAAGGGGAACCCCACGCCAAAATGAAAAAATAAATGCCGTGGGGTCCCCCCAAAATCCATATCAAACATTTATCCAAGCATGCAGCCCGGCAGGTCAGGAAAGGGTGAGGACGAGCGAGTGCTCCCCCCCTGAACCATACCAGGCCACATGCCGTCAACATGGTGGGGTGCTTTGGGGTGAGGGGGCTCTGCCACCCCCACCCCAAAGCACCTTGTCCCTATGTTGATGGGGACAAGGTCGTCTTCCCGACAACCCTGGGTTGTGCTTGTCGGGGATCCTGGCCCCCCCTATGTGAATGAATATGGGGTACATAGTAACCCTACCCATCTACCAAAAAAGTGTCAAAAAGAAATACACACACACACACAATTCCTTTATCAAAAATAAACAAAACAATGTCCCTAGATCCATCATCAATCACGGCGCCGCCTTCACCGCAGGACCCGAAAAAAGAAAAAAAATGCTCTGCTCGCAATTAAGTCTAACCACCTACTGCAGGCTCCACCATTTGACAGTTCTTTTATAGGTAAGGGGCGGAGCCACCTGCATTACTGACCCAGCATGCATCAGTCAGTAACATCACAAGGGGGCATGGCCACTAGATGACGTCACTAGGTGGCCCCACCCCTTACTTTTTTAAGAACTGTCAAACGGCAGAGCAGGCATTCGGCAGTCAGCCTTGCTTGCGGATCTACATCGGGGGACGTTGGGGTTTTTTTTTAATAAAGGAATTTTAAAAAACTGTGTTTGTGTTTTTTTTTCTTATTGACACTTTTTTTGGTAAATGAGTAGGGGTACAATGTACCCCTACTCAATCACATGGGGGGGCCGGGATCTGGGGGCCCCTTGTTAAAGGGGGTTTCCAGATTCCAATAAGTCCCCTACACGCGGACCCCCACACAACCACTGTCATCAGGAAAGTCCATTGGCAGCTGATTTCTCATCCATTGTTATAGATGCAGCGGCCAGCTTCCTGGCCCTGCTCCTTAACAGCTATTCACTGTGCCCTGATTTGCCCAATCAGGGCTTAGAATGCACTGTGCAGGGCAGTGCATTGTGGGGTGTGCGACAGGAAAACATCCTGCCCCAAACTTTTGCTCGACTCGTACATCCAACTCTACTGCTGAACAGCCCGAATTTCAATCCATCTATGGCCTGCCTAAAGCTAATACAAAATCTGACACTATTTGTAAACATTGCTAAAAGATTAGAATTAATTAACCTATTTGATTTACTATAAAGTGAGCCTGGTGAATTTGTAAACTGCCATTTTTGGAGTGCCAAGTCACAAATTGACACACAGTACATTTTGTGATAAAGAAGCACTGCATGACTTTTTTCTTGCTGTGTATCAATTCAGAATTTCAATGATTACAGGTCATTCACTTCTGCCTACATAGGCAGACACTGCTGGTGTCTCACATGGGATTGACTACAATTTACAATTTAAAAAGGTTTTCTAACCTGATTTTTACCTTCTCCTCATAAACAGAAAAAAGTGTGTGGCCAGCAGGTGCCAATCCAGCCACATCAAGGCACCATCATTTCATGTCCATGGGCAGCATAAGAGTTTACCTACAGGGAATGTTTTTAATTTCATAATCCTAATCAGTTTAATCCTTTGTTAGCAATAACTTTAGTTGCTATACTCTGGTGTTTTGCACAAAATTGAGTCTCAAGTTTTAAGTACTTACTAATTAATGTGTTGGCTTCTTTATATAGAATCACGTTTTAGAAAAGAAAAAAAGACACTTGGCTAGGAAAAGGTGTAAAAAGGAAAGAAGCACACACACACTTAAATAGCAAGGGTCACTGGGTAATTGAAAAAGGCTGATGACTTTTAATGTCATAATTCACTGCCATTAACATGACTGCTTATTATTGCCTTTCTGCATAAATGTTACAGTACAAACATTATTCTGTTATATCACCCGCTGTCAAATTTGCTAATTTGGAAAAAACACGTTTTTTTATTTTAACAATAACTATTAAATTGTATTTGGTAGCTTGTTTGCTGTGCAGACCAGCATTAGCTGTAAACCCACGTGGAATTATTGTGCTGCTTATGAAAGTAAAGCAAGTAAGAATTAGGTTGAGCTCCCTGCACGAGGATGCATTGTCTGGGCTTACATGTGACTGCGAGAACATCCTCTTCCAGACACTGCACATGTCTGTAGATTAGGAAAACAGCAAAACAATTGCCATAGCTGTTTCCAATGAGCACAAATAATGCATTTCTGGCTGTTCTTCTTTTTATTATTATAATTACATTTATACGGCTTTCAGAATGCTTTTGAAATGGAACTCCCTTGCAGAGTATTTACAGATGAAGAAAAAAGGACAACGGGGTGTGCTGGAATCATTAAACATTTACAATGCATATGATACAATAACAATCCCCCTTTTTAATTAAGCTTTGCAGTAAAAAACAAACATTAAAGGGGTTGTAAAGGTGTTTTTTTTTTTTTTTTAAAAATAACAAACATGTCATACTTACCTTCACTGTGCAGCTCGTTCTGCACAGAGTGGCCCCGAACCTGGTCTTCTGGGGTCCCTCGGCGGCTGTCTCAGCTCCTCCCCGCAAGCATTTACCACCTTCATGCGAGCTCTCTCGCACGGTGGTGAGTGCTTGCGGGCGCGCTCCCGTGATACAGCCGGCGGCTATAGCCGCTCGCTGTATCACTCGGCCCCGCCCCCCGGCGCGCCGCGTCATCGGATGTGATTGACAGCAGCGCGAGCCAATGGCTGCGCTGCTTTCAATCCATCCACTGCAGCCAATCAGCGGCCAGGGTGAGCGGAGGAACAGATGTCGGGAACGCGAAGCTGACTTTCGAGGCGTCAGGTAAGTAAAACGGGGGGGCTGGGGGCGGCGGTTCTGTCAGAAGTTTTTTCACCTTAATGCATAGAATGCATTAAGGTGAAAAAACTTTTACCTTTACAACCCCTTTAATACAATCTTGCACAGTGAGAGCAGTTGCTTGCTGTCATTGACTGCTGCTCACCCATTACAGTTTCTGCACTATGTATGCCCATTATTTGGAAGTTAAGTCAGGCTGGGGCCTCTTTGTGGTTGGCAATAAGAGTTGAGTGCTTTCCCAGAGGCGTAAAGGCTAACCATGTCCGAAAACAAGATTAGGCTTGCTATGGGAGTGAAATGTTCCTTGATTTGTGTGCAATAGCCAACCAAGTAGTAGATTTTTTTATTTAGCTGCTCAAGCCACTTTACCAATTGTTTAGCGACTGATCAAACACTTACCCATTAGGGAAAATACGATTCCTCCCTAAAGTGGTTGTAAACCCCAGTCAGGAAATTTGAACTAAGCACATATATCTGTAGTGTTTACTTATCTCTCTTCAAAGCTCTAAGTGTCATTTCTCTCTGGTGCTTTGTCCCTCTGTTATCAGCATGAGTCACTTCTGAGAAGTTTTCCCAACACATGAGATAAATTTGTGTTGGGAAGGGAGATAAGCACACAGCTTGTCTTTTCAGAATACAACTCTGCATGTTCCTTCATTCCTCTGCCTATGTGGAGGGGGGGTGTCCCTTTCCTCCAATCAGCTCTCACACACTGTACAAGAGCTATTCTGATGATGGGTAAACCTCCTGCTGTCAGAATACAATAGCGCAGCAGGAGGGATTCCCCCATCAACATTGACTTTGTTGATGGGGAATCGAGCAATTTTCTTTCCTTCAACCTGTGGCTTGCTTAAATGTTTAACCCTTTGTTACAGCAGACAGTGGGGTTGATTTACTAAATCTGGAGAGTGCAAAATTTAGTGCAGCTGTCCATGGTAGCCAATTAGCTTCTAACTTCAGCTTTTTCAATTAAGCTTTGACAAACAAACCTGAAAGCTGATTGGTTTCTATGCAAAGCTGCACCAGATTTTGCACTCTCCAGTCTTAGTAAATCAACCCCAATGTTCTAATCTAGAGCAATTGATGAGATGATATCTGCCCCCACAATACAGACAATGTTAATTATGGTAAACACATGTACCCAGCCCCTTCATAAACAAAGTATTTTTTCCATGCTGGAGTTTGCAAAAAAAATCTTAAAAAAATGTGAGCAGCAATTTTTAAATTGTTTTTTAAAGTTATGTGAATAGAGGCATATATAACACATTCAAAATAGGTGCTATTTCATCTTGGCTAAAAAAGTGGACAGTTACACAGGACTGAAAACTAAACGTTTTGTGTAAAATGTGTAGATAACAGCTAATTTCCTTAATGGAAACAAAATAAAGCAAATTATACAAAAAATGTACAGGTAATTAAAAAAATAACCCCAAACCACATTTGTGCGCTCTCTTTCAAAGCCCTTCTTTGATCAAACATAATTTTTGCCTAACAAATTCCCCCCCAGGCACACTATTTGTGCCTACGGAACTGTTCAAATTGGTGTGACTCCGACTTGAATTAGTGAAGTAGCATGATTTCAAAGCCACATTCAGTACAATAAGTGTGATCAGGGGCTAAATAGAAAAATCACCTGACCCTGTGCCCTCCCAGCCAGAGGAGGGGACGTGGTATATTTAAATACCCAATCATGTGCACATGTTTAGTTGATTGAAGTGAAAACAGCTGCTCCTCCTACAGTGCCTTGAAAAAGTATTCGTACCCCTTAAAATTTTCCACATTTTGTCATGTTACAACCAAAAACTTAAATGTATTTTATTGGGATTTTATGTGATAGACCAACACAAAGTGGCATATAATTGTGAAGTGGAAGGAAAATGATAAATGGTTTTCAACATTTTGTGGCATGCATTTGTATTCAGCCCCCTTTACTCTGATACTCCTAACTAAAATCTAGTGGAACCAATTGCCTTCAGAAGTCCCCTAATTAGTAAATAGAGTCCACCTGTGTGTAATTTAATCTCAGTATAAATACAGCTGTTCCCTGAAACCCTCCCTCAGAAGTTTGTTAGAGAACCTAAGAGAACAAACAGCATCATAAAGGCAAAGGAACACACCAGACAGGTTAGGGATAAAGTTGTGGAGAAGTTTAAAACAGAGTTAGGTTATAAAAGGATACCCCAAGCTTCAAACATCTCACGAAGCACTGTTCAATCCATCATCGGAAAATGTAAAGTGTATGGCTTAACTGCAAACCTACCAAGATATGGCCGTCCACCTAAACTGACATGCCGGGCAAGGAGAGCATTCATCAGAAAAGCAGCCAAGAGGCCCATGGTAACTCTGGAGGAGCTGCAGAGATCCACAGCTCAGGTGGGAAAATCTGTCCACAGGACAGCTATTAGTCATGCACTTCACAAATCTGGCCTTTATGGAAGAGTGGCAGGAAGAAAGCCATTGTTAAAAGAAAGCCATAAGAAGTCCCATTTGCAGTTTGCAAGAAGCCATGTGGGGGACACAGGAAACATGTGGAAGAAAGTGCTCTGGTCAGATGAGACAAAAATTTTACTTTTTGGCCTAAAAGAAAAATGCTATGTGTGGCAGAAAACTAACACTACACACCATCCCCACCATGAAACATGTTGGTGGCAGCATCATGTTGTGGGGATGCTTTTCTTCAGCAGGGGCAGAGAAGCTGGTCAAAGTTAATGGGAAGAAGGATGGAGCCAAATACAGGGCAATCTTAGAAGAAAACCTGTTAGAGTCTGCAAAAGACTTTAGACTGGGGCGAAGGTTCACCTTCCAGCAGGACCCTAAACCTACAGCTAGAGTTACAATGGAACGGTTTAGATCAAAGCATATTTATGTGTTAGAATGGCCTAGTCAAAGTCCAGACCTAAATCAAATTGAGAATCTGTGGCATGACTTGAAAATTGCTGTTCACAGATGCTCTCCATCCAATCTGACAGAGCTTGAGCTATTTTGCAAAGAAGAATGGGCAAAAAAGTCACTCTCTAGATGTGCAAAGCTGGTAGAGACATCCCCAAGACTTGCAGCTGTAATTGCAACGAAAGGTGGTTCTACAAAGTATGGACTCAGGGGGGCTGAATACAAATTCACCACACTTTTCACATGTTTATTTGTAAAAAAACAATTGAAAACCATTTATGATTTTCCTTCCACTTCACAATTATGTGCTACTTTGTGTTGGTCTATCACATAAAATCCCAATAAAATAAATTAATGTTTTTGGTTGTAATAATGACAAAATGTGTACATTTCAAGGGGTATGAATACTTTTTCAAGGCACTGTATACTGTGCGCTTCTGTCAGAATTTCAGGTCAACCCAGTGACTTTAGTAACATATGTTCTGATACCTGGAAATAAACAGCAGTTAGGGGAGGTGATCACTGTGGAGGTTGCTCATCCCCTTCATTTAGCTGTAGTCCATTTACCTACATGGTGGTATTATTTCCAAAACCCCCTTTTCCATAAGACCATTCTGTAATACAATGCAACCACAACGCTTTCATGTTCTTCTAACTTGAAAAATTCCAAAGATGTTGTCTGGTGTAACTGGATTTTCTGAAAGCTTTGGTGGCCATCTTGCAGCAGGGTAGAGCTGAACCATCCGATAAGATGAGCAATAGATATGTAGCTATAGCTGTACAGTATATAGATGTACAGTGGGGACGGAAAGTATTCAGACCCCCTTAAATTTTTCACTCTTTGTTATATTGCAGCCATTTGCTAAAATCATTTAAGTTCATTTTTTTCCTCATTAATGTACACACAGCACCCCATATTGACAGAAAAACACAGAATTGTTGACATTTTTGCAGATTTATTAAAAAAGAAAAACTGATATATCACATGGTCCTAAGTATTCAGACCCTTTGCTGTGTCACTCATATATTTAACTCAGGTGCTGTCCATTTCTTCTGATCATCCTTGAGATGGTTCTACACCTTCATTTCAGTCCAGCTGTGTTTGATTATACTGATTGGACTTGATTAGGAAAGCCACACACCTATATAAGACCTTACAGCTCACAGTGCATGTCAGAGCCAATGAGAATCATGAGATCCAAGGAACTGCCTGAAGAGCTCAGAGACAGAATTGTGGCAAGGCACAGATCTGGCCAAGGTTACAAGAGCACAGTGGCCTCCATAATCCTTAAATGGAAGACGTTTGGGACAACCAGAACCCTTCCTAGAGCTGGCCGTCCGGCCAAACTGAGCTCGGGGGAGAAATGCCTTGGTGAGAGAGGTAAAGAAGAATCCAACGATCACTGTGGCTGAGCTCCAAAGATTCAGTCGGGAGATGAGTGAAAGTTGTAGAAAGTCAACCATCACTGCAGCTCTCCACCAGTCGGGGCTTTATGGCAGAATGGCCTGACGGAAGCCTGTCCTCAGTGCAAGACACATGAAAGCCTGCATGGAGTTTGCTAAAAAAAACACCTGAAGGACTCCAAGATGGTGAGAAATAAGATTATCTGGTCTGATGAGACCAAGATAGAACTTTTTGGCCTTAATTCTAAGCGGTATGTGTGGAGAAAACCAGGCACTGCTCATCACCTGTCCGATACAGTCCCCACAGTGAAGCATGGTGGTGGCAGCATCATGCTGTGGGGGTGTTTTTCAACTGCAGGGACAGGACGACTGGTTGCAATCGAGGGAAAGATGAATGTGGCCAAGTACAGGGATATCCTGGACGAAAACCTTCTCCAGAGTGCTCAGGACCTCAGACTGGGCCGAAGGTTTACCTTCCAACAAGACAATGACCCTAAGCACACAGCTAAAATAATGAAGGAGTAGCTTCACAACAACTCCGTGACTGTTCTTGAATGGCCCAGCCAGACCCCTGACTTAAACCCAATTGAGCATCTCTGGAGAGACCTAAAAATGGCTGTCCACCAACATTTACCATCCAACCTGACAGAACTGCAGAGGATCTGCAAGGAGGAATGGCAGAGGATCCCCAAATCCAGGTGTGAAAAACTTGTGGCATCTTTCCTAAAAAGACTCATGGCTGTATTAGATCAAAAGGGTGCTTCTACTAAATACTGAGTAAAGGGTCTGAATATTTAGGACTATGTGATATTTCAGTTTTTCTTTTTTAATAAATCTGCAAAAATGTCAACAATTCTGTGTTTTTCTGTCAATATGGGGTGCTGTGTATACATAATGAGAAAAAAATGAACTTAAATGATTTTAGCAAATGGCTGCAATATAACAAAGAGTGAAAAATTTAAGGGGGTCTGAATACTTTCCGTCCCCACTGTAGATAATGAATATATACGATTGGTGGTAGGTTGACTTGTTCTATTTGGGTATTGTTGTAATGGAAAGCAGTTGGAGTGGTCAAAAATGTCTAGAAGTTGCCAATTGTAAGACCAGCATCTGATGTTTTTTTAGGAAAACATTTATAAATAAAATTAAGGAAAACCTGTACTAAGATAATATAAATACTGCCTTTCCTAACCTCTCTTTCTGAAAATGCTAGTTGCCTGAAAGACATGCTGAGCCACTGACCTGGAACAAGTATGCACTTCATGAATTATGGCTTCATTCTGACTTTTAATCTGCATGGGTTGGTGACAAAGAAAAATATGGAAGCCAGAGACAGCTAGGTATTCTGAGAATATAGTCAGCAATAGCAGCGCCCATTTTTTTCTCAGTGCCTTTAACGTTTCCTTTAACCTTGGTCTGGTTTGTTCTTCAGTTGTCTCCTATGTCTTATTCACACTTTACTTCTTTGACTGACTAGGCCTTTGTCTTTTTGCCTTAGTGGTCTCTCATAGAATGTGTTAAATTGAAGGTTTTTCTTTCAATATTTTTATTAATCATTCAAAAATTATACACAAACAGGGTTCGTATAAAAGGTTCAAGTAAAAAGTTGACAACAGGAGGTAACAAATTCCGTATTAAGTATACATATGGGGGAGAAATAGAAAGGTTGGGGAGGATTTCAGGCTGAGTATGTGGAAAGGGTTAATCGTCTGGTATCATTTTAATACAGAACTGTTAAAAGAAGCAAGAGATATTTTATAACAAGCCCATATGACTTTTCCCGAAGAACGTTTTTTTAACCATCCGAGCCCGAGCAACATTCGCAACCTTCGGGATATCATTAGAATCGTTTCGGGAGTATAGGCTTCCCATGTCCCCCAGGTAGTTCTCCCAAAAGATGATCTCAGCAGTGGGTGGCCTGGGAAGCCTTCCCCAACATATGAACTCCCGCTCCAGAGTCTGCTTAACCTATGCCGATTATGCTCCCCTACATGCTCTAAAGAGTCTTGAGGATACGTAAACAACCAGTATAACAGTGTTGTCAACCACGCTATGGCGTGAAACAGGGCAAGGGAACCAAAGAAGAGCTAGCAAAGGGGGGCAAGAGGAAAGCAAAAGAGGGAAAAGGAGAAGAGCAGAGAGGAAGAAATATAGAAGATAGCGAAGACACCGAGGGGGGGAAGAAGTACCGGTCAATTATGGCGAGGAGAGAACATATTCAGTCCAGGGTGCCCAGATTGAGTCAAATTTCTGAACTTTGTCTTGAATAATACTGATTGTTTTTTCTTGGGTTAGAATCCAAGATATTTTCCTCTTTGCTGCTATGACGTTCACCGAAGGCTGCTTCCAAGCCTGTGCTATGGTAATTTTTGCCCCCAGTAAAATGAAGAAAATCAATTTCTGAGCATTCACAGGTATCTTTTTTAACTTTTTCGTTCAGTAATGCAATAAGCGGAGTTTTGGGGACAGCCAAGCCCGTGACCCACCGCAGCAAAGAGAAAATCAGATTCCAGAAACCATGTATACGGGGACAATTACATCATATATGGAGTAGATCACCCCAGTGGCCACATCCCTTAAAACATAGGGGGAAGCCCCTGAGAAGATCTGAGCTAGGCAAAAGGGGACCAAATACCAGTGGGTCAGAATTTTTACACTAGCCACTACTAGCAAAACATTAGCTATACCTTTGAAGGAACAAGAGAATTGCTGATATCATGTTTCTGTGTCCCAATCTATATTCAAATCTTGTTCCCATGCCAAAGCATATGAGGGTTTACCTGAAGTCTCTGCCAAAGAGTTGTATATCAAAGATATGCCCCCCCTCTGATCTCTGATCTGCGAGCACCATTTTTCATAGGGTGTGACTCTTGGGGCCTTTGGACCAGCCTTCCAAATTAGAAAGCAAGAAGTTACGTATTTGCATTGGTCTAAATTGTTCGGATGCTGACATCTCTAACTTTTGAATGCAATGGTTCAGTGTGAGAGGACCCACAGCATAGAGAAAGTGTCCTATTTTATAAAGGCCTTTAACCACCACTGGAATTCTCTGATGTCCAAACCTGGAGGGAAGAGAGGGTTATGAAAGAGGTGAGTTAAAGGGCGGAGTTCGGATGTGAGTACTGAGTTAACAAGGAGTGTATCACATAGAGCCATCGAGTGGGAAAGGGTTGCAGCTAGGATTGGTGGCCTATTTTTCTTGGGGCACCAGATAAGATAATCTATGGTGTGTTTGGGAGTGGCTTGCCGCTCCATATACACCCAATCAGGCTTGACCCCCTTCATATAGATTATGGAGAACTGAGCTAGTTGAGCTGCCTGATAGTATCTCCAAAGGTCTGGAAGGCCTAGACCCCCTTGGGTACGTAGTCTAAGGAGAACACTCCTAGGACAACGATAGCCTTTGGAACCCCAAATAAATTTGAGAACTTTGGATTGAAATTTATTAAGGTGAGATTTTTGAATCGGGATAGGGAGAGATCTAAATAGGTACAATAAGCATGGTAGAAGGGTCATTTTGACAGAAGCCACTCTGCCCAGCCAGGATAGATTACACTTTGCCCACATATCCAGGCCAGCGCTTAGTTTTTTATATATCGTAGGGAAATTAGCACCATATAAATGTCCCACGTTAGCTGTCAGATTGACCCCTAAATACGGGAGGGAGGAGGTGCTCCAGTGGAAAGGAAAGTGCTGTTTAAGCCTCTCAGTAGTCGACAGTGGAACCGAAATATTAAGTGCTGTAGATTTTGAGAGGTTAACATGTAAGCCAGATACCTTCCCGAAGTTATGTAGTAGAGCCAGAACATTTGGTGTAGAAATCAAGGGTGAAGTGATAAAAAGTAATAAATCATCTGCGAATAAAGCGCACTTGTGAGACTCCAGGCCACACTGAACCCCGTGATAATCTGGGTGGTTCCTGATGCCTATTGCCAATGTCTCAATGGTGATCGCGAATATCAAGGGGGACAGGGGACATCCCTGTCTAGTGCCCTTTGATATAGGAAACCGCTCTGAGTACTGACCTTGAAGTCTCACCCTCGCGCTGGGATTTGAGTATAGGGCCTTGAGAATTTCAAGTAAATTAGGGCCGAATCCCCACCTAGTTAATACCTCGAATAAGAATGGCCATTCGAGTGTATCAAACGCTTTCTGCAAGTCAATAGACAAGAGGTAACCTTCCTGGGGGGAACCCACATCCCATGCTGAGTGCAGGAGAGAGATAACATCAATGGCTCTCCGTATCTGATCGGGGCCCTGTCTCCCCGGAATAAATCCCACTTGATCTTTGTGTACATATCGGTCTATAAATGCGGATAGTCTATTTGCTAAAATTTTTGTTCGAATTTTGAGATCATTATTGATTAGCGATATTGGTCTATAATTGTTAACCTCAGAGTTGTCCTTACCCGGTTTCAGGATGACCGATATGTATGCAGAATTATAGTCATCATCGAGACGGGCGCCATTCCGGAGGGAGTTAAAGTATCTCGTCATATACGGAGAGAATCTTGGAGCAAAAGTTTTATAATAACAGACGGAGAATCCGTCCGGTTCCAGTGTAGAGTTCTTTTTGAGGTTTTTAATTACCTCTAACACTTCTGACTCTGTAATAGGCTCCTCAAGGTCAGAGAGGTGAGCCGAAGCCAGTTTGGGGAGGGGGAACCCATCAAGAAAGCCCTTACCTCTCTGGAGGGGATAGGGGCGTCAGCTTGATATAACTTTGAGTAGAACCTATGGAATGTAGCCATTATTTTGTCTGGATTTTGGGTGAGGGCACCTGTGGGGGTGCGTATTTTGGGGAAAGAAAAGGAACAATGTTTAGGTGTTAGTCTGTTGGCCAGTCTCGGGTCTACCTTATCTTTCAGTAAATAATGTCAGGCGTTAGCCCAGTGCAGGTCCTTTTCAACGTGAGTGGTGAGCACAATATTGAGGGAGAGTCTCGCTGCTTCAAATTGTGCTGTTGAGGAAGCTGTTGGGTTACGTTTATGGTTTCTGGATATTAGAAGGAATTCTTTTTTCAAGATTGTCAATTTCGGCTCGTTTGTCCCGTTTGCGCTGTGAGGTAATCTGTATGAGCTTACCCCTAATGACAGCCTTGTGAGCAGCCCAAAGTGTTGTGGGAGAAAGTCCCTCTGTGTTATTCAAGTCAAAAAAGGACTTGATCTCTTTGGATAATCCAGTAGCCTGTATTGGGTCGCTCAATAGTGCTTCATTGATGCACCATCTAAAGGGTCCGCGATGTTCTTGGAGTCTCACGACATCCATCAAGACCATGGCGTGGTCTGATAGTGTAGAGTCTCTGATAAGTGATTTAGAAATGCATGGGATCACCGTGGCAGAAAGGAAAATCTGATCTACCCTGGCGTAGGAGCTATGCGGGGCAGAGAAGTGCGTATAGTCTTTTGTGGAAGGGTTTATTTCCCTCCATATGTCTATTAAACCATGGGAGTTGACTAGTTTAGCTATGCGAGTGCTAAATTTCGGGGGATGGCGTAGCTAGGCTCGACCGTTGTTTGACTTATCCAGAGTCTGGTCTAGGGCCACATTCGAGTCACCTCCCATGATCACTGTACCCGAGAAGTGTGGGGAGAGAGTTTCTAGCATGGAGGAAAAAAATTCCGCCTGGCCTCGGTTCGGGGCAAAATATGAAATCAGTGTAAAAGAGGAGCCATGGATGGTACCCAATAACAGTAGAATTCTACCGTTGGGATCTGATATCTCCCTAGAGAGGGTGAATGAGGTATGTTTAGAGAAAAAGATTTCAACCCCTTTAGTTTTTTCCTCCGCATTAGAGAGGTAAAACTGAGGATATTTGTGGTGGATATAAGAGGGTTTGTAACTCTTAGGGAAGTGCGTTTCCTGTAATAGAAGCATATCTAAGTGCTGAGAGTGATAGGTTTGGAATAATTTGCGTCTTTTCATCTGGGAGTTTAAGCCTTGGACATTATGGGAGGCTACTTTAATGGGGAGTTTGGAGCATCTGTCAGACATCTTGGATCAGAGGGAGGACATAGCTTAGCCCGTGACAGAGACTTACCTTCTCAAGAGAATTCTGGCCCAGTAGGAGACTCAAGAAGATGACTTGAGACACAGGAACGCGGACAACAGCTGTGGTGTGGATTCCTCTGTGTCTATAGGGAAAAAAAAGAGAATGTAAGAGCAGAAAGCGAAAGGAGAGAAAGAAGAGAGAGGGTAGACGAACACGCGGTGCCCGCCCCTTGGACAATGCAGTTCTTAGCGAGATGGGAATGGGCCTGCCAACTCTCACCTCAGGAGAGTACCTTACAAAATCCCACCTTAACGGTGGGCAGGTATCTGCCTTGACCCTAAGGAAAATCCTCAACATTGAGGCAGATGGAGGAGCATGTCATCTGCTCCGGCCTAGACCCATTAAAGTATTAAATGTATAGTTTACCGCAGCCCCATACAGGGGTAAGACTAGTGAGGTTTCAGGGTAAGGTCTGGGACGTGATTCAGGATCACAGACAGGATCACGGTTCAACAGAAGAACTTAAGAAAAAAGGCCACTCCATAGTGAGAGCCTGGTAGGCGAAAAAAGCCGCCCAGGCCCCACGCAACAATCAGATAATCAGCCTAAATAACTGTAAGTAGGGCCCTTCCTAGGTGACTGTGTGGGGGTTAATTTGTAATCATGTAGAACTTATCAAAATGCAAATGTACACATGCACATCTGTGAACACATGCGAACATGTGCATTCGTATTTGCCCACACACCCGCTCTAATCATGGGCTCTAAGGCCACAAAAAAAAACAAAAAGAAGTTCGGAACATTACATCCGCTGGAAAACTAGGTAAAAAGCAACAGTCAAATAGTGTTCATCGACATTGAAGAGATACTGGAAACCAGGGAAATAAAAACTTGTAATAACAGATAGTTAGATGTTCAGACAAGGCAGGGGAGGTTTCAAGGAGGTTGAGCTTCTTTGGTTCGCTTGGTGTGTTGCCTCTGCCATAGAGGAGCGATAGGGCTTGTTGGAGGGGGTCGCTTGGAAGACCCCGGGGTCTTATGTGAAGGAGCAGATTCGAGCGTAACAGAAGGGACCTGAGAAATGAGGCCCAAACGCAGAAGAAGCCTATCACCTTCCTGGATGGCAGCGAAGCCATGCGACTTGTTCTGGTAAGAGAAGGTTAACTTGAAGGGGAATGCCCATCTATACTTGATAGACTTCTGGGATAATACAAGTAGTAGCAGTTTAAGGGACCGTCTCCTCTGGATAGTGTAAGGAGACAGGTCAGCGAACACCTGAAGTGGGTGACCCTGGATAGTGAGTCGGTCTGCTTCCCTCGATCTCCTCATGATTTCCTCCTTCACAGTATAGTAGTGCGGCTTCACAATAATGTCCCGGGGAGGGCCCTCAGCACTGGGCGGTTGCAGTGCTCTATGAGCTCTATCCAGCTCCAAACGATGCTCCGCTATGCCAGGGATAAGGTCTTTGATAAGGGTGCAAATCGCCTCAGAAATATCTTTAATAGATTCTGGAAGGCCCCTGACTTTAAAATTATAACGTCTGGTTCTATTTTCAAGGTTGTCGATTTTCTCATGTGCTGATTCCAATTGGTCTTGTAGATCTTGTATGCGAGAGGTATTTTGGTTAGCTCTTGCTATGCTGTGTTTTCTGCTCAATGGCCTCTATTCTAGCACCCAGGTTGTGAAGGTCAGCTTGGATAACAGAGGTAATTTGCGTTGCTGTCTGTGCCAGGCCTCTGGACAGCACCTTGGAGAACGTGGCCATAATTGTGGTTAGGTCAGTGGGGTGTACTGAGAGAGGCAGGGCCACACCATCCTGCAGCCCAGGGCTTCTGTTCAAGTCTCCCAAAGGGGACAACAGCATGTCATCCAGGGTTCTCTTTATGAGAGATTCTGTGGAAACTGGTGAGGGGCTGGGGCCGCTGAGGGTACTCACAGTGGTGGTTCCTGGCAGTATATCATCCTTCAGGGATGACTCAGCGCCGGCATCCATGTCCTCCATCTCCGCTGCTATCTCGTGCACACCCCCACCCTGCTGCATGATGCTCAGTGCTGAAAGCAACGTGACAGTGAAACCACAGTCATTACATAGTGACCTGTATCCAGCATATTGGTGCCTCTCACAGAGGCTGTTCTATGAAAAATATTTAGAAATTGACTGATAAAAGACAGCACTATATTAAAATAAATCATACATAGCTGCATCAGGCACCCTTATTGGAAACAGGCACATGGTATTTACGTACCTGTCATCTAGCATTATATATATCTCTACAGTTCTGTTTTGGTACAGAGCAACAGATAACAGGTGTCTTGTCTGGTGTACTCAGTCTCTCTTCCATCTGTTTGATTGATTGAATATCTTTACTGAAGGAACAACAGTGAGCAAGAAATAAGCACAATAATTGAAAGCAAAAGATGTTAAGGGAAAATGATCATGCACATTAGGTAGACAGACACTATTGTGAAACACACAGAGTACTAATAATAATAATTATAAATAATTATTAATAATTACTTTATCATTTGGTATACTTACTAAAATGAATATTAATCTTTGTGGGGATAAGTTGTGGCAGACTTTGCCACCCCTCTGAAAAGTAATCCTTTTGACGGGCAATAAATAGGTAATATGTTGCCCCCTCATTGCCTGTTTTAATCCTGTGAAACCCAACTACTAGTGCGTGCATTGTATACGGTTGCAAGGTGGTTGTAGCACTACCCTAATGACAACCGTACTGATTAAACGAAAATTGTATGATCTGGTATCGTAAAAGAACATTTTTCATGCTTGTCCTTTCAGATAATTTTGCATGAATTGTTGTGATCGTCTCTCGAAAGCTGTATACTAACGATCAGATTATCGTACAATTTCTTCGAAAGTGTTTTTTTACATGAAATTTTCTGATCATGTGTACAGGCCTTAAGATAGAGTAATTCAAATTATTGAATTCAGTGTACTTCTGCAGTGGCTGATATCTTATCTTAAGAGACACCGTGGTGGCCAATCTGTATTGGGGAAATTGGAGTTACTATTGCTGACTTTTTTTTTCTGAAAATGCTAATGCCAGCTTGTATTGGCTTCAGTACTTTCTAATGCCTAGTAAACAAGATAAGAATATGAGACGAATGATTGTTCGCTTTTCTTTTTTTTTTTTTTATCATACTAGTTTCTTTGCGAAAACCAATGGGTTACTAAAGCTAAGAAAATTCTCGTATGACAGAATATAATTTTGGAAATTATGTATTATATTGTAATGTATTTCTTTCATTTCTGAGCATGCGTGGTCTTGGTCACACAATTTCTTTTTGTACAAATACTATACTAATTACCGGAAAATCATCCATTCTGTTATCGTCTGAGAACATTTTTTGTGCTTTTCCCTTCGGATAATTTTGCATGAATTGTCATGATCGACTCTCGAAAGCTTTATACTACTGATCAGTGTGGGAGTAAGAGCCCGCCAGGAAGTCGGCATGGTGCTGCGCTAATCACAGGCAGTGAGACATTTTCCCGATGTGCGGCTGCAGAGATGGGGAAATGTCTCACTGCCTGTGATTAGCGTAGCGCCGTCCCGACTTCCTGGCGGGCTCTGCACGTGGAGTGTGCGAACACGCCGGAGCTCATCCTTATGTGGGTGGTTAGCTTCAAGCAGAGATGTCTCAGAGAGGTAATCCAGGCATGTGCAAGCTTAAGGGCTTGGTCAGCAAATACAGCAACAGAAAAGGATTCCCACGCAGGGGTAGAAAACATAGTCCTAAAGCACACGTCCATCAAAACAAGATGTAAGCCTCCTGGCTAATAAATAGACCTCACTGGGTCTGCTTCAGTCCTGCAGGCATGTTCCCTTACAGCCTGCTTTTCCTCTATCAGCACCACCACTGATTAACCCAGGTAAGGCAGAATTATACCCCAGGTGGGGAGCAAGGTGTGGCCAGTGCTTAACCCCTTGCTGCCTACAGACCTTTCACTGCAAATCATTTACCTTAAGAACCTCAAGAGTCTGTGGGGCAGATACACACCATCTATCACTGGTAGGGGCTGTCTATCACATTAGTTTATCAGACAATCGCTCTGAAAGTGGTATTTTATGTTTGATTTGATCATCGTGTGTACCAGGCATTGGTCATATATCTGAAACAAGTATATGGATAGGGGGAATGCCCCTGTGTATTTATTCATTTTTTCTATTGGTTGAACTAGATGGACTTGTGTCTTTTTTCCACCTAACTATGCAACTGTGTATGTTCCTCTGTAATTTACATTCACCATATATTGCTATGGGGGTAACAAGAGAGCAAAATGCTGCTCTAACACAACATACAGTACCTCTGCACCTCCAGTTTTAGTAATTTTAGCATTAGATGGTACTTTGAATAGTTTAGGGTATTTTGGTTCACACAGTACTGATCAGACCACACTCTGATAACTAATTAGGCCCCATGTTAATCTTCAAAATATAATGCTTTTTCCTCCTAGGGTCCTATGAAATAAGCTCAGTTCACTAACGTTACTCAATTTACCTTAAAGGAGAAGTACAGCCAAAGCTTGTTTGGCTGTACTTCTCCTGTGGATCACAGGAGTGCAGTTTGTTTTGCCCTCCTATGACTCATTTTCAGCAGACAGTGGGCTGAAGCCCAGTCCAGGCATGGGAAAGATCGCAACCATATGGTTGGCATCCGCCCACATGCCTGGACCGATGCCCAGCTCAGCCTCTCAGCAAGCCACTGAGAGCTTGATTGTCACCAGCTCTCTGCTCACAGAGCTGTGAGAACCGAGCGATCAGCAGTGTTTTATTCCTCTCTTCTCAGTCTTAGAGCCAGTGGGAGACAGATGCAGCATCGGACCTTGGGGTACCCTGGGAAATGCACAGGGAATGTTTGCCGAAGACTTGCTGGGACCTATGGTCTGCCTGGAAATCAAAATCACCGGAATAACTCTGCAACATTGACTTCTCTGTTAGAGAACCGCCAAGTTTGAATTTTCTTTAGAGACCTAACCTGTGTAGGTAACCTGGGGCAGCCACAGTTAGGTTCAGTTAGGAACAAAACATTGTTTTATGTTATACATATTTGTAAGTTTATAAGTTTACAGTAAATGTTGATTCATCTGCACTGAACCCAGTCTGAAGTTATTCCAAAGGGGTACACGTGAGGTCTTGGCATTGTACTAAAGAACCTGGGTCTGCAACCACAGTAAGGGGTATGTGTAGCATCACTACAGCAGAGGTTCATGAGTAACTACAAGGAAATCAGCAACCAATAGTTGACATGGTACCTGGTAGTTGACAAGGTTCTCTGGTAGTGAAGGGGTTGGTGTTTGGACTTTGGCAACTGGGAGTGGACTAGCGTTACGGAGATCTATGCCTAGTTACTTGGTACAGAAAAGGAGAGAGTTAACTTGAGTATACAGTGCCTTGCAAAAGTATTCACCCCCCCTTGCCATTTTTCGCGTTTTGTTGCCTCACAACCTTGAATTAACATGGATTGTTTGAGGATTTGCATCATTTAATTTACAGAACATGCCCACAACTTTGAAGATGTTTTTTTTTTTATTATTGTGAAGCAAACAACAAATAGGACAAAATAACAAAAAAGGTCACTGTGCATAACTATTCACCCCCCTAAAGTCAATACTTTGTAGAGCCACCTTTTGCGGCTGTCACAGCTCCAATTCGCTTTGGATAAGTCTCTATGAGCTTGCCACATCTTAGCAGTGGGATTTTTGCCCATTCCTCCTTGAAAAACTGCTCCAGCTCCTTCAAGTTGGATAATTTGTGCTTGTGAACAGCAATCTTTAAGTCTGACCACAGATTTTCTTTTGGATTGAGGTCTGGGCTTTGACTCGGCCATTCCAACACATTTACATGTTCCCCTTAAACCACTCAAGTGTTGCTTTAGCAGTGTGTTTGGGGTCATTGTCCTGCTGGAAGGTGAACCTCCATCATAGCATCAAATTACACACAGAGTGGTTTAGGTTTTGCTCAAGAATATCCCTGTACTTAGCACCATATATCTTTCCCTCAACTCTGACCAGTTTCCAAGTCCTGACTGCTTAAAAACATTCCCACAGCATGATGCTGCCATCACCATGTTTCACAGTGGGGATGGTGTTCTTTGGGTGATGTGATGTGTTGGGTTTGCGCCAGACATAGCGTTTTCTTTGATGGCCAAAAAGTCCAATTTTAGTCTCATCAGACCGGAGCACCTTCCTCCATACATTTTGGGAGTCTCCCACATGCCTTTTCGCAAACTCAAAACGTGCCATTTTGTTTTTTGCTGAAAGTAATGGCTTTCTTCTGGCCACTCTGCCATAAAGCCCAACTCTATGGAGTGTATGGCTTATTGTCATCCTATTTACAGATACTCCAGTCTCTGCTATGGAACTCTGCAGCTCCTCCAGGATTACCTTAGGTCTCTGTGCTGCCTCTCTGATTAATGCCCTCCTTGCCCAGTCCATGAGTCTTGGTGTGCGTTTTGCTGTTGTGCCATGTTCTTTCCATTTGGTTATGATACATTTGATGGTGCTCCTAGGGATCATCAAAGATTTGGATATTTTTTTATAACCTAACCCTGACTTGTACTTCTCAACAACATTGTCCCTTACTTGTTTGGAGAGTTCCTTGGTCTTCATGGCAGTGTTTGGTTAGTGGTGCCTCTTGCTTAGGTGTTGCAGCCTCTGGGGCCTTTCAAAAAGGTATGTATATGTAATGACAGATCATGTGACACTTAGATTGCACACAGATGGACATCATTTCATTAATTATGTAATTATGTGACTTCTGAAGGTAATTGGTTGCACCAGAGCTTTTTATGGGCTGCTTAACAAAGGGGGTAAATACATATGCACATGCCAATTATCAGTTTTTTATTTCTGAAAAATAGTTTTATGTATATATTTTTCTAATTTTACTTCACCAACTGAGACTATCGATCCATCACATATAATTCAGATTAAAAAAAAACACTGAACTAAAGGCTGTAATGTAACAAAATAGGTAAAAAGCCAAGGGGGTGAATACTTTTGCAAGGCACTGTACATGAGGTCTGTGTCAGATGCTCAGCGGGACCCCATTCTGATACTGGGAGTGAGGTAACACAAATACGCTGAATGGTGGAGTGAACAGTGGCTCAGCCTGCCCCTCCGAATGCAACACATACTTCAGTACAAGTGTGTAGAACATGACACAAGAAAGTTTAAGGAAGAACTTTGTATCTTGGATACTGCACACGCATTATAGACTTGGGAGATCTCTTTAATGTTTAACTTTCACATGCCTTCTACTTCTGCCTGGTCCCTAGGCTTTGGTGAGCATGCCTTCGGCAAAGCATTACCCCCTTGCTTGGCGCCCAATTTGAGAGGGAAACATGGAGGACATGTTGGATCACAAGTCTACCTTCCATTACAAGCAAAGCAGCAGTCACTAGAAATACCTGTGGTCTCCCTGCAGCCGCACTGGTGGCCATCTTGATAGAGGCAGAGCTTTTGTCTCCTCAAATTAGAGACTCTAGCAAGAAAAACAATGAGCAGCACTTTTAAAAATCCACCAATTTATACTTCAAATCTCCTGAGACTAGGAGATAAGTCAGAAGCAGCAGTACCTTGGATCCCACACAGCAGATGTACAGCTATGAGGCTGCAGGCACAGGAGTACCTAGGCTAAGGTGACCAGACATCCCCGGTTTCCAAGTAGGACACTGTCCCCGAAGCCTGTCTGTCCCCTGATTTGTCCCCGGATTGCAGGGCCGATTCTGGGTTGGCAGTGGACGGGGCTGCATTGGCTGTTCAAAGTCTGTGCGCTTGTCATTGTGGCATGTGCAGTAATAATCTCAGAGTAGCTGGAGAGGAGGAGCTGGAGTGGCTCCAGCCGCTACTTCTTCTCCACATTTGTTTGCAAAAGTAGATAGTACAACCACCGGCTGCGATCCCCGGGACACATGACCGCCCTCTCCCAGCATCTCGCACCTCTCCTCCTACCTCTGCTCCCTCCTCCCATCACTCTCCTGGCAGTGGCAGTACACGGGGAGAGAATAGAGCACAATGTTCCTCCCTCCCCCTCCCCCCTGGATGATGTATTGGAAAGAATTATGGATAATGTTGTCTAGAGGGGCGGGATTGCATTGAAAATGAATGGAGCTACAAGGAGGAGGTGAGTTTGTGTTATAAAATTTTTATAAGTAATGTTTCTCCTTCACTAATGGCTGGGCACTGATGAGTTAGCACTGATAGGTTGCACTGATGGGGACTGATGAGGTTGCACTGATAGGCTGCAATGATCAATGATGGGCACTGATGAGTTGGCACTGATAGGCTGCACTGATGAGGTGGCACTGATAGGGTGCACTGATGGGCACTGATGAGTTGGCACTGATAGGTACTGCACTGATGGGGACTGATAGGCTGCACTAATGGGCACTGATGAGGTGGCACTGATAGGCTGCAATGATCAATGATGGGCACTGATGAGTTGGCACTGATAGGCTGCACTAATGGGCACAGATGAAGTGGCACTTATAGGCTGCACTGATGAGGTGGCACTGGTGAGGCTGCATAGATGGGCACTGGTAAGGCTGCAAAAATGGGCACTATACTGGCTGCATTGCTTAGCACTGGTCAGGCTGCATAGTTGGGTACTGGTGAGGATGCATTGCTGGGCACTGGTCAGGCTGCATTGCTGGGCAATGGTCAGGATGCATAGATAAGCACTGGTGAGGCAGCATAGATGGGCACTGGCGAGGCTGCATTGCTGGGCACTGGTCAGGCTTCATTGCTGGGCAATGGTGAGGCTGTATAGATGGACACTGGTGAGGCTGCATAGATAGGCACTGGTGAGGCTGCATAGATAGGCACTGGTGAGGCTGCATAGATAGGAACTGGTGAGGCTGTAGTGCTGGGCAATGGTGAGGCTGCATTAGTAGGCACTGGTGAGGCTGTATTGATGGACACTGGTGAGGCTGCATTGATGGGCACTGTGAGGCTGCATAGATGGGCACTGCTGAGCCCAGCATTCTTTATGTAGCACCAGTGGCGGCTGGTGGTAAATTTTGGGGGGGTGGCAAACAGTGCACGGACAGCCCCACCCCCTGGTCACCTTAACCTAGCCACCCTTATGCGGAGTCTTCGGTACACATCTAGTAATTCTATACCTGAAACACTTCTGATGCATGAGAGCAGTATAAATATTCATCAGTTATCCAGCACAACTCACTTGAACACATTATCAGTGATTGGCTGGGCTATTAAATGTTAATAATGATAAATATTCATCCCTTTAGCTCAATCCCCATAGAAAATGTATATTTATAGAAATGTAAGGGAACTTAGCTGGTTACAGACACAGCTGACACAGTATTCCTAAAAGAATCCTTTGAATTCTTGTCTGTGGCAGGGCTCGCATACAGTACTTTATTCCATAAAACAATCTTATAATTTTACCTGCACTCTGTTCTGAATTTTGAAACAACTGCCGATGCAGGGGGTATACAATCTAGGAAATATTATGTAAGAATTGAGTACGGTTACCAAAGTTATAAAAAAGAGAATGTAAATCTTACGTAAGCTATAACAAATCCTACCTGGGGTGGCTGTAGTTTAAAATGAAATTATTGTTTTTAATACTTAACAAATTAGTTTTTTTCCATAGTACTTTAAAGACACTGAAACTTTCAAAAGTAAAAAGTGCCTACCCTACAATCCTCCTTCAGAGTATTACAAGTATTATAAGCTCAATTCAGAAAGCTAACACACCAGGATAAACATAGCTGTTAAAAAAAGAGACAGTTATTTCCAGTTGAGTCTAATTAAATCTCAAAATTACACTTACATGGCAGAAAAAAGAGTGCCTTAGGCTACTGTTAAGGCTTTGAGAATTGTATACTGTATTTATTGGCGTATAACACTCACTTTTTCACCATGAAAATCGGATGCAAATAGCGTGTGCATGTTATACGCCAATACTTCAATTTTAGCTGCCTCTGAGGGGATAGGGAGGGGGGCGGGATGAGTGCCGTCAGATTAAATACAGTGAGAATCTCCTGTTTACTTGGCGGCCTCTGTAATAGAAAGTCCCGTCTCCTGGGCCGCCATTGGGCCACTGTTCTGTCTATCATAGGAGATTCTCACTGTATGTAATCTGTCGGCGCTTGTCCCGCCCCCCTCCCTGTCCCCTCTAGGCTGCAAATGGGCATTGATCAGGCTGCATTGATGGCAGTGTTGTGGCTGCTGCATTGATGGCAGTGGTGAGGCTGCTGCATTGATGGCAATGGCAAGGCTGCTACATTGATGGCAATGGTGAGGCTGCATTGATGTAGACTAATGAGGCTGCATTGATGGCACTTGTGAGGCTGCAGATGGGCATTGATCAGGCTGCATTGATGGCATTGGTGAGTCTGCAGATGGGCACTGACCCTTATTTTGCTTCAAAGTTCCTTATTAAAAGAGCAGAGAGCCGGTGACTGACAATCACTGGCTCTCTTCTCACTGAAAACGGAGAACCAAGAGATCAGTGGTGTTTGATCGCTTAGTTCTCAGTCTTAGAGGAAGCGGGGGCCCAATGCTGCATGCACCCGAGTATTTTCTTTTTTAATTTCCATACTTCTCTTTTAATACTCGCCTGAAGCCGCAAACATCCCAGACCTTTCTCTCTTCTAGTTACAGGAGGTGGGCTCCATCTTCGGGTATCCAAGTCACTGCCTGCATGACATGGACACTTGCTATTGCAGTGAGTTTCTCTCAGGATCCAGAGGAGAAGTCTGCACTGTCAATGTCAGCACAAACGAACAATTGGGGACTGTCTGGCATGGGTACATCTGTAGTGCTGGGAATGGCAAACGGCGAGAAACCCGGATGATGATGAATATACAGTATCGTTCTTCACAAAGTAAGAAAAAAGCATGCAGGATCAGGTAGATGTGGTTTTCGCTTTGTCCAGAGAGTTATTTTACTTAGCAGACATTTCTACATGATCCTTTAGAATTGCAAAGTTGCAGAGCTATTTTTGTCTTTAGTTTATGTTTTACAGGTTTTTAAAGTAATTTATTAGGCAGCTCCGGGGGTCTTCTTTCGACTTCTCTGCTCTCTCCGGCCTCTTCTCCCGGTGTCCGGTTCTTCTCCCACTCTCCGGTTCTTCTGCCGGGCCCCTCCACTATCTTCTGCTCTTTTGCCGCTCTTTTGCTAGTGGGGGTCCAGTCTTCTGCATCATCTTCTTCCCTTTTCTCTTCTTCCGATGTTGACATGATGCTCTCACCAGTTGTAATGCTGTGTGAGCGCTGCACAATGACTTATATATGCATGGGGCGTGGTCACCGGGTGATGTCATCCGGTGACCCCCCTTATGACGTCAAAGTCCCAGCATGCCCAGGGGCTGTGACGTCATAAGGGGGTGGGGTCACCCGTTGACATCACCCGGTGACCACGCCCCATGCATATTTAAGTCATTGCGCAGCACTCACACAGCATTACAGCGGGAGAGAGCGTTGTGTCAACATCGGAAGAAGAGAAGAGGAAAGAAGACAACGCAGAAGACCAGGCCACCGCTAGCAAAAGAGCGGCAAAAGAGCACAAGAAGCGGAGGAGCCTGGCAGAAGAACCGGAGAGCGGGAGAAGAGCCGAACACCGGTAGAAGAGGCCGAACACCGGGAGAAGAGGACGGAGAGCGGGAGAAGAACTGGACACCAGGAGAAGAGGCCGGAGAGCGCAGAGAAGTCAGAAGAAGACCTCCCGAAGTCGGAAGAAGACCCTAGGAGCTGCCTAATAAATTACTTTAAAAACCTGTCTAGTGTGTTTTTTTATTGATGCTTTTTTCCCCTAGGTGAATGGGTAGGGGTACGATGTACCCCATACTCATTCACATAGGGTGGGGGGCTGGGATCTGGGGGCCCCCTTATTAAAGGGGGCTCCCGAATTCCGATAAGCCCCCAGACCCCGACAACCAATGGCCATCCCCACCACCTTTCCTGACCGGCTGGGCTGTGTGCTCAGATAAGGGTCTGGTATGGATTTTGGGGGGACCCCCACGCCGTTTTATCTGCATAGGGGGTTCCCCTTAAAATCCACACCAGACCTAAGGGCCATTGTCGTCTTCCTCTCGCGCTCGCCGCAATAGGAAAATGTGTAGTACCCTGCCACCGAGAACCGTGCATCGTATTTGGTCCGTCGAACCAACATACAGACAACGGGCTTCCCGATAGGAACTGGGTCCGGAGGAGTTCCAGTGGGAAGATTTGAAACAAGTTTCAAATCTAAAGTCTGTCAGATTTCCGACCGAAACGGTCCGTCAGAAGTCCGATGCAGCCCACACACGGTTGGATTGTCTGCCGGATTCGTTCCGTCGGACCAGTCTGCCAGTGTGTACGTTGCATTAGAGTTTGTCTGGTATCAAGACACAGAGGGATGAGGTGGTCAGTTCCTCGCAGGACATGGCACAGATTTTCAAGGAGTATTACGAGGGTCTCTATCAATTGGAAGGTCACCTATCCCCAGAGAGGTGTAAAAGTAAATGGGAGAGGGTAAGGGATTATTTACAAAACTCAGAAATGCCAAAGCTGACAGAGGAGACAGCACGAGATCTAGATGTACCAATTACAGTAGAAGAATTTAAGAGAGCATTAAATCTTTTAAAAGTGGGGAAAGCACCAGGTCCAGATGGATATACCCTGGCGTACTATAAATTTTTTGCTGAGAAATTGGCTCCAAGATTTATAGCGGCTTTCAACTCACTTCGGGAGGGACAGAAGTTACCCACTGAGACATTGATGGCACATATAGCAGTAATCCCGAAGGAGGGAAAGGATCCACCTCAGTGCTCTAGCTACCGGCCGATCGCATTGTTAAATGTGGATCTAAAAATCTTTTCCAAGATCCTAGCGATCAGACTGGATGAGCACATTCCTGCATTGATACACCCAGATCAAGTGGGAAGGGAGGGGAGGGAAAACATGCAGAGAGTAATTAATGCGATTTATATTGCACAGAGCCAACAGAAACCCTTAATATTGTTTTCAGCTGATGCAGAAAAAGCATTCGATAGAGTTGATTGGATTTTTCTTGGGGCTACTTTGCAGCATATTGGATTGGGGGATGGAATGTTGAGATGGTTCCCAAACCTATATTCAGTCCCGAGTGCGAGGGTTAAGGTAAATGACAGACTATCGGACCCCTTCTGGATTCGAAACGGAACGCGCCAGGGATGCCCATTATCGCCTATTATTTTCATTCTCACATTGGAGCCAATATTAGTGGTATTAAGACAGAAAGTGGGGAGCGTAAGTTAGCAGCTTACGCCGCCGATTCGATTTTTTTTATAACCTCCCCAATTATATCCCTTCCATCCCTTTTAATGGAGATACGTCAATATGGGGAGTTAGCAAATTATAAGGTGAACTACACTAAATCTGAGGCCATGGGGATGGAAATGAAGGTACCTGAAATGCAACAGATAAAGACTCAATTCAATTTTAGATGGTCAGAATCCCACATAAGCTACTTGGGGACCAAAATACCGAAGAAGCTTAGTAGAGTGTTTGAACTAAACTATGCCCCGATGTTAAGACAAATTAAACTAGACTTCAAGATATGGGATAGGGAGATCTTTACTTGGTTTGGAAGGACAAACATCATAAAGATGAACGTGATGCCCAGATTTCTTTACCTGCTGCAAACCCTGCCAATAAAGATCCCCTTGAGTTTCCTGAAAGACCTCAGATCAAGGTTTCTGAGGTTTATCTGGGCTGGGAAGCCAGCAAGAGTAAGGAGAACTATTTTATTGCTCCCTAAAGAAAAAGGAGGAATCGGATTTCCAGACCCAGTGAGATATCAGGATGCCTCACAGTTAGCCAGAGTAGTGGAATGGTGCGCCTCTGTGAGGAAACCATACATACAATTAGAACAAGCGATGGTTAAAATTCCCTTGGAGGGGCTGGCATGGATAGCAAAATCGAAACTACCAATAATAGTGAAAAAACATCCACTGACAGGTGCAACTATCCGTACTATTAATACGATTTTCAAAAAGACAAACCTATCATTACATCCGAGCCCTATGTCCCCGGTGCTGGGCTCGCCAGACTTTCAGCCTGGCCTAACAGACCGGGGGTTTGAGGTACTAAAACAAAGGGGGAGAAATAGGTTCATACATTTTTCTAGGGGCAACTGTTTGATGACACGAGGTGAGATAGAAGGAGAAGTAGCACCAGACTTAGACTATTTCAGGGCGTTGCAGTTAGGAGCCTATATCCGCTCGAAAATCAAAACTTACGGGAATTATCGTGCTTCGAACAGAGATGTCTAGATGGAGAGAGCATGAGGCATTCCCTATCATATTTCTACGAGGTATTAACGAGTCTGGAAGCTCCCCAAGAGCTTAATTTTATTCAAGCTTGGGAAAGAGAGATGGGGATAATGTTCTGCCAAAGACAGAAGGTCAAAATTTTAAAATCTACCCATAAGACATCGGTTGCTGGCAGGTACCAAGAGGGAGGATATAAAATCCTCACCAGGTGGTATAGAACACCATCTGTTCTACATAAAATATTCCCACAGGCCTCAAACGTATGCTGGCGTTGCATGAGGTTAGAGGGCACGATGTTGCACATATTCTGGGAATGTGAGAAGATTAAGGGATTTTGGAAAATTGTTGAGGAAACGGTTAAGGATATTACAGGTGTGTCTCTTGGGGATAACCCGGCTGCATTTCTATTAAATGATGTCCCCATGTCGGTGTAAAAATATAAGAATTCCCTGCTTAAACACCTTCTTACGGCGGCAAGGGCCTGTATACCAGCCCTGTGGAAAAGTTCAGTCCCTCAGACCAGAACACAGTGGTGGGCTAGAATTACAGAAATCCAACAAATGGAGAATCTGACTCTGATGCTGAAAGAACAGGACGAGAAATACTGGAAGATATGGGCTCCCTACTTGGCTTATAGACGTAGAGAGCAAGAGAGGTAGATCATGTGCGATCGAACGGGAAGGGGAGGGGGCACCCCTTTTTCCTTGTTTTTTTTTATTTTTTTTTTTCTTCTTCCTGTATGTTTTTTATGCTTTTTGGGTTTTAGAGGGTGGGGGTTGGTATTAGGGTTAGGATAAGAGAAAAAGAAAATTATATATGTCTATCGGGTAGATGAGATTGAGTTCCATTCAAAAGGAAATGTATTATGTTGTTATAATATGAAGAAATGGAGACGTAAGAGATGATATGAAGAACATGTTAAGTGTTATATGTGGAATATATTATATGATATTCAAAAAAAAGAAATTAAATAAAAAAAAAAATCCACACAAGATCTAAGGGCCATTGTCGTCTTCCTCTCACGCTCGCCGCAATAGGAAAATGTGTAGTACCCTGCTGCCGAGAACCGTGCATCATATTTGGTCCGTCGAACCAACATACAGACAACGGGCTTCCCGATAGGAACTGGGTCCGGAGGAGTTCTGGTGGGAAGATTTGAAACAAGTTTCAAATCTAAAGTCTGTCCGATTTCTGACCGAAACGGTCCGTCAGAAGTCCGATGCAGCCCGCACACGGTTGGATTGTCCGCCGGATTCGTTCTGTCAGACCAGTCCGGTCGAAAAGTCTGCCAGTGTGTACGTTGCATTAGAGTTTAGAGTAGGTAAATTCTAGTTTGGCTCAGAGCTAAGTCAAAGCCATGGAATCTGGGTCAGGTTTTACTATAATTCAGGGCTAGGTGACTCATCCTGGCAGCTCTCCTGTACCTCCCCCTGGTTTAGAAGGTTGGTGAATCTTCTAGAGTTAGTGGGTGGAGGTTAAGAGGAGCTGCCTTGAATATTTATGGAGCCTCAGCCAATCCCCAGAGGCTGACTGGAAGGGGGCTGAGACAAATAGACATGGGCCATGCCAGCAGGGGCAGTTGGGTGGAAGATGGAGATACAGTGCTGAGGAGGCTGTCAGTGGTCCTTGAGGTGAACCCCAAGTCTGCGGGGGGTGTCCCCCGGGGCTCAGGTGCTGGAAGGATCCTGCCATAACACACGGGAGGAAGCCCTTCCTAGAGGCACAGAAGCAAGTGAGGAGCCTGGAGGAAAGGGCAGCTGCAGCCAGGTGGGTTGGCAGTGCCTGAAGAGGTGGCGCTGGGATAAGTGGCCAGAAAGGAGAAATGTCAAGCTGTTTCACTACATTTTTGCTACACAACAAAGGGCTACAAGTTGCCTGTAAAGGGCTATTGCCTGTAAAGGGCTATTGCCTGTAAAGGGCTATTTCTACAATCTGACTGGGAGCCTGTTAGATCATTCTACAGTGATTCCACTGGTGCAAGCAAGTGTGTGTAGGAGGCAAGAGAAGCAGACTGTATATAGAATGTATATAGGAAGATGTCCCTGAAGTTGTTGTTGAAGGTTTGTTGAAGTCAAGTGGGCATCTCATAACCTCCCATCCCTATCCAAGTTATTAACCCTCAATAAATATCATGGACTGTTCTCTGACTCTAGGGTGCTTGTGAAGATTTGGTGTGCCTGGCTGGGGATCCAAGTTCATCTGCGGCTTCTTAGGGGGTGCACTACACTGCCTCTCCCTTGACTATGCCTTCACTACAAAGCCATCTTACTTTTGACATGAATCACAGTGAGTTTGCATCTACCTTTTGGATTGAGTTTCTACCTCAGAAATAATACTTGTGAATTCTGTACTTGTGTAGTTATTGCTTGTGTTCACACGTGTCTGAAACAGATCCTTCCCTGCTGCAGACTCTCACCTTTTGACTTTTCAAAATGTTTTAGTGTTGCAATCTAAATACTAGGGGAGTGGAAACTGATGCCTGCAGCAGACTGATGACATCATCTCAGCCTAGACCAAGTTACTTGCCTGAAGCTAAAAAGTTGCTTTTTAATGAAAGAATGTACAACTTAAAAAAAATATATAGTGTGCTATATATTGTTAAATGTCAGTAATGAATTACCGTACAATGTATCTTTAAGTTACACAGTTGCTGACAGTGTAGAAGTTGATTTAAAGTAACATATTCTGGTTACTTAAACAACTCTTTATTGGCATCCTGACAGTTTGTTAATATGAAGCATGGAGAGAATGTCCCCCTACTGATGCTTTATATAATAGTACTTGGCAAATTTACCTTTTTCTTCACTTTAATAACAGGATATGTATTTGATGTATGTCTGGTTAATTCTAATCTCTATTACTCCACACAGTTAATAATAACACATTAGCAAACAGCAAAGCAGATGAACAGTTAGTTAAATGGAAAATATGATGTCTACTTACTAAACATTGTTAAACTCCACTACACATAGCTATACACTGCAGTAGATAACACTTTGGCTAAGTTCCCTATTTACAAATTGTCTGTCCCTTTGTGACATTTAGTGTTTTAAAATATGTGGTATTATATGAGCTAATAGCAGTGCTATACTTGCCCAGGACCAGATGAAACCTTTAGGACTAGAGCAGGACCTCCAGAAACATAGGAGTACTCCTGGCACTGCTGGCTGGGAATGTTGGAAGAACTGAGCATACAATTTACCACGCAGTTCGGAAGTGGTTTAAAAGTTGGATTACAGGCTTGAAAAAATCAATGGCTCAGTTGGATTGCACTGAGTTGGCTGCAGGGCAAAGTGAGAGGTGTCAGAAAAATGGAGTAAAATTATGTTTCTAATTGGTAAAATAACACTTTTTTACAAAACTGCATCTCTAGATTGACTCAATACATTTTAGTTCTGGAAAATACATATGATTAAGAGATTGTATCTTTACATTTCTGCTATTGATTTTCAATATTGGTTATCGATTTACAAAACCAATTGGTTGAAAAATAAGATCTATTTAATCTTTTCAAGTATATTTTAGGCAGCTCGGAACTAAAAGTTATTTTTAAAAAACTCTGTATCTATGCATGTGTATACAGGCCTATTATTACAGGTTGACCCCAATTACTTTAAATATAAGCTTCCCCTGAGGACCTTTGATGTCTGACCTTCAGCTTTCTGTACTCATGTATCGGTGGTCTCTGCTCACTTATGGTCCTTTTAACCTACCTTTTTAGATTGCAGCTTCTGTCTCTTGTTCCCTGTCTTACCTACCTTTGCTGAGTAACACTGCTCTTGTTCTCTATGGTGACTATATTCCTCAGGATCTGCATACCTGTGTGTTAAAGGTCATGCACAGTGTGGTCCCTTTTACTTAAGTATAATGGATTGTAATCATAACCTTTTGACTATGCTAAATTGTTGTGTTATACGTGGTTGCCTTATTTGCCACGTGCAATGATACTGGGTCTGGAACTGGTTAATAGATTTTTTTAAATCAGAAAATGTGTGGGTTTATTATTTTCACTATAATAACATTACACCTACTTGGCATTTTGTTACAGATACACACAGCTGAAGAGTATACCTGCTGAGAATATTTAAATACCATCTAATACAAAATAATATTGATTCACATGGCTCATAAAAGAAAATGTGTTAGCTGCACTTGCTGCATGTGTAAATCTCTGCTGTAGCAAAGCTGTTAATTTTCATAATGACAAGGATAGCATTGTTTTGTAGAATTCACATCACCACCTTCTAAGACGGCTTATTTTTCATTTAAGGTGACTAAGAGCTGGTTTCACGTGCTTATTTTTTTTTTATAACCTTTGAAAAAAGCATTCACATGTCAGAACTTTCCTAAAGGGTTTATTCCTGACTTACATTTAGTCGCTTACGTTATAGAGGTAAACCCTAACCGATAGACATTAAAGTGGTTGTAAAGTCAAAAGGTTTTTTATCTTAATGCATTCTATGCATTAAGGTTAAAGCCTTCTGTGTGCAGCAGTCCCCCTCAGCCCCTCTAATACTTACCTGAGCCCTATCTCTAACCAGCAATGTCCACGAGTGTCTTGGCCGTATGAGGCTCTCCCTCCTGATTGTCCGGGACACAGCAGCAGCGCCATTGGTTTCCACTGCTGTCAATCAAAGTTGGCTAGTTAATCAGGAGAGAGGGCGGGGCCAGGCCACAGCTCAGTGTCTGAATGGACACAGGGAGCTGTGGCTTGGCTCGGTGACCCCATAGCAAGCTGCTTTCTGTGGGGGCACTCAACAGGAAGGAGGGGCCAGGAGAAGTGAAGAGGGACCCAAGAAGAGGAGGATCTGGGCTGCTCTGGTCAAATCCACTGCAACAGAGCAGGTAAGTATGACATGTTTGTTATTTTCATAGAAAAAAAACAAGACTTTACAATCACTTTAAGTTTGCTGAAACACTGTGTATCATAAACAATTGGTATTATTTTAATTTTAAAAAATCGTATTCGCTTTAAAGCCTGTTTCTTAGAGACCATTGAAGGATACAGCTTAATGATAATTAAGCAAAATGAGCACAAAAAAATCCTATTTTCTCTTTCAGAACACATTTCAATGATAATTATACAAGCTATGGATATCTAAAATTAGTCTATGCTGAGAGGCGTGAACACTTATACAAAACTAAAGAGAAATACAAGGCATAAAATAGCCACTGGCAGAACTTTTGATCCATCGACCTTGTAAAACTTAGGTAAGGCATGTGCAGAAGATCAGGACGCAACCTTACAAATCTAAGAAACATAGGAAAAGGAAGCCTTTTCCCATCTCACCACTCATAGTCCAGCACAATACAGTAATCTGTTGAATCTGCTTAGAAATAGAGGAAGCTGAAAAACTTATTTCAACACCTTCTGGAATGACCAACAGGGAATTTACCTGCCAAAAAGAATAGGGACAGAAAGTTAAACCCTAATCAACCTCATCGCATCCAGGCAATATAGATCATTTCCATGGGGTGAACTGATGTCAAACACAGGAAGGCAGCACAATATCCTCAATAAAGTGAGAAGTGGAAATCACTTTAAGAAAAAAAAGAGGTACTTGTCGCAAAACAACCTTGTCATGTCTAAGATCAATAGGGGCTCCCTAGGAGGACAATAGTTGAAACTCATAGACCCTTCTGATAGCCACTTTATGGGATAACAATGGCAAGGAAATTACCCAAATGGGTTTGAAGGAGGTATGTGTAACACCAGCAATACTAGATTTTAATCCCATGGTTCAAGTGGAGGTCCTGCATGGGGGAGCAATAGGTGTAACCACTTGTATGAAAGCATGAATCAGTGAATGATCAAAAAGAGGCCATTGAAAAAGAATGGACAGTGCAGACCCCTGACCTTTAATAGTGTAGGAGCCAAGTGTTGTTCTACAACCAACTGCAGGAAGAAAGAATGGCCCACTGAAAGAGACACATGGGAAAAACTCCCAGAGATTCACACCTTTAAAAATAAGTGGACAATGTTTTATGAGAACTCTTTCGGGATTAACTTTTAAAAGCTTTCTTGGCATAATGGAATCTGCAGTGTCCCATCTCTCAGAACCTAGGTTACAACAATCTGTCAGAGCCAGTAACAGAGAAGCAGATTGTAGGATCAGTCTTTAAGAAAACAGATCTGATTAATATGATAGGGCCACAGAGTGACAGCTTACAGAAGAACAAGATCGACCTACCACACACTCCGAGGCATATTTGGAGCTAAGAGAATAACTGGAATGATCTTAACCTCCACTCATTAAATCTGTGTAAAACCATTCCAGAGGAATGGAAAGATCCCGTGAAAAGATTTGTTCAGCTTCTTACTGAACCAAGATCACACCCAGCATTTTAAATGCATATGTATATCCCAAAGAGACCTTTCCCACATCTAGATGTTGTCCACTGAGAAAATCTGTCTGCAAGTTATTTACCCTGGGAATGTGTACCACATAAAGCACTGGAACATGAAACCCTTTCTTGGACTGGATAGACTGTACCACCATTGCAACATTCCTGGTGCCCACTTGATTATCGATCTAAGCCACAACTGTGGCATTGCTGATTGAGCAAGGCCTGGATGACTGATCATGAGGGGATCTGACAAAGTAACCACAAACAAAATGCTTGGGACTCCAAGATTCTTCTTGAGACCAACAACCCTGAACAGACAGATCCAGAACTCCACCCCAATCCATACGACTGACATGAGTTGTCACAAAATTCCAATGTAAGGGAAGAAAAATGCCGCCCTCAAATAATTCTGGGGACAGAAGTCACTAGGGCAAAGAGCAAAAAAATGAATTTGTTACATGCCTTGAAAGCCTTCCATTGCAAAGATATGAAGCGGATTTGAGCAAATGAGACTCCTTCAACAGCAGATTTAACAATTGCATCGATTCCTCCTGAGACCAACAACCCTTAACAGACAGATCCAGAACTCCACCCCAATCCAGATGACTGACAGCCTCATTTGTCCCAAGGGACTTGAAAAAGGAGGCCACACCCTCTGAAACATGTTGTCGTGGCAACGGACCGCATACCCTATTGGCAGCCAGCCCTCAAAGCCACGTGGTAGCGGGGGCGGCTTTGGTTTACCTGGTTTACCAGGGGCTGGTTTACTACAAATGGGGATTATCCTGTGTGCAGCATGGCACCAGCTGCACCTGAATCAGGAGATCCTTTCCTCTGTGACAACAACTTCCAGCTACATTCGGGACACATTCAGCCAAGGGGCAGTAAACCAGAATATATACCTGTCAGGGCTGGGCTCAGCCCTTCCTTCTCTGAGCTGGGCGCTCAGCTGTCAGCTAATTGCCAGCTCCCATCTCTCTCCAGATTTACCCAGCTGTAGTTGATCCTGCTCGTCAGTCCTGCCTACTTAAGCCGTTCAGTCCAGAGGAGCTCTGCCTTCGCCTTGGTGAACAGGTTACATTCCTGGGCTGTCATTTGCACTGCTGGTGTTTCAATGGACCCAGAGAAACTTTTAGCAGTCCTACAGTGGCCCCGACCCGTGGGTTTACGTCCTCTGCAGCGTTTCCTGGGCTTTGCCAACTATTATTGGAAGTTTATTCGTAACTTCTCATCTCTGGTCATGCCCCTGACTGATATGACCAGAAAGGACGGTAACCCACAAAGTTGGTCTCCGGAGTCCATTAAGGCCTTTGAGAGTCTCAAGGCTGCCTTTGTTTCTGCTCCTGTGTTGGCACATCCTGATCCTACGTTACCTTTTATCCTTGAGGATGATGCTTCTGAGACTGTTGTTGGTGCCCTTCTGTCTCAACATCCTACCTCTGAGAGCGCTATGCATCCTTGTGGCTACTTTTCCAAGAAATTGTCACCTGCGGAGTGCAATTACAAGATTGGTGACAGAGAGCTGTTGGTGATCATTTTAGCCCTAAAAGAATGGATACATCTCCTCGAAGGTACCACTATGCCGGTTCTCATTCTTACTGACCATAAGAATCTTACATTCTTGTCTGAGACTAAATACCTCTCTCCCAGAAGGGCGTGATGGGCTCTTTTCTTGTCAAGTTTCAATTACATTTTCTCATTCTTACCCGGTACTAAGATTGTAAGGGCTGATGCTTTGTCACGACAATTTTCCTCCACTTCCAAGTTGTAGTTGGTTCTGGTTCCTGTGATTCCTCATGATCGTACTCATGATCGTATTCTGGCTACGGTTCGCACCAGTTTCACTTCTCCTTTGGGTGACAAAATTCTTTCTGCTCAGGTCCAAGCTCCTCCTGAGAAACCTTGTGACCACTGCTTTGTCCCATAGAGTCTCCGTACTGCCGTGCTCCAGATTTACCATTCTCCCAAGGCAGCTGGCCACCCTGGAAAGAATCAACTCTTTTGGGCCATTTCCCAACAATTCTGATGGCCTAGTCTACGTGCTGATGTAACTGCCTTCGTAGCTGCCTGTTCCGTGTGTGCTCAGAGTAAGACTCCATGACACCTTTTGCAGTGGGCCTCCTACAACCCATACCCAATGGAGAGAGGCCCTGGACCCACCTGTCTCTGGATTTCATTGTGGAGTTACCCAACTCCCAAGATAACACTGTTATCCTTATGGTGGTTGACCGGTTCTCAAAGATGTGTCATTGCATTCCACTTAAGAAGTTGCCCACTTCCAAGGAACTGGCTTCCATTTTTGCTTGGGAGATCTTTCGCTTACCTGGGCTACCCAAGGTGATTGTCTCGGACAGGGGTAGTCAGTTTGTGTCCCGGTTCTAGCAAGCCTTTTGTACACAGTTGGGAATTCAGCTTGCTTTCTCCTCTGTGTATCACCTGCAGTCTAATGGGGCCGCAGAACTAGCCAATCAGTCCTTGGAGCGATTCCTATGTTGCTATATTTCTGACCATCATAACTGGTCAGACCTATTACCGTGGGCAGAGTTTGTCCACAATAGTGCCTTGAATTCTGCTTCCCGATTGTCCCCGTTTATGGCGAATTATGGTTTCCAACCTTCCATGTTGCCTGATTCGTTTGTTCTGCAGAGTATTCCTGCATTAGAGGAGCATCTCCGTGGTCTTAGTTCCACTTGGGCACAAGTCCAAGAGGCTTTGCGTCATGCTAATGATAGGTACAGACTCCATGCTGACCGCAGATGCCTGCCTGCGCCTTCCTACCAGGTTGGGGATAGGGTCTGGCTGTCATCTCGCAACCTCCGACTTCGTGTTCCCTCACTCAAGTTCGCACCTCGGTTTATTGGTCCTTTCCGTATTCTTCATAGGATTAACCCAGTGGCTTACGCATTAGACCTTCCTTCTAATATGCGTATTGAGAATGTATTTCATGTCTCCTTATTAAAACCTTTGGTCTGCAACTGCTTTACCACCTCAGTGCAACATCCTCATCCTGTACAGTTGAGAACCATGAGGAGTATGAACTACTGTCCATTGTTAACTCCTGTAAGTTCCGTGGGCGCTGACAGTACCTGGTGCATTGGAAAGGGTACGGTCCGGAGGAATGCTCTTGGGTCTCACCCTTGGACGTACATGCCCCTGTCCCCCTTCGGAATTTCCATAGATGTTTTCCCCTCAAGCCTGGTGGTCCTCCAAGGGGGAGGGGTCATTGAGGAGGGGGGTACTGTCAGGGCTGGGCTCAGCCCTTCCTTCTCTGAGCTGCCGCTCAGCTGTCGGCTAATTGCCAGCTCCCATCTCTCTCCACAGTTACCCAGCTGTTATTGATCCTGCTCGTCAGTCCTGCCTACTTAAGCTGTCCAGTCCAGAGGAGCTCTGCCTTCGCCACAACACAAGAAACTATCTCCTGCTTTGCAAAGTGCAAAGTGCACAGTCTATTTACCTTTAGTAAATCAACCCCATAAAGTCATGGTTATCTAACCAGTGCAATAAATAAAGAAAGTGTAAAGATCAGTAGCTGCCAGATCTCTGCTTAGTGATTTACACCGGTCAGTTAAAGTCTGAGAAAATAATGTGGAGATGTGCATAGGATGAGCAAAAGGGAAATGTCTTCCAACCGCTTATCAGTAAGTTCTTAAGAAATACTGTTTAGCAAGTGTAACCTGGGGGACAGGTAGCAGGTACAAAGCTCCCTGGGATGAGAAGTCTTTCAGGCACAGATACCCAAATCCAGTGAATAGTGACAAACAGTGTGGTGTTTATTTGTGATATATACAAGTCTATATACAGGTGCTGTACAGTGTTCCAAAAACAAATAGGAACAAAAATAGCCAAAACAAAACCTAGCCGTGTCTCGGCACTAACTAAACAATATTTACAGACCCTAACTACCAGGCTGAGCAAGCCTACAGCTTGTCAGCCTCCACATTCACAGCTCAATAGCTTCCACCAACCTTTTGATCTCCTACACAGAAGTTGTCTGAGGTTCACAGGCCAAGAGCAAAGGCTGTCTGCTCAGGTGAGCTTAAATTAGACTGGGGGAGAGGACCAAGACCTGAACTGGACCATTGATCAGAGATCCCTGAACGTGTATGAGAGGAGCCTGGGAGATGTATAAACCCCGAACAGGACTTTTCCTGGCTCTCTCTGGGACACTCTGCTACACAAGATATAGTCAGTCTAGGTGTTTTCAGCGTGTGAATGACTGGCAAGAGGTTGAAAAAGACTGGAGAGTGCAGGTGCATGCACCTGGACAGGAAGAGGGTGGGAATCCATATTTTTTGTAATTCTTGCCGTAAGATGTACTATAGCAAAAGTGACATTTTGAAAAGAAAAAAAAACATTTGCTGGTATTTTACATTTACCTGCTGGCTTCTTTGTTATTAATGGTTATTAATGGTCTCACAAATTACATACTGTAGCAGGCTCTAAAGGGTCTGGTATGTATTTTTAGGAGGTGGGGGGGAACAATCTGGCTGGAAAATGTTTTTTGCTACCAATTTGAGTGGCTTTTTTATGTTGCTGTGTAAATGTCACTTTTGCTGTAGTGTGTTGTACACATACAAATGTGCCATTTCAAGCATGTTATTTAAATGAATTGGGCATTTTTTATGTTTCACTTTAGGTATTATTAATATTGCTGCTCCCCTTTTGTGCATTAGTACATGTCCCCTAGGGCAGTGCCCAGTCCTATATGCCATTTGTTTAACAATCCCTTGCCTATTAGCTTAAAAAATGTCCAGAACTGATTTTTGAGATTTAGGTCCCATTGACTACAGTGGGATTCAGGTTAAAGTTCAGAACTTCAGCATAGCTCTGTGAGCCTTCTACAAACCATACTTGGGTACATTTGGCTCATCTCTAATAGGTAGCAACGGAGAGAACCTGGACCAGTATACTCCCCTAGGAAGAAAATAACTAGAAAGCAAATATGTTACACTTACCTGCTGTGAGCAGTGGTTTTGCACAGAGCAGCCTCGATCCTCCTTTTCTCGGCTCCCACGGCGGTGCTCCTTGCTCCTCCTTCCTGCTGGGTGCCCCCACAGCAAGCAGCTTGCTGCTTGCTGTGGGGGCACCCAAGCAGGCATGCTCCCAAACCACAGCTCTGTGTGTCCATTTACACATGGAGCCATGGCTTGGCCCCACCCCCTCCATCTCCTAATTGGCTCACGGGCTGTGATTGACAGCAACGAGAGCCAATGGCTACCACTGCTGCCATAAGCCAATCAGGAGTGCGAGTCCCCGGAGAGGACTCTTGTGCACATCGCTGGATGTAGAGGTGCCTCGGCTAAATATTAGGAAGGGCTGGGGGGGCTGCTGTACACAGAAGATTTTTTACCTTCATGCATAGAATACATGAAGTTAGAAAACCTAGTGTAGGACAACTTTAGTCATGAGCTAACTAGTCGAGCTTAGTTCTATGTGTGCCTTACATATGGTGAGTTTTTTGGAAACAGTACATATTTACATGAGGCCACAGGTTACTTTTAAGGGAATGTATGGTGTTTTATCATCGATTTTCTTTCATCAGGCTGAGATCTAGTCCCCTTTCAATCTGCTCTGTTAAAAAAAAGGCTTGTTTATAGAGCTGAATGGCTCAAGTGGAAACTTACACAGACAACTTAATAGGCTGAATGAGTGACTTTTGTCTCATTCTATCTCATCTTGTCTGCTCTGTTTAGATGCAAATATAGTTTGTATGGCTCTGATCGCAGACAGCTTTTACTATGTCCTCTTACTACATCCTCTTATTAGAAAGCTCAAAATGCTCAGTGACAAGCATATAAAATATTTGGGGGGTTTGAGTAATTTTTTAACATAAAAATTATGATTTTTACATGTAGGAGAGGCGTGCCACAATAGGCCTGGTATGTAAGTGGTTAACCCAGATTACTTGTGCATCAATTTATAAAGCACACATTCAGGAACCTTCTAATTTTATAGCTACAGTGTATATTTTTAAAGTGGTATTAAACCCAAACGCAAAAATGTATTGTTTTGCAGCTTACCAATTCTAATGCTACACACGGTCGGACATTGATTGGACATTCCGACAACAAAATCCATGCGGATGTTGGCTCAAACTTGTCTTGCATACACATAGTCACACAAAGTTGTCGGAAAATCCGATCGTTCTGAACGCGGTGACGTAAAACACGTACGTCGGGACGATAAACGGGGCAGTAGCCAATAGCTTTCGACTCATAATTTATTCTGAGCATGCGTGGCACTTTGTCCATCAGATTTGTCTACACACGATTGGAATTTAAAGGATCGGATTTTATTGTCGTAAAATTTGATAGCATGCTCTCAAACTTTGTGTGTCAGAAATTCCAATGGAAAAAGTCAGATGGAGCCCACACACGGTCGGAATTTCCGACAACAAGCTCCGATCGGACATATTCCGTCAGAAAGTCCGACCGTGTGTACAGGGCATAAGAGTTATTGACTGCATTCGTTTTCTATTTTAAAGGCTTTCTTTCCCTAATTTTTACCTGGTAATCCTGCCAGTAGGTTTGTGGTTTTTCAACAGAACAAGCTGCAGATGTAGTAGTTAGACGGTTGAGACAAACCATTTACCACTGACAGGGATCCTTAAAATGATTAGCTTTTTTTTCATTCATGTAAACTCTTTATCCAAAAAGGGAAAAAAAACTGTTAGCTGTAACTGTTTGTGTAACTGTGAGCTGGAGTTTGGCTTCAATTTGTTAGTGTATCTAAATCTGTTAGAACATCTAACACTCCCCTCCAGACTGACAATGCTGCTGTCCAAAAGAAGCCCCCTGTGCTCCTTCATCTAGAATGGGGGCACTCTAATGCAGGAGATGTGGTACTGGCCAGATCACCAGGGAAAAACCCTAAAAAAGAAAATTAATACAGCCACCACATCTAATGATGGGTAAGCTGCAATACAGTTAGGTCCATATATATTTAGACACAGGCACAATTTTGATACTTTTGGGTCACCAGAATAAAATTAAAAGGAAACAATCCAAATTAATTTGAAGTGCAGACTTTCAAGTTTAATTCAAGGGGTTGATCAAAAATATCAAGTGCAAATTTTAGGAACTGCAACCATTTTTATACACAGTCCCTCCATTTTAAGGGGCCCAAATGTAATTGGACAAATGAATATAATCATTAAAAAAAAGTTCATTTTTAATATTTTATTGAGAATCCTTTACTGGCAATGACTGCTTGAAGTCTGGGACCCATGGACATTACCAACTGGGCTTCCTCCTTTCTGATGCTTTGCCAGGCTCTAACTGCAGCTGTCTTCAGTTGTTCTTTGTTTGTGGCTCTTTCTGCCTTTAGTTTTGCCTTCAGAAAGTGAAATGCATGTTCAATTGGGTTAAGGTGACTGACTCGGCCATTCCAGAATATTTCACTTATTTTCCTTGTATTTCATTTGTTAAAAATATGATTTTTTTTTATATTAATCAGACATAAGATAAATGGGACAATATTACAATAGTGAGTTGGTCAGATTACTGTCGTTTTTTTGGCTTGAGTAGATTTCTCAAACAAATGCTGTTTTATACAATGGTGGTAGATATAATTGTTGTATTTAATTGACAGTTCAATTAACAGGCTATTATCTTTAGAGTTACAATACACAAGAAAGAGATTTACCCGTTTGAGGGTTTTTTCAGCTCTCAAACTGAAAGAATGACTGTTAGATTACTGTCAGGTGTTGGCCTGATTAGACAATGGGTACGTAGATGCAGTTTTCAACAGTCCATTCTTTCTACAGCTACAATAAACAGGCATGTTGTCTGTTGTTTGGTAACTATGGTAAAAATCCTGGCACATAAAAGGGGGATTGAGGCATAAGCTAGACCCACACACACACACTATCATGCTTTGAAGATCAGAAGCTGCCACTCATGATGCATGAACACTACCTGGTGTCCAAGAAGCATAGTTGCCAATGGAGATCACGAACATCTAGTAACAGAAGATAAGTAACTTTTAAGTGTATTTGTATCGATATAGACTATAGGCTGTTCATTTGATAGGCATTTTGCTTGTTATAGATATCTGTCAGTCTTGTATTGTATTCCTAAGATTGTAATAGTTTTGTATGTACAGCATCTTTGTATAGTAAAAGCACAATTTACACACTGCAGAAATCTCAGCTTCCTTGCTTATACCACAGAGTAACCTTGCTAGACAGACACAAGCAAAACATTTGGGGGCTCGTCTGGGATCTGTGCTATAGTTCAACTGAAGCAGACATGTTTTTCTGTAGTGTGTTGTGTAGCTTGTGCTAGGTAAAATGCTGCGTAAGCTGTTTAGGAAAAGCAAGGCTGCAGAGGGTTCTGGTGGCCAGAAGGAAGTGTGCAGCTTACCTATCTGGGCCAGAGACAATGAGTGGAAGCCTCTTGCTAAAGAATTTGTGAAGTATGCGTCTCCATTGAAGCTGACTTGGGGTGATAAAGTCTCAGATCATTTTGTAGATTTTAGCCTTAAGGGGTTGGATTTAAGTAAAAAAGAGAAGAGGACAGTGTCCACAGTGGGCTGGTATTTCCATAATGCTATTTACACTGAATAACAGAGAAGGGAGAAGGCAGAGGCAGAAGTTAAGGTACTAAAAGACCAGCTAGCAGTTGCTTCAGAGTGTGTGCGTTCAACTGCTAGTCGTGCTGATGATTTACAAGAGCGGTGTGCAGCCCTTATGACCAAATCAATTAATGCCTTAAGGAAAAGGAAGGGCCGTAAACCTGTTAGTAAAGCCAGGATATGTGCCATTGTCACATCCCAAGATTGGGATTGTGAGGATGTGCTTTCCTCAAATGATAGTGAGGATGAGGAGATAGAGTTTGATATTTCGCAAGATGATCTGCTAGTGCGAAAGAAAAAGTATGCCAGACCTCTCATTACTAAGCATAGGAAACGGCAACATGATAGAGAGGATATGGCAGATGGGGAGGTGCATTATCGCAACCCCAGAGATGTTGGATTTGAAGAAATACGGGAGTTTACACAAACTGAACTCCATGAGCTGGCAAAACAATACAAACAAAGGTCTGGGGAACCCCTAGTGAGTTGGCTCTTACGCTTATGGGATGAAGGGGCGGACAGTGTTGTTTTGTCAGGTAAGGAAGCAGTGACTATGGGAGTGTTAACCCATGATCCACAATTGCGTCAGGCAATGCGAAAAGCCCGAGAGTTTAGCGTGAATTTTTCACTGTTAGACCTCGTGAGAGATGGAATAGTCCGAGTATACGCTAGTCCTACTGACCTGGAAAATACCTACTCATGGAGAGCAATAGGAGAGGGTATTTCCAGGTTACGTGAAATGGGTTGTATAACCGGATTAAATACATTTCCAGAATGGATGGGTCCAGATATGGAACCCTTTACGTCTGCTCTGCGCTCTAAGTTGATGAAGTCTGCGCCATTTAATCTCAGGGCTTCATTATTGTCCTTGTTGGGAGGCCTGGGATTAAATAGCAAGATTCATGAAGCCACAACCCTTTTAAGCCAGTTGGGGGAGCTAGAGGAGACTAAAACAAAACCTGTCAGGGCAGTAGATAAGGTCAAGGCCAGACATGAAGAATACAAGCAGAAAAGAACAGAGAAGAAAGGGAATGGGGTAGAGAAGACAGGAGGTGAAGAGAAAACCAGGCTAGTTATTTCTAGGAAACAAATGTGGGTGGACCTATTAAAGGCAGGAGTACTTAAAGATGAGATAGATGGCATTTCTACTGCAGAAATGTTGAAGAGGTGGAAACATTTAGTAGGGAAAACTGTCAGGGTTAGAAACACTACTCCTAGTGAAGATAACATCAGCCTGGACTTAGAGAAAACAGAACAGACCCCTCCTGTTAGCCCCAAACCAATTCCGAAAACTGAACATGAACCCAAACCCAAATCCCTTTATCCTGGGGAGGAATTAGAGAGAATCAGAAAAGAGGAATGGGAGGTTCCTTATCCTTTATGAAGGGAAGGTGAGTCTCCTGTAATAGCCGTGAGGGCAGTGACAGCAGAAGACTGACGCCCATATGCACCTGTCACTGTATGGTGGGGGAAGTCATCTTCTCCTACACATGTAATGGCTTTAGTTGATAGCGGAGCCGAAGTTACACTTTTGCAAGGAAATCCTTCCCATCACAAAGGAGAATTGATTTATGTAGAAGGTTTGGGAGGGCAAACTACACCAGCAGTTAGGATACGGGTGAAATTGGCTATTGGCAAGGGATCAGGATTTATGACAAATGTTTTGGTATCAGAGTTAACCAAAAATATTCTTGGGATGGATGTACTTCAAGGGCAGTCAATTCAGACTGAAAGAGGTACATTCACATTCGGGTATCCTGATAAAGCGTATCTGGTTAGGGCGGTGAAGGCTGTGGTCAGAGGTCATGCGAAATGGACCCCGTCTACATTCCTCCACCAGTGAAGCCAGTCTGTCTCAAGCAGTACAGACTTCCTGGAGGCCACAAAGAAATTGGGGAGACTATTCAAGAACTGTTGAGAGTAGGGATCCTTAGACCTGCTGTAAGTCCTTTCTCGTCTCCGGTGTTCCCAGTAAAAAAACCTGATGGGACATATAGAATGACTGTGGATTACAGAGGTCTAAACAAAGTGGCACCTCCATTGAAGTCAGCTGTACCAGATATGATCTCAATTGTTGAGAAAATTGCTAAAAATGCAGGAGAATATCATGCTGTGATAGACCTGGCTAATGCTTTCTTTTCGATTTTGATAGACCCAGAGTGTCAAGACCAGTTTGCTATAGTGTGGGACGGCCGCCGGTACACTTTCACCGTGCTTCCTGAAGACTATGTTCATTCTCCAACGATTTGTCATGGACTGATTGCCCGAGATTTAAGTACCCTGAATTTGAAAGTCGCTGTGTTTCACTACATGGATGACATCATGATCTCTGGGACAAAAGAAGATGTAACTGAAGCACCGCACCTGCTGATAGAGCACTTGGAGAACAGAGGATGGGCTATCAACAGAGACAAAGTCCAAGGACCTGCCACAGAAGTGAAATTCTTGGGAATGATGTGGACTGGGCCGCAGAGGAAAATTCCAGAGACAGTTGTGCAAACTATCCAGGTGCTGTCGCCCCCTACTACCAAAAAGGAGGCACAGAATTTCATTGGAGTTGTGGGGTTTTGGAGATCGTTCATCCCACATCTTGGATTGATTCTGAGGCCTATATATATTGTCACCAGAAAAAAGACTGAGTTCTCATGGGGTTCAGAGCAGTGGACTGCATTCCTGGCTGTTAAAGAAGCTATTTTGCAGCATCAGGGATTAGGACCCGTGAGACAAGGAGTACCATTTCAGCTGGATGTAGTAGAGCAGAATGGTACCATATCTTGGAGTCTGTGGCAGCCAAATGAAAAGAAAGGACTGAGAGCAATACCCATTGGATTTTGGTCCAAACAACTGACAGGGGCGCAGAAGAGATACACGCCCCTAGAGAAGTACCTGTTTGGAGCCTACACAGCACTTCAACATGTAGAGACCATTACAGGAAAGGACACAGTCACCATCCATACTGCATTGTCAGTAGCAGGATGGGTGAGAGATAATGGACTGACCACTAGGGCAGCTGTAGCCAAGAACCAGACACTGATGAAATGGAAGTGGTACCTTCAAGAAAGAGGGGGTATTGCAGCTGGGGATGTTAGAGACATTTCAGAACAGTTGGCTGGGCTTGTCACTATTACCAGCACCCGGCCAGAAGAAGAAATTCCTGTGCTGCAGTCATCCCCCATTCAAGAGGCTCCACCCTTTGAGTCTCTGTCAGAAGACATGAAGGAGTCAGCGTGGTTCACTGATGGTTCAGCCATAGTCACCTCATCTGGACGTAAATGGACAGCAGTAGCCTTCAACCCAAGTACAGACACAGTCTTGCAGGAGACCGGAATTGGAGGGTTCAGTCAGTATGCAGAGTTGAAAGCTGTGGTGATGACTCTTCAGGAGGATCCTTCTTCCCATGTCACTATCTACACTGACAGCTGGGCGGGTTTTAAAGAACTGACAACTTGGATGCACACGTGGAAGTCCAATGAATGGATGATTCATGGAAAGGTGGTGTGGGGAGGCAAGGAAGTCTGGGACTACATCTGGAAGAAAGTTCACTCCCACACCATAAAAGTGGGGCATGTTGATGCACATGTGCCCCTAGTCCCAAATTTTGAGAACTATAACAGACTTGCAGATGAAATCGCCAAAGTGAAGGCAGTTGTGCCAATTGATCCTGTCTTGATGAACTTGGCCAACTGGGCCCACAAGCAATCTGGACATTTGGGGCAGAAAGCAACATATGAATGGTCACAGCAGAGAGGATTGCCTATATCCATGGATATGATAAAGACTGTAATAGGGAACTGTACAGTGTGTGGAGAAGTGCGACAATGGCCATTGCAAAAGTACTCCACCGGGTCGATTAAGAGGGGTGAGAGGCCTGCAGAGATCTGGCAGATTGACTTCATCGGTCCCCTTCCCCGGGGAAACAATGGACTGAGATATTGTTGCACTGCAGTGGACACCTATTCAGGACTTATGCTTGTTCATCCTTGCAAACATGCAGATCAAGCCGCAATGCTTCAACTGCTCCAGAAACTTGTCGTTGCTTATAGTTGTCCCAAACAAGTCCAAAGTGATAACGGCTCACACTTCACTGGATCAACAGTACAGCAGTGGGCCAATGATTCTGGAGTGTACTGGTTGTGCCACATCCCATACCATCTACAGGCAGCTGGTTTGATTGAAAGATACAACGGGCTATTGAAGGACCAGATACGCAAACTTACACCCACACATACACTAAGGGGGTGGGATCGGGTCCTCACACAGGCATTCATGTTGTTAAATTCTAGGCCAATAGCCAAAAGCACACCATATGAGAGGATGGTAGGGGCTGGGGCACAGATTCCACAGCTGGAGTGCAGAGTTCAGTATTTATGTAAGGTTCCTGAAAGAACAGGGCTTAACAGATACCATGTTACTGCTTCCCATGACATAGAAACCAAGAGTGACGTATCTGAAGCTGAAGCCTATCTAGGAATGAGAGGGAATCTGGCAGGAAGGTTTGAAGTTACATTTGCATTGACAGATGAGCTTCAAGACAGTGGCTGGGACTCTGACTGGTTAGTGGATACTTCCCAGCAAGAGTGGAAAGTGAGGCTACATAACAGCAAACCTTCCAAAATAAACAGCAGTGATCTTCTGGGAAATATCAGTATATTTCCTCTCCTCCCTATTGATGTTCTTTGGGGGGGTCAGAAGTGCAGGGGGCAAAGTGTTAGTCAGATATCCAGGCAGGAAGCCATTTACAGGAGAGATTTTAGCTGAAGGGCCAGGATCTACTGTTTATGTATTAGAAGGAACAGATAATCCGCTTTGTTTTCCACTCCACAGGCTGTCTCCGATTTGATCCATAGGAAGACCAGAGAAAAGTGGTTACATGATGGAAAGAATGACGGAAGATCGCAAGAGCTGTGGAGAGCAAGGCCTTTGATGTATAACAAGCCTGGACTTGTTTCTAAAGAACTTTAGAATGGACTTTCTAATGAACTTTTAAAGACTGAAACACCTTCCCAATGACAGAAGTATGGGAGGTGTTGTGTTCAAGGAAAATTAATGTTTAAAATTAGTTTTTCATAATAATGAAGTGATTTTCTGTATGGAGCCTGAAAGGAAAAAAAAATCTAGGGCGGAATGTGTTGCATTTGTTACAATATGATTTTTTTTTTATTAATCAGACTTACATACATACATGGGACATAACATTACACAATAGTGGTTGGTCATAGAGATAATGTCAGTTTTTTGGCTTGAGTAGATTTCCCAAATGCTGTTTTATACAATGGGGGTAAATACCATTGTTGTATTACAGTTTGAACAGGCTATTGTCTCTATAGCTACAGTACACAAGAAAGAGATTTAGTTGTTTGAGGTCTTTTTCAGCTCTCAAACTGAAAGAATGACTGTTAGATTACTGTCAGGTGTTGGCTTGATTAGACAATGGGTACGTAGATAGAGTTTTCAACAGTCCATTGTTTCTACAGTTACAGTAAACAGGCATGTTTTCTGTTGTTTGGTAACTATGGCAAACAGCCTGACACATAAAAGGGGTGAGTAGGGACACACACACAGACACACACACACACACACCATCATGCTTTGAAGATCAGAAGCTGCCACTCATGATACAAGAACACTGCCTGGTGTCCAAGAAGCATTGTTGCCATTGGAGATCACGAACATACAGTAACAGAAGATAAGTAACCTTTAGTTGTATTTGTACTATTATAGACCATAGGCTGTTCAGTTTGCTAGGCATTTTGCTTGTTATAGATATCTGTCAGTCTTGTATTGTATTCCTAAGATTGTAATAGTTTTGTATGTACAGCATCTTTGTATAGTAAAAGCACAATTTACACACTTCAGAAATCTCAGCTTCCTTGCTTATACCACAGAGTAACCTTACTAAATAGACGCAAGCAAAACATTCCTTCAAAAGCTCCTGGGTTGCTTTTGCAGAGTGTTTTGGATCATTGTCCATCCGTACTGTGAAGCGCTGTCCAATAAACTTTGCTGCATTTGCCTGAATCTGGGCAGACAGTATATCTCTAAACACTGCATAATTCATCCAGCTGCTTCTGTCTTCTGTGACATCATCAATAATCACCAATGACCCAGTGCCACTGGAACCCATGCATGTCCATGTCATCACACTGCCTCCACCATGTTTTACAGATGACATTGTGTGCTTTGGATCATGAGCTGTTCCAAGCCTTCACCATGCTTTTTTCTTCCCATCATTATGGTACAGATCAATCTTAGTTTAATCCGTCCAAAGAATGCTTTTCCAGAACTGGTCTGGCTTTTTTAGATGTTTTTTGGCAAAGTGTAATCTGGCTTTTCTATTCTTCAGGCTTATGAATCGTTTGCACCTTGTGGTGAACCCTCTGTATTTGCTCTAGTGAAGTCTTCTCTTGATTGTAGACATTGACAATGACCTCCTGGAGAGTGTCCTTCACTTGTCTGGATGTTATGAATGGGTTTTTCTTTACCATGGAGAGGATCCTGCGATCATCCACCACTGTTATCTTCCGTGGACATCCGGGCCTTTTTATGTTGCTGAGCTCACCAATACGTTTTTCTTTCCTTAGAATGTACCAAACTGTTGATTTGTCCATCCTAATGTTGCTGCTATCTCGCTGATGGATTTGTTTTGTTTTTGAAGCCTTACAATGGCCTGTTTCACTTACATTGACAGCTCTTTTGAACGCATGATGTAGGTTTGCAGCAATAGATTCCAAATGCAAATACCACACTTATAATCAACTCCAGACCTTTTACCTGCTTAAGAAATAACGAAGGAATGGCCCACAACTGGCCATGAAACAGCTTTTCTATTTAATTGTCCAATTACTTTTGGGCTCTTGAAAAAAAGGGGGGTGGCTATTCTTAAGAGCTGTAATTCCTAAACCCTTCCTCCAATTTGGATGTATATACCCTCAAATTATACCTGGGAGTGTGCATTTTCAGCCCATATGTAACTATAATATAATAAACTTAAAAAACCTAAAACAGGAGGGTGGGACTTTGAATGAGGCGCGAGGTGTGTAGAGCCAAGCGCCTCCATCCCCGATAATTTGGACAAGGAAAAGGAACAAAAAAGGTGGGACTTTAAATGAAACATGCACTCCAGGAGACAACACCGCAACCATGAATATGGCAGGTACCCAAAAATAGAGCAGAACCAAAAACGTTGAGTAGAAGCATCACATGACATCAATTGGCATAAAATGGTTTAATAATGTAAGATGGTAACAAAGGTACAGATTGTAACATGGTCCATATTGGTACTATAAAAAACCCAGATCTATGAAAACCAAGTCTTACATCATAAATAAAATGTATCATAAATACAGTGTAGTAAAAATAGGTTTATATTGTAAACATTGTATATTGTAAACATTGTAGAAAACAGTTTCATAGACAGCAGGTCTCCATAACAATCCATTGTAATCTTAGTTGGCAGATAATATCCAATTAAATGTAAAGTAGGGATAAAAATAAAAAAACTGATGCAATTATAGACAACGGGGGGGCAAGTATTGGCTCGTAATCCCATAGTGGAACAACCTAGTTGGTTCATGCCATAAATAATGTAGATAGCCAAGTTCACTGAGGTGTGTCTCCATGGTAGATGATTATAGTCATCGTTGATTGGTGTAGTCCAATTGGTATTTATATAGTAGTGGAATGATAATAATATGGTATAAACGTAGGGGCATCTATTGGCTCAACGCGTTTCGTGGTGAACGCCACTCTTCAGGAGCAAGTATGAGGTAGGTGTCTATAAGTATTAAAAAAACATCTATATTAGAAAACATCTATAATAATGAATATTGTATATTCAGTCTGTGTAAATGTGGAGGAGGGGAGAAAAGGGGGGGTAGAGCCCGATTCTAGAAACTACTTACAGATACTCCTATGAGGTTGGGCATAGGCGTGGAAGGCTGGGGGTCAACCGGCGAAACATCAGCCTGTTGGGAGCTGAGGTGGACTAGCCCAGAGCACACAGATTGAGATCCGATAACAGACAGCAGTCCCCAAAGGAACATCCCCATGGATACGGAAATGGGTGTGATCCACGTGATAGCCATCTAAGAGCAAAGGGATATATATTCATGGTTGCGGTGTTGTCTCCTGGAGTGCATGTTTCATTTAAAGTCCCACCTTTTTTGTTCCTTTTCCTTGTCCATATGTAACTATAGCTTGAATATATTTTGGTGAATACCTAAAAAAAAAAAAAATTGTGCCTGTGTCCAAATATATATGGACCTAACTGTATATTACATTTTTGTTTTTGGCTTTAATACTGCTTTAAAGGTTTCTTTTCATGTCTCAAAGGTCAAGAGCAAAACCAGTGCAAAGCATCTTTTTATTCCATGGTTGATTCTTTATTAAACACCTTGGGAATACATACAGAAGTGAATGAGGTTATAAAAGGATAAAGCCATGATAGAAGATCATGATCTAAATCTGGGCTCCGTCGATATTTAAGTTGTTCTGTGAAGATCTTGCACTTTTACTATTTTCTTTTGATGTATGCAGATATTCTACTTTAACCTGACAGCTTTAAGCCAGATGAGATATTCTGTTGCTTGAGGTTAAAGTAGGTCATCCATTTCCAGAAAGGAAATACAACTACAGATAAGAAATCAACTTTGTTTAATTTTTGAACTATATTTTAAAGTAAACCTGTGGAATTCTACAAATTGAATAATAGGGGGGAGTTTGGGACTTTAAATGAAGCATTTGGTGTGTGCCTACATCCCTGGTTCAGTTATAAGAAAAAGGAAGGTGGGACTTTATAGGAGGCTATTGATTTGTGGGGGTGAGATAATTAGAAAATATATTTAATTGGCATATTGAGTCTGACAATACATAACAATGATGCACATAGTAGAAAAGGTTTAATATGTATACACACACACACATACATGGTGTTGACCTCATGAATACATTACATATACATATCAAAGGGACGGCATATAAAATTGACAAGAGATTTAATATGGATAAAATTAATTATTGCAAATTCATATGTGTACACATCATCTAAATGGCACTATGCAGTGTAATCAGTGGTAAGAAACACATTATAATCATATTTGGTTGGAACCCCACGCCAAATTTTTTTTTAAAATGGGGTGGGGTCCCCCCAAAAATCCATACCAGGACGAAAGAGCGCCCCCTCCTGAATCGTACCAGGCCACATGCCCTTAACATTGGGAGGGTGCTTTGGGGTAGCCCCCCAAAGCACCTTGTCCCCATGTTGATGGGGAGAAGGGCCTCATCCCCACAACCCTTGCACGGTGGTTGTGGGGGTCTGCGGGCAGGGGGCTTATCGGAATCTGGAAGCTCCCTTTAATAAGGGGACCCCCAGATCCCACGCCCCCCCTGTGTGAATTGGTAATGGGGTACAAATGTACCCCTACGCCATTTTTTTTTAATTTTGGCATGGGGTTCCCCTTAGAATCCATACCAGACCTGAAGGGTCTGGTATGGATTTTGAGGGGGGCCCCACGTCATTTTTTTAAAATATTGGTGTGGGGTTCCCCTTAATATCCATACCAGACCTGAAGGGCCTGGTATGGAATTTAGGGGGACCCCCACGCATTTTTTTAAAAATTTTGGTTCGGGGTTCCCCTGTGGGGAAATTCCATTCCGTTTTTTATCAATGAACTTTTACTGTATGTGTATTGCCAGACCGACAATTCATTATAGCCGGCGCTAGCGATAGTAGTTTTACATGACTTTTTTTCCTTTAGAAATGTCATTTTGCTGTCAGACTGTTCTAAACAAGGGAAACATGCGCTACTTTACAGGCATACTATAGACACCCCCCAGGTACGAAATTTAAAGGAATATTACACTTTTATTGTTTCACTTTAAGCATTATTAAAATCACTGCTCCTGGAAAAATGGCCGTTTTTAAAACTTCTTTTTGCATTGATACATGTCCCCTGGGGCAGGACCCAGGTCCCCAAATACTTTTTATGACAATAACTTGCATATAAGCCTTTAAAATGAGCACTTTTGATTATTCATGTTCATGTCCTATAGACTTTAACGGTGTTCGAACAAATTTTTTGCCTGTTCGCATGTTCTAGATGATGTGTGATGCTGATTTGCAGTAGAGGCAGGCCCACCCAATCTCCCGCATCACCGATGCACAATTGGGGGGAGGGAGAAGGCGCCAGCACCCCAAATCGCAGCTCCCGGACAAAGGACAAAGACAGGAACAGCACATCAAATCCCGGTCCCACAATAAACCAGACCCACACAATTGGTGCAATGCAAAGTGCAAAGAAATTCATGTCAATGGTGCCTTCATGGCCTGGGTGTATGGACCCCGTTTTTTGGTACATTAATACCCAGGACATAGGTGACCCTGCACATGGACGGCAGGGGAACACTGCCAATCCAATAATCAAAAAAGCCTCCTGTTGCATATAGAATAATAGGGGGGAGTTTGGGACTTTAAATGAAGCATACGGTGTGTGCCTCCATCCCTGTTTCAGGTAGAAGAAAAAGGAATATGGGACTTTAAATAAGGTTATTGATTTGTCGGGGTGAGATAATTAGAAAATATATTTTATTGGCATATTGTGTCTTAAAATACATAACAATGATGCACATAGTAGAAAAGGTTTAATATGTATACACACACACACACATACATGGTGTTGACCTCATGAATACATTACATATACATATCAAAGGGATGGCATAAAAGAATTCTACAAATTATCAACAAGTAACAAAAATAAAATGCACACACCTAGAGGCAATGTTATACTGATGCGCCAAGGCTTGAGAATCCCTAGAACCCAGGATGCACTAATATGCAAATGGAGACTTTTTATGGCAGTCAACTGCTAGTAATTTCATCCACTATTACAGTACAAATTCTGACAATACAGATTTTAGAACATGGTTTTCCAAACTTATTAGATCCTTAGATTCCAAGAAAATAGCAGACTCTGTTCTAAAGGGAATGTACAGGCCTTTCAATCTTTTATTTAGGTAAATATTTAAAGGAGATTGGTTTTTTTGAGTATTGGTACAGGGCATGTAAAACATTTGTATCTAGTAGAAAAAAATGCAACAGAGGTGAAGTTACAGAGGCAAAAAAACAATAGGAGTAGGTCCACCGAATGGAGCAGAGGTGACCCCATGAATGACATCTCAAACTATAAGACACAGGTAACATGTACATGTGCAAATGTAATGTAAGTTGGGAGAGGCTCCATTGGTAACACTACTTACAAGGGAGTATGCCTCGATGAGGGTGATAGAAGGTGTAAGGTATTCCAGAACCCAAGACAGGGGTAAGGGTGAGAGCTTGCATGAAATCCATCCAAAATCCACTGCGGGCGGAAGAGAATAAGAAAAGGGAGAATGGGAGGAGGCTTGCCTGGGGGAGCAGAGGGGGGGAGTCCTGTGCAGGCCAGCCTGTTACACAATACAAAAAGAGAATGCCTATCCAGATGATCATATGGGGAGTAAAGAATTGTCTAAGTTTAAATGGTCATTATAGGTTATCTATGTATCCCAAATCTTCCACAATATTGTGTTAGTGTTGGTAGGTGAGCTTGCCACGAGCTGCTGCTTAACTTCAGCAAAATGAAGGAATGGTTGGTGCCAGGTTCTGGCCAAGGTCTGCTGGGCTGCCAGGAACACAAACCCCACCAAATTCCTTAGGGCTTCAGTCAAAGACAGGATTGATGTCAGGTCACCTTGAGGCTAGGTGACAGATACACTCTGTAGGAGTTGGAAGTGCACCGTTAGGTGGTGGACCCTAGGACTGACTGCTGCGGATTGAACCCTGGGAGGTTCAGGAAGCAGGTCTACTGGATCACTAACACAGATCCCACTGGGAGCTAGAGCATAGATTCCCCAGGACGTGGAGTCTAAGAGCCAGCAGGTGTTCACCAGAGCCTCTAGTGGTGAGGATGGACTGCGCTGCAGTCTGGCTCCAGGTCGCGGCCCCCAGGGTCTCACAGCTCACGCTCACGGTAGACTACAGGAGAAGAGGAAGGAGGCAGCAGGCTGGAACAACAAGGAAAGTAAGGGATAAGCCAAATGTCAGGGCGACTAGCAGACAAGGATAAACATAACACGCCAAAGGTCAGGGTCACAAGCAGACAGGGAAAGTCGAGAACAGGCCAAATTCGGTAACTGGAATCAGACGTAGGAAACACAGCAAGTACACACGAAAGCTAACACACAATGGTTGATCAGCACTGCTGGCTTGCCTAGGGGCCTAGGGTGGGGCCATGCTTAGAGGAGAGGTTATAAAACCAGCCAGGTGTGAGTGGCTGGCCTCTTAGTCTGAACACATAAGGAGAAGGTAAGCTGACAGAGAAAGATTACTGTATAACCATGACAACTGACTTATGCAACAATGCCGCCCAGGGATTGCATGTGAGGCATAAGTTTAAGACCGCGTGGATCATTGCATAGACCCAGGACCAAAATAAAGGAGATTGATTTGATTAAAATAATCTTACATATATAGCTTAATGTTTAAAAAAAACTGTTTCTTTGTATAACATTAGGAAGGGAGGACCCATATATAAATAAGGATTGAACAAGTCAAAAAATTGGTGGATTTTGTGCGCACATAAGGAGAGGGAGAATCAGTAAAAAGGTATAAATTTTATTACAGCATTATTAAAAAACATGTAAACAACATACAAACAATGCCCTGTATGGACACAGTTACCAGTTACCCAATAATGCAGTTACAGAAGGCTGGATCTAAGGTACAAAGATTAATTTGGTAATGTATCAAATTAGGAAAAAGATTTCTGTCTTCAAAAACTTGCTTGTTGGCTCCTTTCACTAAAATATTAGCTTCCTCAGAACAGATACTGGGTAGGTACTGGTAAACTTGTTGCTCAGGGTATGGGAAAACCTCACAAAACTAACAGACAACAGGAAAGATGAAATTCCAAATGTCATATGTATGTGTGTAATACTGAAATACACGCATATCATGTGGTCTATGGTAGATACCACTGATGTATAACAGTCATATAGATTGAGGATGTAAAAATATTTGAGTATAAATCACACACAGAGGTAAGTGGTCACTGATTCCCACTATAAATGTTGCCAACACAACAGAAAAGAACCAAAAAATGGCCCATAAGTACAGAACCAATGTATCAAATGGATGAATACAAAATCCCCTAATGTATAGAGACTGATGGCATGTCTGAGTATGACATGCCATCAGTGATTTGAAGTATTCTGTCATTGAAAATGCATTTATACCTTTTTTCTTTAAAAGGTCACCCTGAGTACATATTTAAAAGCTAAGTTCATCTTTTCCATAAACTAGCCTCTGCAGTCAAGGGGCCCTAGTAGGTATTTGGAAAACTGTGCGGTTTTGTAAAATGTTCACTTCTTCAATCTCAGTCATTGCTGCAACTTGTGACTGGTGGCATCCAGCTCTAGGCACACAGTGAGAGGAATAGATGTTGCTCCTCCCACATTGTGACATCAGAAACAGGAAGCAACGAGGATTTTGTCACTTCCAGTTTCGGGTCTTTGTTTACCTGACCGTTACTGGCCAGGGAAGCAGCCGATCAGACCAATCTGTGTCTGATCAGCTGCATTGGAGGCCAAAGGAAAGATTTGGGATCTAATAAACACCCTATCACTCCATAAAGAGGACCTGTCATGGCCCATGCTATTACAAGGGATGTTGTTCATCCCTTGTAATAACAATAACGTTGTTAAAAAAATTAAAATTAAATTAAAAAAATGTAAAGAGCCCCCATTCCCCTTTACTCATGTACAAATGCAATGTAGGTCCTGCATGCATATGTAAATGACAGTCGCACCACTCGCCAGGAATGTCAGAGCTAGACCAATAATTTTAATGACAGACCTCCTGTCTAATTCTAAACTGGTATTTTGTAAAGGATTTTAAAGTTTTGCATATGGAGATTTTTAGGTACCATAATTTGGTGCCCTTCCACGGGTGGACACAATTTTAAAGCATGGCAATTTTAAAGCATGGCATGTATCTGTTTACTCAGCATAACATCATATTTTATATTCTAACAAACAATTGGGTATTATATTTTTGTTTCTTTGCAATAAAATCCAAGTGTATTTATTTTTATTTTTTTAATTGTGTTTAGAAAACCACTGCGCAAATTTCATGTGACCTAAAAATATGCAATGCATTTTATTCTCTAGGGCCAATGCTAAAAAGGTATATAATGTTTGGGGGTTCTAAGTCATTTTCTAGCAAAATGGTGATGTTTTTTACATGTAGGAGATGAATGCCAGAACTGGCCAGGACTGGAAGTGGTTACGTTTATTGTCATATCTGTAGGCCATTTTTGAAACCTGGCCAAAAAAATCGCATTTAGCAATCTCCATATTCTGCCTTGAGAGTGAGAGTGTGTTTCCAATAATTTTGACGTCTTATTAACAAATCAGGACCTGAGGATTACAAACTTGGAGTTTTATTACCAGGCTTTCGGGGGGGGCTCAAATAGTCTACAGAAGGAAATTGAAATGAATGAGCATTATACAATGAGGTGCAGTTTTTTTTATACATACAGTTGTGCTCATAAGTTTACATACACTGGCAGAATTTATGATTTCCTTGGCCATTTTTCAGAAAATACGCATGATAACACAAAAACTTTTCTTTCACTCATGGTTAGCGTTTGGCTTTAGCCATTTATTAGCAATCAACTGTGTTTACTCTTTTTAAATCAAAATGACAACAGAAATTAATCAAAGGACCCTGACCAAAAGTTTACATACCCTGATGATTTTGGCCTGATAACATGCACACAAGTTAACACAAAGTGGTTTGAATGGCTATTAAGGCCGGGTTCACATTGGTATGACACAACAGTCGTACCAATTTGGATCCGACTTTGCCCTGCAACTTGAAGTCCGACATGTGTCCTACTTTTATGAACAGGGATCCAACTTTGATCCCCGACAATACCAGGCACTGTGTCTGGTATGAATCCTTAGGGGGAACTCCAAGCCAGATGTTAAAAAAAAAAAACGGCATGGGTTCCCCCTCCAAGAGCATACCAGGCCCTTCGCTCTGGTATGGATTTTAAGGGGGACCCCCACGCCGTTATTTTAAGGGGGACCCCTACGCCGAAAAAACGGCATGGGGGGCCCCCCAGAATCCATACCAGACCCTTATCCGAGCACACAGCCCGGCAGGTCAGGAAAGGGGGTGGGGACGAGCGAGCGCCCCCCGAACCGTACCAGGCCGCATGCCTTCCACATGGGGGGTGGGTGCTTTGGGGCGGGGGGGGCCCTGCACCCCCCCACCCCAAAGCACCTTGTCCCCATGTTGCTGAGGACAAGGGCCTCTTCCTGAAAATCCTGGCCGTTGGTTGTCGAGGTCTGTAGGCGGGGGCTTATCAGAATCTGGAAGATCCCAGATCCCAGCCCCCCACCCTATGTGAATGAGTATGGGGTACATTGTACCCTTATCCATTCACCTAAAAAAAGTGTCAAAACTAAAACACATATTTTTAAAGTAATTTATTAAGGCAGCTCCGTCGTCTCATCTGATCTCTTCTCCCCTCTCCGGCTCTTCTGCCTCCTCTGCTGATGTCTTCTGCCTCTGCTGACTCTTTTCCCCTCTCCGGGTCTTCTCCGCTCTCCGCTGATGTCTTCTCTGCTGTCTGGGTCTTCTCCCCTATCTTCTCGCTCTTTTGCTGGGTCTACTCCACTGTTTTCTCCCTCTGTTCTTCTTCCGATGTTGACTCGATGCTCTCTCTCGCTCTAATGCTGGGTGCGCGGTGTGCCACTACTTCTATTGGCATGGGGCATAGTCACCGGGTGATATCATTCGGAGGCCCCACTCCTTATGATGGGGCGGTGATGTCATAAGGGGCAGGGCTCCTATGACCCCGCCCCATGCCAATATAAGTAGTGGCACACTGCGCACACAGCATCACAGCATTAGAGCAGGAGAGACCATCGAGTCAACATCAGAAGAAGAACAGAGGAAGAAGACATTGGAGAAGACCCGGACAGCATTGAAGACAGTGGCATGATGGGGCGGTGACGTCATAAGGGGTGGGCCTCCTGTGACCCCGCCCCATGCCACTATAAGTAGTGGCACACTGTGCACCCAGCATTAGAGCAGGAGAGAGCGTAGAGTCAACATCAGAAGATCAGAGGGAGAAGACAGCGGAGAAGACCCGGACAGCATTGAAGACAGCGGACAGAGGGAGAAGAACCAGAGAGGGCTAGAAGATATCAGCGAAGAGCGGAGAAGACCCGGAGAGGGGAAAAGAGCCAGCAGAGGCAAAAAACATCAGCGGAGGAGGCAGACTTTAACACCCTGTGTAATGTGTTTTATTTTTGACATTTTTTTTAGGTGAATGGGTAGGGGTACAATGTACCTCATACTCATTCACATACGATGGACGGTTGGGACCTGGAGGCACCCTTGTTAAAGGGGGCTTCGAGATTCCAATAAGCCCCCCGCCCGCAGACCCCGCAAAACCAACAGCCGGGGTTGTAGGTAAGAGGCCCTTGTCCTCATCAACATGGGGACAAGGTGCTTTGAGGTGGGGGGGTGCAGGGCCCCCCCACCCCACAGTACCCACCCCCCATGTTGAGGGAATTCGGCCTGGTACGGTTCGGGTGGGGGGTGTTCGCTCGTCCACACCCCCTTTCCTGACCTGCCGGGCTGTGTGCTCGGATAAGGGTCTGGTATGGATTTTGGGGGGACCCCCAACACCATTTTTTTGGCATGGGGGTTCCCCTAAAGATTCATACCAGACACAGTGCCTGGTATTGTTGGGGATCAAAGTCGGATCCCTGTTCACTGAAGTTGGATGCATGTCAGACTTCAAGTCGCGGGGCAAAGTTGGATCCAAAGTGGTGCGACTGTCGTGTCGTACCAGTGTGAACCCAGCCTAAAAGGTCAATGAGTTTCTGGACTCCTGACAGACCATTTGCATTTTTCATCCAGTACTGCACTGACGTTTCTGGATTTTGAGTCATGGGGAAAGTAAAAGAATTGTCAAAGGATCTGCGGGAAAAGGAAGGTAGTTGAACTGTATAAAACAGGAAAGGGATATAAAAAGATATCCAAAGTATTGAGAATGCCAATCAGCAGTGTTCAAGCTCTAATTAAGAAGTGGAAAATGAGGGGTTCTGTTGAAACCAAACCACGGTCAGGTAGGCCAACTAAAATGTCAGCCATAACTGCCAGGAAAATTGTTCGGGATGCAAACAAAAACCCACAAATAACTTTAGGTGAAATACAGGACTCTCTGAAAATATGTGCCAAGGCCGAGCTCTGAGGAAGAAGGGATGTTCCCTTTGAAACGCGTCAGCTGGTAGTAATGCTTGTGAGTTCCTCTATGACCTTTGGAAGGTTCTGCTCATACTAGACCGCATGCTGCTAGTCGGTGTACTTTTACATTGTGTAATCAACAACTGCTTGTGAGTAATTTCTTTTTTATTATAATTTTCAATAAATTTTTATTCAAAAGATAATGCACATGGCTGGTGCGCCCTCTTTTCTTTTCTTCTTGTTGTCTATTAGGATTCCCCATCCTTGAGGACAGCAAGGCCTGTGTCTTTGCACTACTTGTCTGGTTATCCACTTGTGCGCAGGAGCGATTTTTTTTTCTGCTATCAGTAGACTGGGGTGCTCCCCATCCCCTCTCTTATTCGCCATATCCCTTGAACCATTTCTCTGTGTGGTACGCTGGAACTCAGATATAGAAGGAGACACCATAGAAAGATCAAAACATACGATATCTGCATATGCAGATGATCTCATGTTCTCACTAACCAACCCTGTAGTATCCTTACCAGTGGTGAAGTTTTAGGATGGGGGGGCGCCAGACCCCGCTCTTCCTTTTTGACCCCTCCCACTTGGTGAAAATGGGCGTGGTTTCAGCGAAATAGTGGGCATGGCTCTAAGGTGGTGTGGTTAGCGTCTAAGATGAACAAGGGATGGAGGGAGAGGGAGAGAGGGACAGCAGGCCCAGATCCTACACAACAATATAAATATGTGTATTCTAGAAAGTTTAACAATCAGCAGATAAAGATACTCCAAACACTTGGTGTTAGCACTTCAATCATCCCGGCACCGTGGTTCTTATGGTGTCAGGATGATTGTAGCGCATTATTTCTATTATTACATTGTAATATAAAATTAAATCATTCAACTCACCATAATGCAGAATCAGTGGGAGCCACGAGTGTGTCACTAGCCACGTCGCCTACAACCAGATACCATCAGGCGTCCCCAGCAGTCCGTCCTTACATCAGGTGCCCCCAGCGGAGTCCCTCCTTACATGCAGCCTGTGTCACATCAAATGCAGCCTCTGTCACATAAAATGCAGCCTCTGTCCTCCCCCCAAATGCAGCCTCTGTCCCCCCCAAATGCAGCCTCTGCCCCCCCAAATGCAGCCTCTGTCCCCCCCAAATACAGTCTCTATCCCCCCCAAAAATGCAGCCTCTGCCCCCCCCAAATGCAGCCTCTGTCCCCCCAAAATGCAGCCTCTGTCCCCCCCAAATGCAGTCTCTGTCCCCCCAAAAATGCAGCCTCTGCCCCCCCCAAGTGCAGCCTCTGTCCCCCGCAAAATGCAGCCTCTGTCCCCCCCAAATGCAGCCTCTATCCCCCCCAAAATGCAGCCTCTGTCCCCCCCAAATGCAGCCTCTGTCCCCTCCAAATACAGCCTCTGTCCCCCCCAAAATGCAGCCTCTGCCCCCGCAAAAATGCAGCCTCTGTCCCCCCCCAAAATGCAGCCTCTGTCCCCCCCCAAAATGCAGCCTCTATCCCCCCCAAATGCAGCCTCAGCCCCCCAAATACAGCCTCTGTCCCCCCCAAAATGCAGCCTCTGTCCCCCCCCCCCAAAATGCAGCCTCTGCCCACGCCAAATGCAGCCTCGGTCCCCCCCCCCCCAATGCAGCCTCTGTCTCCCCCAAAATGCAGCCTGTGCCCCCCCAAATGCAGCCTCTACCACCCCAAAATGCAGCCTCTGTCCCCCCCAAATGCAGCCTCTGTCCCCCCCAAATACAGCCTCTATCACCCCCAAAATGCTGCCTGTCCCCCCCAATACAGCCTCTGTCCCCCCCCAAATGTAGCCTCTATCCCCCCCATTCTCCACACAGCGGTACTTACCTTGGGTCTCCTGCAGTGTTTCCTTCACACTGGCAGCAGCATTCTTCCTGTTTCCTCTCTCGGGCGCAATGAGAGAGCAAAGCAGGAAGTGACATCTGACTCAGGGCAGATGTCAATCAAATCTGAAGCGCCGAGTAGATTCCGCCCGGCGCCTGTAGTATCTATTACTATGGCCGGGTGGAAGCTACCCGGCACTTCAGAAAACGCCACAAGGCGGGCTAAACGCCCACAAAGGCAGCGGCACACCTGCAATCTCGTGATTGCATAGACGTGGCGCTTCCCATAAGTGCACTGTGTCTGGTTTCGCACTGTGTCTGGCGTCCGAACACAGTGCACTTAAGGACCTTTTTTTTCCTTTTTTCTTTTTAAAGGGCCAGTAATAAAAATTTTTTTTTTTTTTTTGCTGCGTGGAGCTGGGGGCGGCGCCCAGGCGCCCCCTATGGACGGCCCGCCACTGATCCTTACCCAATTTACTTAGAGAGTTCAAAGTGTATGGAGCGCTCGGTGACTTGAAGATCAACTTCGATAAGTCAACGGCAAAGGGAATTGGCGTTAAACCTGCTCTCCTGGCCGCCCTACGATCGAAGTTTAGTTTCAAGTGGTCAGATTGTGCACTTAAATCCTTGGGCACTCTCATTCCTCATGACTTGACTCTCACTTGTCACTCACTGTTAACCAAGACCCGCACTTTACTAGAAAGTTGGAATAGGGGGCTACACTCTTGGTTTGGATGGTGTAACCTTCTAACCTTCAAAATGTCTTTATTTATTCCAAGCCCTCTCAAGGGGGGGGTATTAAGATACCGTCACTGTATTTTCGACAGGCTCACTCACTCTTTACTAAATTCATCTGGGCCAACTCAAAACCCTGCTTACCCAGACGCTACCTTACACTACCCAAGCATCATCAAACCCTGTTTTCCTGTTCTGGAGATTTTCTACAAACTTCTCCCCTTTATATAAGTGGGGGCACACTTGATGCAGGGATCGGACAGCCTAGGCTGTATAGTGCTAACTGTTATTTACATGACTAGACATTTCCCGACAAAACAGTACTTAGACACCAATTCATACTTTAATGGACAGACAATATCGGATATATAACTGCGGTTTATTCTGTGTTAAAAAGAGGAACTCCAGGAGTATCTCAGAACTTATGTGAAAGCTAAACTAATGTGTCACTGTTCCTACCCTTTTGTATGTCATGATTGTAACTGATCCTTACCTCTTGTGTGTTCTGCAATAATAATAACATTTATATTTGGATAAAGGGGGCAATACATCGTATTAAGAACTGGGGTATGTAAACTTTTGATAAGGGTCATTTGGGTAGTTTCTGTTATCATTATGATGTAAAAAGAGTAAACACAGTTGATTGATAATAAATGGCTTCTGCCAAACACTAACCATAAGTGAAAGAAAAGTCTTTGTGTTATCATTCATATTCTCTGAATAATGGCCAAGAAATCATAAATTCTGCCAGAGTATGTACACTTATGAGCAGACTGTATATTGTTGACCCTTTACTGCACAAGTTATTTTCTGGGAAAAAGTCAACTTAGCCTTTAAATTCTATGAGCCATGACCACAAAAAAGATGTCTCATTCTGCTTTTTGATATTTTTAGTTACTCTTTATTAAATGGAATTCTGAGCAAGGGTTACACGGAATGTAGAAGGAGCATGACTCCCCCTGCTGCAGTAGGATAAGAGACATTCCAAGGCAGAGGGAGAAGAGGTAGGAGCTACAAAAGGAAGAGATGATCCAGATCTCATTGTTAAATAATAACACAAATACACCATTATGTTCTAGAGAACACATAAATAAAGTTAATATTTCACAGACTGAGAAATGTCATAATAGACATATCTAGGTCGACAGTATACTCAAATAACCAAGGTTAAAAATTACAGTCCGGGGAAAGTTCATATGAACCTGTAAATGTGTTTAAAAATACAGCTTTGTCTCTTGAGCATGTAAAAGTTCAAGTATATCTAAATCCAAGGAAAATACATATATTACAGCTTAGCAGTCCTTAGATGTTGCATCTACATTTGTTTTCTTTATTTTTACAGCCTCGTGTCCTAGGGCAGGGGTCTCCAAATTTTCTAAATAAAGGGCCAGTTTACTGTCCTTCAGACTCTCTGGGGGAGAGAATGTTGCCAGTGTGAGTGGAAAATGCATTGGTGTCAATGGGTGTATACAATGCTTTATCATTGTTATTAGTTGGAGGAATAGTGCCAATAGTTGGTATCAGGGGAAGGATTAGTGTCCTATCGTTGGTGTCAGTGGAAGGAAAAGTGCTTCATTGTTGATGTCAGTCTGAGGATTAGTCCCTTGTATTAGGAGGAAGAATAGTGCAAATCGTTGATATCATGGGAAGGAATAGTGCCCCATCATTGGTGTCAGTGGAAGGAATGGTACCCTATTTTTGGTGACCAAGGGCCAGATAAAGGCAAGCAAAGGGCTGCATCTGGCCCCCGGGCCACAGTTTGGAGATCACTGTCCTAGAGTAGCAGCACTCTCTTATTGTACTATATATATGGAGGAGCAGTGTTTTCACCCTAGAACAGGAAATGTATGGAGATTATAGAACACCTCCCCCTCTGCTCATCTAATAACATACATAGTGCTATAGTCACAAGAGATGAACTAGGCCGGACTGATAACACTTGTGGAGATAACGCTGCAGTGAACTTATGAAATCACTGGATTTATGTTGGGATCATTACTATTAAACAGATATAACAAAATATTTGCAATGGTATATTTAACAGTTCAAAAGGGAGCTAATAAAAGCTAATAAAAGTTCATTTCATTTTCTAGGTTTCTCATAGCTTGTTGGTACAAACATCTACTGAAATATGCAAAAGAAAAATATATTCATATAATATAACTGATTATATGTACTGTATATTTTTTATATAACAGATGCAACTGCTTTAAAACCTGATTTTCATTCTGTATTGTGATGTCAGCATTTAACAAGTAAGACTGGATTGAATTCATTGACTTTTCACAGTCTGTGGAAATGATTAGCCTGTTACTATTATTAATTTGTAGTGGCACAGGTTTCAGTAATTGGATTGCCTGAAAAGGCAATCTGTCACTAACTAGCTTATTTGTCTGTCAAGACTATGTTCCTCATGTGCTCTCCAATGTCCAGGGTACAAACTAGTTCTGATTCTGAAACATACACATCACACTTCTTGAACAGGTGTCCTAAGGCTAGTATTCATTTATCATGGAAGTCAGTCATTGACTGAAAAAAACTGACTTAACTAAGCCAGATTCGTTGGCTAGTAGCAAATTCCCTCAGTCAAAACCTGTGTATAGGACATATGGAGGCTGCAATTGCTGATCTGTCCTGCAGAGAATGCTACTTTTCCGGCATTCTTATCTCCTGGACCTCCCACTGATCCAATGGCTTCAATGCCTTCCAAAGCACTGCCCTGAAATGAAAAATAGAAATTTCAGCCTAATTTTGGCTTTTCTCTTAACTTCACGATTCCCCCTTTAAAGCAGTGCCACAGGGACTGCACTGTAATGAGGCACTGTGAAATTGACTGCACTGTAATGATTACAGTGCAGTCCCCTTTATATTGCAGTGAGCTCAGCTTTTACAGCCCCCCCCATCACAGTGCCCCTTACAGTCATGGGGTCCTGCCATCACAGTGCCTCTTGCAGTCATGGTGCCCCCAATCACAGTCCTCCTTGCAGTCATGCCCCCCTTCCCATCACAGTTCCACTTGCAGTCATGGTTCCCCCTCCATCACAGTCCTCCTTGCAGTCATGTCCCCCCCTCCCCATCACAGTGTCCCTTGCAGTCATGGCTCCCCCGTCACAGTTCTTTAATCTCTGCCTCCCCTCTCCGCAGTCTTACCTTCGGCAGGGCAGAGGCAGTTAGCAGTATGTTTTTTATTATCCCAGGTCTCCTGCCCTGGCACTGATCCACCAATGTCATCCTATCAACAGGGCAAGGGGGGAGGAGCTGCATATCAGGACAGATGGTGGGAGCTACCAAAACCTTAAAAATCATTTTAACAAGCAGGTGATTACCCCATTGTTAATATGAAAAGTCTCCCGCTCTGCCCCGATCTGCAACTCCTCCCACCTCTGCAGGACTGACACGGAGCGCGGTCGCCACTCACCCCCCTGCTGTGTGGCAGAGGACCGCTTATCAACAGGGCACGCACCAGGAACGGTCTGTGGCCCGGGGGTTGGGGACCCCTGATCTGCAGCCTGCCTTAGTAGGAGGTCAGTAATGGCAGCCCTCTTTTTCTGTCATCCCAGGTTTCCTTTAAGGATGGAAGTTATCAGTCTTCCTTTGTGTCCACTCAGTGAACCTTCTATGTAAGTACCCTAAAGCCAAACACCATGCAGTCCATTATGCAAAGTAAACTGTTCAGTTCATGTCTATGCACTGTAATATGATTATTATGTAACTATATCTATATTTCAGATAAAGATAAAGTCACCCAAATGTAAATCTTCCCTGATGAAGGAAAATATATACCAATAATTTCCGAAACATGTTGGGATACATGCTATAAATCTTCACGGACTGTCCTCAGTTTGACTCTGGTAGTACCTGGATTATTCGCCTTGGGTTTGAAGGATGGAAGTTGGACGATCAGTTTTCACTGTTTATGTGCTCTTCTGAAAGCTGATGTTTTATTTGGTCTTCTTCTTAAAGTTTATCTAAAAGCCCAAATTTTTTTCAGCTTTGGATAGAATAGTGGAAGTTTTGAACTTGCCAACTGTGTCCGCACTAGAGAGATTCACTTTCTTTTTGCTCTTGTGGTCATTTTCATTGGGACTAATCGTAATGGAAGTTTTCACATTTTGTGTTGTTACTAGAACAGGAATAGAGGGGGAATCTTGGAACATTAGTTGCAGTGAGGGGTTTGCTCTCACTTTGGAGGCATTCCCTCTCACCCACTGTTTCCAAAAAGCAAAACGTGAAGGGGAATCTCTCCAAAGGGACACAAATGACAAAATAAAAGGCGACTGGGTTTTTGAACATTCCCTTCTCCATTCAAAATGGACAATCATTTTAGCTTCAGATATACGGTACTTTAAATTCTACTTTTTTTTTTTCTAAATTCCACCTCCCCTATGTACTAATATACCATTAATGTACCTAATGTAAAATTAAAGCTTTCTATGATTTTTAGAACAAGACCTTACTGCAGCCCTGGTGTGGTCCATAGAAAAGTTCATGACTGAAAACTGTTAAGACACAGGAAGGAGTTCACCAGCCGACCTCATTAGCACACACATCCTGCACCCATCAACTATGTTTGCACAGGGTCCTGACCATCACTCCAGGCATGCATTTGCCTGGCTTGTCAGTGTAGGCTGCCACGGCTGCTGTTTGCACAGCATCCCCGGCATCCCTCTAGATGAGCCCGAGCCGCATGCTAAACTCTCTAGGGCAGCATGCGGCCCTTTGGTTGGACAACCCTAAAGTAGTGCAAGTGCCTACCTGATTGGACACAGAGTGAATGGATAGATAGGTACATCCTTCTATTCCATAGCTTTAGTAAATCTATAGGAAATTGTATTATATTTCAGCGGTGGGGGGGGAGTGGTGTGTCATTTGGTTGAAGCCAAGTGACGGAGCAGTTGTGTCAGTGGTGGGGGGGGGGGGGGTTCATTAAGGCAGTGTTCATCATGATTGAGAATGGATGTACATGGGGTACATTTTTACATTTTTTTAAAATAAGGGTCTTGTAAAAAACATTGGTGTGTTTACTTCTAGGGCACATTCTATTTTTGGGGGGGTTAATGAGTAGGAGTACTATGTAGCCCTTACTCATTCACATTGACGAGTTGGGATCTGGGGGCTTCCAGATTCCAATAATCACCCTCTGCACACCCATAGCCACTGAGCTAGAGTTGTGGCAAAGACAACCCTGGCAAAATGTCCTCCCCATGTTGAGGGCATGTGGTCTGGTATGGCTTTCCAGTCTGCATTCTCAGATAGGGAGTTGATATGGATTTTTGGGGGGGGAAACGTATAACATTTTTTATTTTTGGCGTGAGTCCCCCCCCCCCCCAAAATCCATCCCAAGGGGCCTTGTATGGATTGGGGGGGGGGGGAGAGAAACACACACCATATTTTTCTACTAATAATGTCGGCTCTTATCTTATCTTTGCATTCTGCTGTCAGTGGGGAATCCCTGCTGACAGCAGATGAGTCACATAAGGACACTGTGGGTGCCAGGTAACAACCATCTAATAAATGAATATTTTCAGTAAGTTGTGCGTGGCCAGACCATGACCCATTTAACAAATGTATTTGTTAAATGTGTACTTTTTTTGTGAATTGACTTTTAGACAGTAGTTTGCAGTATTTGCTGAGCGTTTCACATTTTTGTGGTAAATAACGCATAAACCTGCAGTGTATTGACATTTTCCATATCACATGCAATATTTGGATACATGAACCAAATATTGCATGCAATGTCTTTTAGTGAATTGATCTCTTTGCTAGCAGATAAGTCTGTTTTTCCTCATCAGAAACAACTTAGGGAAGTTCTACAGAATGAATGATCACTATGATAGACAATTAGAGGCTATCACAGTGAACATGTAATTGGGAGTCAGTTCGCCGAGGTCTCGATAATTAGTAGAAGACCTAGGGCTGTCACCGGCAGCCTAGTCTCACTGCTGGAAGCGAGTGATTGAGGGTACTTCCAACACAAACAGAGGAACTCATACGCGGCACCCAGGATTTCATATGCAGCACCCAGGATTACAACCTATTTCTTGGACACCGCATATAAGTTACATGGTTGTAAGGGGGTTAAACTCACGTAGTGCAGTGCTTATAACCTTATACCAATTACATATTCATACCAAATAAACATGTGGCATGGCCCCCTTGGGGACTGCTGAGAATTACCTGCTCATCTGCACGGCCATGACCAAGTAAACCTTCCAGCCCATCTGACACTTTGGGTTCAGACATCCCGTTAATACTATAAAGCAAGAATCAGGCAATTCAGTAGTATAAGGTTCTGAAATGTTTTACTTGAACCAAATAAGAAAAGTTATTTCACAAAGAAATGAGTTAATCCGCTGAGCTGTGATAACAGCGCCAACTCAGCAAACAAACTCCTCCCAAAGACACAACAGTGTTTAAACAATAAATAATGCTATCTACACAAGGATATACTATATTCAGATCCAAAGTCACCTCCTAGTGGATGTTTCAGTTAACTAAACAAGTGGCCACACTGAGATAGCTGTAATCTAGACAGCCTATGCTATTTTAATGGGAGATCTAATATATAGCTATAATAATAGCTATAATATATAGCTAATATATATATACATGCTACCTATGAGTGATGGCAGTAGAGTTCCATGTGGCAGATCTCTTTTTCTTCACTAGCTAGTTGGAGCTTGTTGACTGTAATCTGTTTGGTTGCAGATGAAACAATAGATTCCAAGTGGTGAAGGCCTAAGGCATCTGAGTACAGTGTTCCAGCAATGCAGTAAAGTGTTCTTGGGTAGAGATGTGTGCATACCAACGACCCAAATTGATCTGCAGTCTTCTCGATAGGAACACAGATGGCAACACTCTGGCAACGGATCCACTGTCTCGGCCTATTTTAGTGGCTTTCTCCACACGTCCGCACCGATGGGTAGGCACTGTAAAGGATGCTAGTAAACGGATGTCCGACAGTGGGCAGCAGAACTAGGCCTCTTAGGTCTCGTGGTGGGAGTAGCGTTCCGCGGGGTAGGCCGTGACCTCTCGCTCTCTCTGTCATACAGAGAGGTCCGTCTTGCGTCAGGCCCAGGAGGAAGAGAGCGTGCGCGGGCTTCTCAGCCCCTTTTAATATCTATCCCAGCAACCTTCAGGACTCTGCAAGGGTCCCTGAGATTTGTAGTCTTAGGGTACGTGGATGTAAATTAGCAGATTCAAAGGGGACTATACGCCCCATAACTCACTCTGTTGGCACACAGATATCAGGTCACTAGCTGCACGAATAATCATGGGACAAACAAAGCTATGATGAAGCTTTCTGGTAACAGTCCATATCACTACATTCCCTAAAGACAGGTTATGACCCAAATCACTTTGGACGCTTGAGAGGGGATATGATTTCAATACACAAATACCATACTGGTGACCCCACAATATATATATATATATATATATATATATATATATATATATATATATATATATATATATATACAGGCTTCCTATGAGGGATGGCAGCAGAGTTCCACGTGGCAGATCTGTTACTCTTCCCAAGCTAGTTGGAGCTTGTTAACTGTAATCCGTTTGGTTGCAGATTAAACAATAAATTCCAAGTGGTGAAGGCCAAAGGCAACAGTGTTCCGACAATGCAGTAAAGTGTTCTTGGGTAGAGATGTGTGCGCACTGTATTCTGTAATGGTGGTAGTTAATAGATAAAGATTGAGCAGCCTGCTCTCTCACCAATGACCCAAATTGATCTGTAGTCTTCTCAATAGGAACACAGATGGCAACACTCTGGCAATGGATCCTCTGTCTCGGCCTTCTGTAGTGGCTTTCTCCACACGTCCGCACCGATGGGTAGGCGCTGTAGAGGACGCTAGTAACAGGATGTCCGACAGGAGCAGGACTAGGCCTCTTAGGCCTCGTGGTGGGAGTAGCGTCATACAGAGAGGTCCGTCTTGCATCAGGCCCAGGAGGAAGAGAGCGCGCTCAGGCTTCCCAGCTCCTTTTATTATCTTTCCCAGTAACCTTCAAGACACTGCAAGGGTCCCTGGGATTTGTAGTCTTAGGGTATGTGGATGCAAAGCAGCAGGTTCAAAGAGAACTATACCCCCCATAACAAGCTCTGTTGGCACAGAGATATGAGGTCACTAGCTGCACGAATAATCACGGGGACAAACAAAGTTTAGAGCACTGAAAGGTACGAAGCTTTCTGGTAACAGGCCATATCGCTACAAACATGTAACATATCACTTTTTCTTTCTTTAATCGTCGCACTATGTATTTTTATTTGATATAAATATGAAATGAGTATAAGGGGATAAGCGCTACACTAAATGAGTTTAAGCTGAATCAGTTTTGGTTATATAAGTGATGGCAGCTTTATTTAATTTATTTTAGGAGAAGGTGAGTAGCATGTTTTTTTTTTTTTTTTTATTATTAACTTACCTAACTGTTCACAATCTTTTTTTTAGTGTACACTGAGCTGTGCATAGTGCTCGCAATGCCTGAGCAGGAATAAATTAACTGCTGCGCATATGCAGAAGTGACATCATACTGCACCTGCCAATCAACACAGCTCAAAGACCCGACACTTAGAAAAGGCTGGGGAGAAAGTGTTGGCTCCAGTGAGGGATCTTATGGATATTGGACCGATTGAGTGAAGGTGAGTATTTGGGGCTTTAGTTCTGCTTTAAATTGTTTTAATTGTACAGAATTATTTATAAAGATTTAGGTTTATTACTTTTTTTTTACCACTTCAGCTTAAATGTCATAGATCACCTTGACCTGGGTAGGGCTGAGGGGGCAGAGTGGTATTGAACATTAAAACCAAACACATTAACCACTTCAGCTCCAGAAGATTTGGCTGCTCAAAGACCAGGCCATTTTTTGCGTTATGGCACTGCGTAGCTTTTACTGACAATTGTGCGGTCGTGCGACGCTGTACCCAAACAAAATTGATGTCCTTTTTTTCCCCACAAATAGAGCTTTCTTTTGGTGCTATTTGATCGCCTCTGTGGTTTTATTTTTTGCGCTATAAACAAAAGAAGAGCGACAATTTTGAAAAAAAAACACAATATCTTTTACTTTTTGCTATAATAAATATCCCACATTTTTTTTATCAAAAAAAATAATTTTTTTCTCAGTTTAAGCCGATATGTATTCTTCTACATATTTTTGTTAAAAAAATTGCAATAAGCGTATATTGATTGGTTTGCGCAAAAGTTATTGTGTCTACAAAATAAGGGATAGATTTATGGCATTATTATTATTTTTATTATTATTATTTTACTAGTAATGGCGGCGATCTGCGATTTTTATCGGAACTGCGATATTGTGGCATACACATCAGACATTTTTGACACATTTTTGGGACCAGTGACAATTATACAGCGATCAGTGCTATGAAAATGCTCTGATTACTGTATAAATGTCACTGGCAGGGAAGGGGTTAACACTAGGGGCGATCAAGAGTTTAACTGTGTTCCCTAGGTGTGTTCTAACTGAAGGGGGGATGGGACTATCTAGGAGGAGAGAGAGAGATTGGTGTTCATACATAGTATGAACACACGATCTCTCTCTACTCCCCTGAGATAACTGGGACCTGTGTGTTTACACACACAGATCCCGGTTCTCGCTCTGTCAGGAATGATCGCGGGAGCCCGGCGGTCATCGCGCCCGCCAGGCACTCACATCAGGTCCGTGCACACGCTGCAGGCGCCTAGTGGCCAAAAGGCAAAGCGACGTAAGGTAACGTCATTTCGTCCAGCTGTGCCATTCTGCCGCAGTAAAACTGTTTTACTGCGGCTGGTCGGCAAGCGGTTAAACCTCATAAATGAAACAACATGACACAAATTATTTTAATTGGAGTAATATGGCCACAGCATTTATTAAATAACAAGATGATAACAATACCATGATTTATGAGAAATTGAAAGCAAAAAGGGGTGGGACTTTGGCGTCTCCCTTCCCTCATGGTGCTCATGAGTGTGACATTGGGGGTGGGCCGACGGCGGCGCTTGGGTACTTATGGGCGGCTGCACCAGTGGGACCGGGACACCCAGGGTTCTCACACACAACGGATCCCTTGCTGATCCCAGATCTTGACCCATTTCCTTCTCTTTTCAGCACCAGGTAATTCCCCACATGCAGCAGGCACTCTGTCTTTTGGTTCTTTTCCACATTACTTTCTCCCTCAGGGGTCTGGGTGGCAACCTTTCACCATGGCTATCCACCCTCATTCCTGTCCATTTACCCGCACTAGCTTTCCCTTCTCCCCCCCCCCCCCTTCACTTGCACCAAATTCACCATTCAGCACTGTTCTCACTGTCACCACACCCCCTTCATTCACTTAGTTTTTACATATTCACACACTTATTTTTATTATTATTATACAGGATTTATATAGCGCCAACAGTTTGCGCATCGCTTTACAACATGAGGACAGACAATACACTTACAGTACAAATCAATATAGGAGGGATCAGAGGGCCCTGCTTTTAGAGCTTCCAATCTAGAAGGGAGGGTCAAGTGGAAACAAAAAAGGTAATAACTGTGGAGGATGAGCTGATTGAAAAAAAGAAAATACAGTTGTTAGGTGTGGGTAGGATAGACTTCTCTGAAGAGAAGGGTTTTCAGGGATCGTCTAAAAGCTAATAAAGTAGGAGATAAGTGGACAGATTGGGGTAAGGCATTCCATGGGATTGGAGAGGCTTTGGAAAAGTCCTGGAGGCGAGCATGGGAGGAGGTTATGAGGGAGCTAGAGAGCAGGAGGCCTTGAGAGGAACGAAGAGAACGAGTAGGTTGGTATTTAGAGTGATGTAGTGATGTAGCTGGGGGCGAAATTGTGGAAGGCTTTGTACGTAGTTGTTAGAATTTTGAATTTGATTCTTTGGCCGAGCAGAAGCCAATCACTTGGTCAATCACTTAATTTGCTGTCACATATTCACTTTAGGAGCACTCTGTGTGCCGGGTTCACCTGGGTTGCACCCCGTGAGGTGTGTCGCCACTTGATGTGCCTCTTCAGCTCTTGACTGTGGTGAGTTTTGGGTGGTCAGTGATCTTTGACACCACGCCTATGACTGCATACTCACTTGTAAGTGATTTATAGGTGGGTTTCCCCAATCCCCCTCCCCTTTATTGGTCCAAGTGTTTTAATTAAATATTCCCTACTTTCAGATAAATCACGTGCTTGCTCCTGATGAGCGGCACCAAGCCATGAAACGTGTCGAACTACCGGATGCCGTGTATCCCAGCCTTTCAGTTTCAATACTATATACCATTCACCCACACCATTATACCTTGTGACAGGAACAGGAAGGTTATAGGCCATGCAGTGGTTACCTTGTTTTATATGTGTACCTCATTATGACCATTGGTGGACTCGTATTTTATTACGGTATTCATTTAAAACCATGTTATTACCAGTTTCCACTGTTGTAGAAATCGACACTGTAAATAGTATGTGTTTAAAGTCCCAACATTCCCCATTCCCCTTTTCCCAATTAGTTTGATTTAGACACCAATTCTTCAAAAACATGCAAGAATTCTGATACAACAGCCAGGTCCTTGACAGTGCCATCCAATAACATGTTCCGTTGTAAACCTGTACCGGCCACCAACCATCTACAACCAGCTTGGTGGGTACACATTAGTAATTTTTACACCATTTTTCGCCTGGAATATCTGTTGCACATTTCTCCAAATTGCTCACCACACTGTCTGTTCATCCTTGAGGTTTGTCTAAGCTATGACCTCTTCCTCCCTACACCCAACATCATATTCTTAAACCATTCCCCACCCATTCTTAACCCTTATCCTGCCTACCAGCCCACCCTGTCATGTGCCCTTTCTCCTAAGTGCTCAGGGCAGCCTGAAGTCTGTCTGTTGTTGCTCTGTCAACTACCTGTTCTTTTACATTAACGTTCAACTCCTTTAATCGGTACTGCTGATCCGTGTATTCTGACAGTGAAGTGGAGGAGTCCTGCTGCCAGAATACAATAGTTCAGAGAGGAGGGTTCCTCCATCCACCTAGCTGGCCGATCAAAAAAAAAATCGATCCATATATGGTCAGCCTGCCCATTAATGGTTTGAATCTCAGCCATTTCCTGCTGAACAGACCAAGATTCAAACCGTGTATGGCCGGCCTTAGACTACAAGTGTTCATTGACTCAAGCTGATGTTTCAGGCTAATGGTAACCAAAGTGGCACCTATAGATATTTTATAAGTAAGTTTGCACAGTAGGGTTTTCTTCCACCTTTTCTTCAAACCAAACACTTTAGCTGAGCACAGCAAAATATTATTTTTAAGGGGGGATGCTGTGGACTCTGGTGTAAAGGTAAACTCTAATGTAAGGGGGTTTCTGCTCACCAAACCTCCCACTTACATCAGAGTTCCCAGCATTCCCCCTTAAATTAGGGTTCCCAAAGCCCCCCTTACATCAGAGTTCACAGGGCACCCCTTACACCTTAACTTAGTGTACTCACTCACTTGGAGGCAGGAGAGAGAAGGGAGGGAGGGCGGAGACTTCAGTAACAGACATTGGATGGTGACCTCACTCATCTGAGGATGGCGGCTCAGGCATCAAAGCCTTTCATCCACAATGTATCTGTCGGTTGCTGAGTTTCAAACTTCCAGCCAACACATCCCTTTCCTGAGGCACAGAACACCAGGGATTGGAGTGCGGGTGGGCAGACAGATGGGGGCAGGAGGAGGAGGAGCATATCAAGCCCTCTCACCTCTCCTGACTGTGTATGGGGGTGGGGTCCATGTGCACACCTCTGCACTCAGCGGTTGTGGCACTTGGGAAGCCACAGTCCATTCTGAATATTGTGTCCGGGTTTCAAGTGGCCTAAAAACCTGGACACACAATTCAAAGCCCCAACTGTCCGGGTGAATCCCGGATGGGTGGCAACCCTATTGCACAGTTATAATAACATGAGACAGTTTGTTCAGAGCCTTGCATGCACTCAGTCATGACTGGTCTTTTTTAACCGCTATTGTTTTATAATGAGCTCTGGCCTATTTAACCACTTGCTTACTGGGCACTTAAACCCCCCTCCTATCCAGACCAATTTTTAGCTTTCAGCGCTAACGCATTTTGGATGACAATTGCGCGGTCATACAACGCTGTACCCAAATGAAATTTTTATCATTTTTTTCCCACAAATAGAGCTTTCTTTTGGTGGTATTTGATCACCTCTGCGGTTTTTACTTTTTGTTAAAAAAATGTAAAAACCTGAATTTTTTTTTTTTAAAAAAATTTTTTTTTTATATTTTGTTATAAAAAATTTTTAAACGGGTACTTTTTCTTCTTCATTGATGTACGTTGATGAGGCGGCAGTGATGGGCACTGATAGGTGGCAGTGATGGGCACTGATGGGTGGCAGTGATGGGCACTGATGGGTGGCAGTGATGGGCAGCACTGACAGGTGGCACTGATTGGCACTACAGGTGGGCATTGGTAGGTGGCACTTGTGGGCATTGATAGGTGGCACTTGTTGGCATTGATAGGTGGCACTGTGGGCACTGTTAGGTGGCACTATGGGCACTGTTAGGTGGCACTTTTGGGTGGCACTGATGAGGAATGTGTTGTGCTTCCACTTCGGGACCGATGTCCCTGACATCTGAGCCGGTGATCGGCTTTTTTCTCTACTCGCGCTGTCAGCGCGAGTAAAAAATAAAAACGATTACCGATCTTCCTGTTTACATCATGTGATCAGCTGTCATTGGCTGACAGCTGATCACATGGTAAGGGGCCGGGACCGGCCCCTTACTCAGATCGGTGATCAGCCGAGTCTCAGTGACTCGGTGATCACAGCGCGCCCGGCGCGCGCCCTGTAGGGCGCGCGCAGGGAGCGTGCACAGGGGAGGACGTCATATGACGTCCTCCCGGGAATGCAGGTCCGCGCTGTGGCCGTCATTCGGCCATAGCGCGGATGTCTAGTGGTTAATGATGGTTATCCTTACTTGAGTATTCAGAGCTCTAAACTGTGATGCCCTGTACACACGGTCGGACATTGATCGGACATTCCGACAACAAAATCCATGGATTTTTTCCAACGGATGTTGGCTCAAACTTGTCTTGCATACACACGGTCACACAAAGTTGACGGAAAATCCGATCATTCTGAACATGGTGACGTAAAACACGTATGTCAGGACTATAAACGGGGCAGTAGCCAATAGCTTTCGTCTCTTAATTTATTCTGAGCATGCGTGGCACTTTGTGCGTCGGATTTGTGTACACACGATCGGAAATTCCGACAACAGATTTTGTTGTCGGAAAATTTTATAGCAAGCTCTCAAACTTTGTGTGTCAGAAATTCCGATGGAAAATGTGTGATGGAGCCCACACACGGTCGGAATTTCCGACAACAAGGTCCTATCACACATTTTCCGTCGGAAAATCCAACCGTGTGTACGGGGCATGAGTGTATGTATCTTCAATGAATAACTAGAAACCAGTAAAGACTAGTCATGGTTCATAGTTTCTACTGTATATGTTTAATGGTAAACATTATCCAGCTGAAGCAAATTACTTTCTCCAGAACTTTCTAAACATAGAACAGAAAATCATACACTTCCTTTGGCAGACATAAGATACCCATGGAATATAAAACTCAGGAAACTACAGTATTTCAGGATTATTTGTTTTTCATTATACTGAAAGCCCTGCCATTATCAGTCTAAGCTTCGTTCACACAGGTGATTACTTCCGTCTCCCGTGCAGGGCTATGTTTTGTCAGTACTGGGAACCACGGACACTTGTACAGAAGTCACATTCAGACACAGTGGATGTGTCCATGCAGCCGCATCTCCCAATAGACACCTATGGGACTGCCGACACTGAGATGCACGCAACACCCGTACTGGCAAAACATGGCCCTGCATGGGACATGGATGTAATTGCTTATCTGAGCAAAGTCTTATCAACACCAAAAGTAAATGTGCTGAGAAAAACTTTTCTTTCTGAAAAAGCTTATTCCCTGGCTGTCTACTAAGTTAATGGTTTCAGTACTTACTGACTCACCAATTCAGAACAGGTCAGAAGATGTTCTGACTTGACCCTGAGCTTGCTTGCTGCACACTTTTTTGAGGTCAGTGACTCACAAAATATTGAAATTGTTTTTGAAATGGCATGACAGATTCAGCTAGCAATTTCAGAAGAAAATAACAAAAAGAATGTCAGTCTTCATAAATATGTATTTATAAATATATATATATATATATAAATATATATAATATATATATAAATATATAAATACAAAAGTGAGTACACCCCTCACATTTTTGTAAATATTTTATTATATCTTTTCATGTGACAACACTGAAGAAATGACACTTTGCTACAATGTAAAGTACCGAGTGTACAGCTTGTATAACAGTGTAAATTTGCAGTCCCCTCAAAATAACTCAACACAGCCATTAATGTCTAAACCACTGGCAACAAAAGCGAGGGCATTCCTAAGTGAAAATGTCCAAATTGGGCCCAATTAGCCATCCCCCCCCCCCCCCCCGATGTCATGCGACTTGTTAGTGTTACAAGGTCTCAGGTGTGAATGGGGAGCAGGTGTTTTAAATTTGGTGTTCTCACTCTCAATCTCTCATTCTGGTCACTGTAAGTTCAACATGGCACCTCAAGGCAAAGAAATCTCTGAGGATCTGAAAAAAATAATTGTTGCTCTACCTAAAGATGGCCTAGGCTATAAGAAGATTGGCAAGACCTGGAGATTGAGTTGCAGCGCGGGGGCCAAGACCATACAGCGGTTTAACAGGACAGGTTCGCCATGGTCGACCAAAGAAGTTGAGTGCACGTGCTCAGGGTCATATCCAGAGGTTGTCTTTGGGAAATAGATGTATGAGTGCTGCCAGCATTGCTGCAGAGGTTGAAGGGGTGGGGGGGGTCAGCCTGTCAGTGCTCAGACCATACACCGCACACTGCATCAAATTGGTCTGTATGGCTGTCATCCCAGAAGGAAGTCTCTTCTAAAGATGATGCATAAGAAACCCCGCAAACAATTTGCTGAAGACAAGCAGACAAAGGACATGGATTACTGGAACCATGTCCTGTGGTCTGATGCGACCAAGATAAACTTATTTAGTTCAGATAGTGTCAAGCCTGTGTGGTGGCAACCAGGTGAGGAGTAACATACTGAAGCACAGCATGATCCCCTCCCTTCGGAGACTGGGCCACGGGGTAGTATTCCAACATGATTACGACCCCAAACACACCTCCAAGATGAGCACTGATTTGCTAAAGAAGCTGAGGGTAAAGGTGATGGACCTAAACCATATTAAGCATCTGTAGGGCATCCTCAAACGGAAGGTGGAGGAGTGCAAGGTCTCTAACATCAACCAGCTCAGTGATGTCCTCATGGAGGAGTGGAAGAGGACTCCAGTGGCAACCTGTGAAGCTCTGGTGAACTCCATGCCCAAGAGGATTAAGGCAGTGCTGGAAAATAATGGTGGCCACACAAAATATTGACACTTTGGGCCCAATTTGGACATTTTTGAGGGGACAGCAAATTTACATTGGTATACAAGCTGTACACTCACTACTTTACATTGTAGCAAAGCGTCACTTCTTCAGTGTTGTCACATGAAAAGATATAATAAAATATTTACAAAAATGTGAAGGGTGTACTCACTTTTGTGAGATACTGTATATCAAATATATATATATATATATATATATATTTATATATATATATATATATAGTGTGTGTGTGTGTGTGTCTCCCATCATGGAATGTAGACATTCTGCGTTGTTTCATCCATCAGTGACTATTGTAAGGCTGGCTGCATTAATATAAAAAAATGCTGACATCTGATTGTTTGACACAGGTGACCACACATCATTGCACATTGTATATTGTTGTACAACAAAGAAACGTAGATTCCATGTTCTTGGTCTGGTGAATTACTGAGGATGTCTCATATGCCGCATGTTACATCCTGAAATATCTTAAGGCTAAGTTCAACAAAAGCATAGAGCGGTTTGTAAGGAATGTCCTACTTCTGGCAACTGCACCAATCAGAACTGATATTATCATCCTTGCAAATACTGTCAGTTTTATGTATTGTGATTACACACAAAGTTATGCAGTCCCCATTTTAAAACACGTTATACCTTGCTGAAAACAGCCACTGACACATTAAAGCAGAATTTCTGACAAATATAAGGAAACGCAAATGAAAAGCCTCTAAAAGGTAAAATAACAAAACTAACTTTTGCTGCAATTTCCCTCACAGTACATTTTTATGCCTTAAATGTCCTCAATCTTAGCATAATTCAACCCACTGTCTCAGAGCCCAGGTCGTTCTGAACAGGGCCGTAGATAATTTTTTGTTCTGGGGGGGGGGGGTTTTAGCAGCAGGTACTAAGTAAAAGTCTTTTAAAATAAAATTAATTGCGCCAAAATTATAAAGACTGAAAAAATGAAAAACGATAGTTTTTATGAACGCTCCCATTCCAGTTTTTATGAATGCTGCCCTGTAAGGTTGGCTATTGTCCAGTCTTAGTGTCCAAACTGAATAGGTGCAAAGTGAGTGTGCTGCCTACTTTTACTTTTAGGGCACTTTTACACTGAGGCAGTGGGGGGCCGTAGTGGTAAAGCGCCGCTAGTTTTAGCCGCTGTTTAAGCGGCAGTTTGCTGTTGCTAGCGGTGCGCTTTTAAACCCCCGAAGGGGTTAAAAAGGGGTTAAAAGCACCTGCAAAGTGCTTCTGACGAATCGCTTTGCAGGAGCTTCAGCAGCACTGCCCATGCATTCCAAGATGCTGCTTGCAGGACTTTTTTTAACGTCCCACAAGCGCACCGCTTCAGTGTGAAAGCACTGGGGCTTTCACACTGGAGTGACAGGAGAGGCGCTATTTTTAGAGCTAAAACACCTGTAAAGCTCCTCTGTGTGAAAGTAGCCTTATGCTGTGTACACACGAGCGGAATGTCTGACAGAAAAAGTCCAACGGAGTCTTTTCATCGTCTATTCCGATCATGTGTATGCCTCATGGGACTTTTTTTCTCGAAAATTCTGACGAACCTAGAAATGGAACATGTTCTAAATATTTCTGACGGAACCAATTTCTATCGGGAAAACCGCTCGTCTGTATGCTGTTCCAACGGACCAAAAACGACGCATGCTCTGAAGCAAGTACGAGACGGAAGCTATTGGCTACTGGCTATTGAACTTCCGTTTTCTAGTTCCGTCGTACGTGCTGTACGTCACCTCATTCTGGAGGCAGACTGGTCGGACTTTGGTCGGACTTTAGTTTGACTGTGTGTAGGGAAGACCGCTTGAATGGAGTTCCGTTGGAGAAACCTTCGGAGTTTAGTCTGACGGCAAAACCGGACGTGTGTACGCAGCTTTACAGATACAAAAACAAAAAGGGAGAATGCACTGTCTACCACAGGATGGTGCACTGTAATAGCCAATCTTAATGGGCAGGTACAAAGAGCACCCTCTTGTGGAAGGCAGCACACTCACTGTGTTCACATTAGCTTGTTTTTCTTCTATTCTGTGATTGATTGAAAATTAATCAACTGAAAAATTACCAGCCAGGAATACACTGACTTTTCTTTAGGCTAGGTTCACATCTGAGCGGGTGCGAGAAGATGTATAATTGCACACATTCCTGAACTGGCAGAGGAAAAACACACTGCTGCTTAGGAGATACGCGGAGGTACACTAGAATGCGGGAAACCCTCAATCTGCACACACATTTCATGCACCTCATTCAAATCGCATCCCCCTTGCAATCTGCAGTGGGTGTCAGTGCTATCTTAACGACACACCAAACAAAGGTTGCAAAACACTGTGTTTGCCTGCACCGGATGGCATTCACAAAACGACCATGCACACCAGTTGCAGTGCGGTTCCTAAATTGGTGCATGCATGACTTTGGTGCGATTGGAGCCCATTCAAAATGAATGGGCCTTGATTGCACCTCAATCAAAACAGTATGCTTTGTTTCACACTATAGTTTGCATGTGAATCGCACAGGAACTGCACCGTATTCCTGTGCAATTCACATGCAATTCTATGTGGTGTGATTTGAGCCCTTACATTTTGAGTAAGCTGAATCGCACCAAAGAAGTGCAGGCATATTTTTTTGACCAACCATGCAATCTGGTTCAGACAAACACTGCGTTTGCGACCTTCTTTTGGGGAGTTAACTTTGAATTGACACCTGCAGCAGATCAAAAACACAGTGTGATTGCAATGCGTTTCCTGCACCACATATGTATGAACCAGAGGTAAAACAGGGCCAAGGCATGTCACTGAGGACAGCAGAAAGTCCAGCCTGGCTCTGCCATTGGCAGACATGTTGTGGTGCCAACTGCTGAATCAGTAAGCCGGTGAGTACCACAACAAGCTTGCCAGTGCCAGGCTGGACTGTCAGTAAAACAAGCAATAGAAAACTCAGCTTAGCCTAATGCCGCGTACACACGAGCAGATTTTCCCTCAGAAAAATCTTGGATGGTTTTTCCCAAGGAATCCCGCTCAAGCTTGGCTTCCATACACACAGATACACAAAAGTTCACACGAAGTTTAATGTTTCAAAGCATGCGTCAAATTGTTTCCGAGCATGTGTAGGAATTTTGCGCATCGGAATTGCTACAGATGATCGCATTTTCGGATAGGAATTTTTTTCGACTAAAAAACTGAGAACCTGCTCTCAATCTTTTGCTGGCTGGAATTCGGCCAGCAAAAGTCCGATGGAGCATACACACGGTCGCATTTTTCGACCAAAAGCTCTCATCGGTCTTTTGCTGGCCGATCGTGTGTGCGCGGCATTAGTCAACTGTCAGTAACACAAGCAATGCAAAATTTAGCCCAGCCAGCCTCAATCACTAACTTTGCCAGTTGCCACACAGAATCACAGACAGTCTCTCACTGACTCACAATTACCTAGTATGAACAGCAGTATGAACAGCATGAATGGCAGCAGCAGCACAGCAGTCTGAGCAGTGGTAAGTCTGAGGACACTCTCTGAGACTCTCTGATACTAGGCCGGAAGAGAAAGAGTGACATACCCGGACAGGACAGCAGCATCCATGTGGGGAGCTGGCGGCTACACAGCACTGTACAAGCACTCTGCGCTCCAGGGCCCAGGCAAAGCTCCTCTGCCAAGCCCAAGGTGGGAGTGACACTGCAAGCTAACGGGACTACAGGGTGTAGAGAGCAGTGAGCTGGACTACATGCACTGCTGGCTCCCACTGTCTCAGTGTGCTGCCTGGTGATAGATCTGTCAGCCCGAGCCTGATAGTCCGTCCTGGCGGTGTACCACAACGTACATGTATGCCTAATGATCTATTACACTTGCTGCAACGGTATTATTACACTCTGTGTGCCACTGAATGCAGTGCTGCCTGTCGCTGGTGCCATGTGCAGAGCAGGGATATCATGCATTTCATTTTGGCCCTGGGGGGGTTTGAAAACCCCTGACCCCCCCCCCCTATCTATGCCCCTGGTTCTGAAACCACCCCAGTCTGTTACTGAAAAGAAGCAGCAGCACATCTCTTTTTTACTCTGCTTTCTCCTCCTTTCAGCATGCCTCTTATCTTCACATAGACCGATTGGCTCATTGTACTGCTTCTTCCTCACTTCCCACTCTGAGCTCTGCTGTACAGAGACTGCGACATACCATTTCAAATTGAGGTGTCAGAGGCATAACTTACTTTAAAATCTAGGTAATTGCAAATTTCTTTAGAGGCCCCTGTCCTAAGCCCTAACAAACTTTGAAGTCTGTAAAGAGCATCATGTAAAGGCAATACTGTGTGTGGGTGGTGGGTTTCCATACAGCAGGGGTCCCCAACCCCCAGGCCATGGAACGGGCAGAGCGAGCTAGCACAACCTGCACTGCCACCCTCCACCCACCAGAGGACTCCCCTTCTCTTAGCACCACTACTCCCTTTCCTCTCTATGGTCACGAAGAAGGGGAGGGAGGGGAGCCGGCCAGGGGACAGGATCTCATAGAGCACTAATGAGACCCAGGCTGCCCCAGGAAACTTGAGTGGTGTGAGGCCCTGTTGGCACCACCAAACTCAACAAAAGTCCATATTTCAATAGACCTTTGTCAAGGGAGACATGTTGAAAATTGCATGGGTGCTGGCTGTCAGAATACAATAGCCAGTATGGCGGATTCCTTTATCTGTTTAGTGTGTGAGTGGATGAATTGATTAGATTCAGCCATAGAGTTTTAAGTGTTAACTACCATATGGGATGGAGTCTTATAGATTCCTTAAAGAATATCTATGGTCAAAATGTAAAATCATACTTCCATTTCCACGTTGTATCTCAATTATTTCTAGTTCATTCCTATTACTCTGAATGATCTTGAAATGTGTAAGCTTCCTTCCTTGAATTCTGAGACATGTATTCACGGTGTCCTGTAAGTAGGCACTGCTGTGTAACACATTTCACAGAGCCTGCCTTTGGAACTACAGAGGTGCTGAGAGGAGGAGTTTCAGGAGGCAGAATCAGTAGAGGAATTACAGCTTGCAGGCAGCAAGGTACCATGGGATATGTAGTCCTTAGAAAGTGAAACTAAACAGTAGAGGAGAAGCTGCAAAGCATGCAGGGAATCTGGGAAGTTGTGGAATGGCAGCAAGCCATTCTCTGACAACATTTCATCAGCTTTTATAATCAGTTTGGCCCCTTTCACACGATCAGTGCTCATAACGTGATAATCAAATCATCGTCCGCAACCTTATCTTTATTGCTCCAAATGAGGTACTTGCAAGACCACCAACACCATCATCTCCACACTGTGTGCAATAAATATACTCACCCGGATCAAGACCTCTAGGTTATAGGATTATTTCAACCACACACAATACACTGGCTGATCCAAATCTCCCACTCCTTTACTGCTCACAGGTTGCTGCAGAGACAGAGATATCTCTGAAGAAGTTCCAGTCGGTGATGCAACACGTCAGTTTGGCTTTGCCCATGTAGTGATGTCATCACATACACACAGATAAGACTTGCGCACATCCAAGTTAGCTGCACCCAGCCCGGCTCTTGTTCTTGGCGGGCATCAGATGGACTGTAACAGGTACTCAGGTACTCAGATGAACTGCGACAGGTACTCAGATGAACTGTGACAGTTACTCGGGTACTCGGATGGACTGTGACAGATACTCAGGTACTCAGATGAACTGCGACAGGTACTCAGATGGACTGTGACAGGTACTTTGATGAGTGGTGACAGGCCCTCTTTATTGGGGGGGGGCAATCAGTGTGTGTTGGTGTACACTGTAAGCGGTAACAAGATGTTATCGCAATCTCCTTCTCACACACGATCCGTGTGTGAGGAGGAGAACCCAGTAACATCTCGTTACCGCTTTATGTTTACATTTAGTGATCGGCTGTGAAAGGATCACAGCTGATCACGTGGTAAACAGCCGCCGGCCAAAGGCTGATACCAGAGTCAGTGATGAGCAGTGTTCCCAAATAATATATACTAAATTGAGTTATTTTTACCAAAGCTATGTAGCAGTATAAATTTTGGGCAAAATTTATGAAGAAAAATTACTAATTAGCAAAATTTTATGACAGAAACAAAGAAAAGGTCATTTTTTTCACAAAATTTACGGTCTTTTTTATTTATATCACACAAAAAAAAAAAACCCACTAGTGATTAAATACCACCAAAAGAAAGCTCTATTTGTGTGAAAAAATGACTGAGTAATTTTCATTCAAAGTGTGAGAGCACTGAAAGATGAAAATTGGTCTGAGCAGGAAGGGGGTATAAGTGCACTGTATTGAGGTGGTTAAAAGCTAGCGGCCGAAAAGCGCCTCTAAAACGATGGTAAATCGCCCCTAAAACTATTGGTGCTAACGGACCCGCCATCCCAGTGTGAAAGGGGTCTTATGTAGAACTTTGTGTTGGTCTATCACATAAAATCCCAATAAAATACATTTACATTTTTGGTTGTAACATGACAAAATGTGGAAAATGTCAAGGGGTACGAATACTTTTTCAAGGCACTGTATATACAGTCAGGTCCATAAGTATTGGGACATCGACACAATTCTAATCTTTTTGGCTCTATACACCACCACAATGGATTTGAAATGAAACGAACAAGATGTGCTTTAACTGCAGACTTTCAGCTTTAATTTGAGGGTATTTACATCCAAATCAGGTAAACGGTGTAGGAATTACAACAGTTTGTATATGTGCCTCCCACTTTTTAAGGGACCAAAAGTGGGAGGCACATATACAAACTGTTGTAATTCCTACACCGTTCACCTGATTTGGATGTAAATACCCTCAAATCCATTGTGGTGGTGTATAGAGCCAAAAAGATTAGAATTGTGTCAATGTCCCAGTATTTATGGACCTGACTGTATATATATATATATATATATATATATATATATATATATATATATATATATACATTTTCGGGAATTTACGCAACTTTTAGTTTATGACTGCCTATCTCATTTCTTGAGGTGCTAAAATGGCAGGGCAATACAACCCCCCCCCCCCCCCCAATGACCCCATTTTGGAAAGTAGACACCCCAAGGAGTTTGCTGAGAGGCTTGTTGAACACATTGAATATTTTATTTTTTTGTCACAAGTGAATGAAAAATGACAAAAAAAAAAAAAAATTTACACAAAGTTGTTGCTGAAATGATATATTGCTCAAACATGCCATGGGCATATGTGAAATTACACCCCAAAATACATTCTGCTGCTTCTCCTGAGTACAGTAATATCACATTTGTGGGACTTTTTGGCAGTCTAGCTGCGTACAGGACCCTGAAAACCAAGCACCGCCTTCAGGATTTCTAAGGGTGTAAATTTTTGTTTCACTCCTCACTACCTATCAGAGTTTCGGAGGCCACAAAATGCCCAGATGGCACAAACCCCTCCAAATGACCCCATTTTGGAAAGTAGACACCCCAAGCTATTTGCTGAAAGGCATGTTGAGTCTATGGAAAATTTTATATTTTGCCACAAGTTTCGGGAAAATGACAATTTTTTTTTTCAGAAAGTAGTCAATAAATGATATATTGCTCAAACATGCCATGGGCATATGTGAAATTACACCCCAAAATACATTCTGCTGCTTCTCCTGAGTATGAGGACCACATGTGTAGGACTTTTTGGCAGTCTACTGCGTACAGGACCCCGAAAACCAAGCACCGCCTTCAGGATTTCTAAGGGTGTAAATTTTTGTTTCACTCCTCACTACCTATCACAGTTTCGGAGGCCATGAAAGAAGTGGACCAGAAGTAGTGGGCTCCCAATTAGGATTGGCAAGTGCAGCGGGAATGGCACTATGGGCCTGTCTTTGTCCTCTTGGTGGCTGCGTGACTCTACTTGTGCTAGCCACCGCACCAGCTTGAACTGCACTTATGGTACTTGCCACGTCACCACGTGATACTGCAGTGCTGATTTGACCATAACCAGGGTGTACTAGGTCGCTGGTGCTTGCCAGTTCACCAGAAGAATGAGCGGCACTAGTACTGGCTCTCTGCTCCATACGAGAGCCCTGCAGTTCTTGCACCTCAACAACAGCAGAAGAACGAGGTCGGGTACGCTCCGTCGTCAGAGCTATCTGTCAGGGTGCCGCTGCTGTTTACAGGTTCGAATACTGAGCCTGAATCTGACAGATGGGTGACTTCCTCTTCACTCTCATTTGTCATGCTCAGAAACGTGTAGGCCTCTTTACTAGTATACCTTTGATTGGACATTTAGTCCAATCGAGACTCACAAGTCTCACGAGACTCCTGTGAGACTCACAGGAAAAAAGAGCACCTGACTGTCAGCGACTGCTTCAAACGCTACCAAAAAAACTGCTAGCATTCGCAGGGATCAGGCCTGACTCTGTGAATGCTGCAGTTATGTGTGTTGTGTTTTTGTAAGTGACAGTGATCGATTGATACTGCACTTAGGTGGGCTGGGCGAAGGGGCTAAACGCAAGTGCTAGCAGGTATCTGGGCTGATGCCGCTAATGCTACTTTTGGGAACCCTAAACTACTGGGGATGCTAGTATAGATCAGCTCAGATCAGATATTGATCCATTCATACACTATACTACCTAGGGAGGTGTATGCTGCATGTGTGGGTGTTACTGGCACTAATCTGACGCTGCCTGGGGAAACCCTAACAGACGCTAAAACCTAACTGATGTCACCCGCCGGGCAATCAGGGGGTTAAACCTTTATTGGGTAATATACGGCGGGTGCCCTGACGCTATAAAAAAAACAAACTAACTAACCAGCATCACCTGTAACACTAATACGATGATCACTGGTGACAGGGAGCGAAAGGGTTAACTAGAGTATGGTACCTAACGCTATAAAAACCTGACGGTGAAACTAATCAACTAACTCGCTAACCCGTGACACTAATACGGCAATCAGAAAAAAGATCTATTAGTGACACTGATGACAGGGGGTGAAAGGGTTAACTGGGGGGGGGGGGGGCGATCCAGGGGTTAAACCTTTATTAAGGGGATTTAGGGGTACCCTAGACCTACCTGGGCCTACTACTAACTGCCCTAACGCTTATTACAGTCACAAATGACACCAATGCAGTGATCAGTGAAAAATCTAACAACTGCAATTGGTGACACAGTGACAGGGAATGAACGGGGGGGGGGATCGGGGGGGTGACAAGTGTACCTATGTGTACTGGTGTTAGTGTAGTGTTGTGCAACTCACGTTTAGACGTCCTCTCTCCTCTCTCTGGAACCGAAAATAATTCCAGAGAGGGAGATGACATCACTTCCCCTGCCTGTGTTTACACTTACAGGCAGGGGAAGCATTTTCATTCGCCAGAACCAATCAGCAGGTCCAGGCCAGAAATCATTGGCCTGGACCTGAGGACTGATCAGTTCTGTAACGAATCCAACCTCGAGCGTCCCCTGCCCGCGGGAGCGAGGGACGTACAGGTACGCTCATTTGCGCAACCGTGCCATTCTGCCGACGTATATATCGCGTGCGGTAGTCGGCAAGTGCCTAGCCACGTACAGAAGCCCAAAATCCAATAAGCACCTTCAAACTTTTAAGAGGCGTTAATTACTTACTGGATTTTCTGACTACCTATCACATTTTCAGAGGCCCTAAAATGCTAGGACAGTATAAAAACCCTCCAAATGACCCCTTTTTGGAAAGTACACACCCCAAGGCATTGTCCTGGCATTTTAGTGCCTGAAGAAATGATAGGCAGTCAGAAAGTCAAAGTTGCTTAAAAGCTGCATAAATCCAAGTACCGTATATACAGTATACCATAGTTTGTAGATGCTATAACTTTCACACATTTTTTTTTTACCAAATGCAGCAGAATACATTTTGGCCTACATTGATGAAGAAATTTTATTTTATTGGATATGTTTTATAACAGAAAGTAGAAAATATCGTTTTTTTTTTTAAATGTTTGGTCTTTTTCGTTTATATAATTAAAAAAAAAAACAGTAGTGATCAAATACCACCAAAAGAAAGTTCTATTTGTGTGAAAAAAAAAATTATCAATTTAATTTGGGTACAGTGTTGCATGATCTAGCAATTACCAGTTAAAGTAGCACAGTGCTGAATAGCAAAACATGCCCTGGCCAAGAAGGGGGTAAAATCTTCCAGAGGTCAAGTGGTTAAAGTTAATAACTTTAATAAAGTGGCCACCAAATGTATGTCTGCCAACACCTTGATATTACAGTAAAATGCCAGCCAGTGGAATATTTATATCTTACATTCTCAAAACCTAATCATATCCTACAGGTTTCTGTGACACACTTTTCCTTAAGATACAAAAGCTAAGAGCAAACAGCTTGATATCACAGCATTTTTCCATTGTGTTACCACCTGCAATAATCGCCCTAAATAAATATGCTTACTTGTTTTTTTTTTTCGTATTGCAAACAATATACTGACTTTGCCATCACTTTACAGTTTGCATTAAGCAATTTGCTTAATGATTGCTAGAACAGTGTTATTAAACATGTCTATTTTATACAGTAGTTCTTCCAGTGTGGTTATTGTAACTATTAGTGAAAATAATTTGTTTAAAATTGGATTCAGAGCATTTTATATGTAGAGCATTGCTGCCAGAAACCATGAATCAGACATAAGTACAGTTAAATCACACTTGTTTAATAATAATAATAAAAAAGGTAAACAGAGTAAACGTACTCAAAACATAGCCAGAATTCAGGAACCGGAATGGATAGTCAGACAAGCCAAAACGTCAGGAAGTCAGAAGGAATGTCAGCCAAGCAAGTCTTTAAGAGGAACACAGGAGAGCCTCTCTAGAGATGTGACCAAGGCAAAGGCCGAGATCTTCTGGACTGGGCGGCTTAAGTAGGCAGGACTGACGTGCAGGATCATCAACAGGTGAGTCACTGTGGAGCTATAGGAGCTGGCAATTAGCCGATAGCTGAGCAGCCAGCTCAAAGAATTAAGGGCTGGGCCCAGCCCTGACAATTGCTTTTAGTTGACCTATTATTAAGGAAAAAGGTTTATATTTATATGTGAATGACCAGTTTTATATGTAGTTTTACTATTTTTTTATAAAATGATGGTTATTGCTAGAATCTGTTAAATTAAAACTCCAGGCAGATATAAAACACAAATGCGGCTCTGTAATTATTAATGTATCATTAAGACGCTGAGGCCCATATACTGCAAATGGGTATTTACTATTTTATAAGATGGAATAATCACACTGAAAGCTTTCTCTAGTGGCAAGTCTACATGTTTGTAAAACAATCACAAAAAATATGGAAGAGCAAGCAAGTGTGTGCTTTGTGCCTGCTCTTCCCCATGGCTGTGCTGTGGGCTAAATGTGATCCCCCACTCACCACATCCTCCCTTCTGGCAGTGGCTTCAGCGATACAGAGAGGACAGGTCATGTCTCCCACTTAGCACACTGGGGTTTGTAGTTCTCAAGAAGCACAGTACAGTGCAAATGGATGGGGCTGTGAACTTTAATACTCAGGATTCCCTGCAGGCAGAGAGGGAGAGCAGAGTGATTTTCCTGGGTTTTTGATGAAGCAGGGGTCTTTTGCCAAGGAATGCAGAGCAGTGCAGACCTGCTGCTTGAACCTGCCAGGGCTGCACCAGAGAGACAGCCATGGAGGGCTGCTACAGAAGGGGACTGGAGCTGCGTGCAGGGTTCATAGAGGCTTAGAACAGAACTATTAATAGACTCTTGTGCTGCAGACTGTGGGGTACAAACCTGCTGCTCCTACCTGTTTGTGCCCACTTTCAGAGAGAGGGAACCTGAAAGAGTTGAGAGACTGAGCCAGCGAGAGTTGCTGTGTCTTGGGACCAGAGCTGGAGGGACCCATTGCCATGTGTGCCTACAGTCATTGAAGGTCTGATAGTAAAGTCTGAGCCTTCTGGGACAACTCACCCTCAAGCATATGGGACCAGATCAATTGCATACCAAGAGTAATAAGAGGAACAACCAAGTTTAATCCCTTTCTGCCCACATTTAATGCCCAAAACTGCGCCCTAATTAGCAGCTCATCAGCCATCTAATTTGTATAGTTTTAAAGGGCAGCATTGTGTGCACCTCCTTACAGATGGGCCCCAATGATAGCAGGTTTAGTACTGCTAAATAGGCACCACGTACTTTAGGTACCTGGTGCCCCAATAATAGCAGGTTTAGTACTGCTAAATAGGCACCAGGTACTTTATAGCCTGGAAGCAGCTGCTGTTCGCTTATGTCGACAGCTGCCAATAGTCAATGTCAGAATACAATAGCCAAGCGTGGGGGCTACGTTAATGCATAACAAACCCATGAGCACTAACACAGCCTGACAGTGTGAACAGGCCCTGGGGAATCTCAGAATATCAGGTCCAAATAATAAAATACATTTAGGCTACATTCAAACCTGTGTTTTTGCCCAACACCAGTTATATGCAAGAAAATCAGCAGGGGGGGGGTCTCGGCATTTAGCTGCAGGAGGCAGCCCCCTAAACAATAGAAGGCTGCCAGCACCCACAGAAATTGCAGCCACTTGCAGGTAATCGCTATGCAGTAATTACCTGTGAGTGATTGCCCCTAAACACAGAATGTCTGCACCCAGGGCCGATCACTCACAGATAATTGCCGCAAAAAAGAGTATATGCAAATGGCTGCAATTAGCTGAGATTGCCATTTCTCCCAGGAAATCCCACTGATTTTCTCACACATAATCGCTGTCAGGCAAAAACGCAGGTGTGATTGTGGCCTATTGTTTGCTTGGTAAAACAGCAGAACACTTTCTGTGGCTCCTGGTCACTTCCTCAGACTGGATGTAACATATCTTAATGTATCATATGTACATTACATAAATCATCACATAACACGTTCTCATGTTTTATCAAGCAAAAGAGTAAATATATTTTATTACTTGGACCTGAGATTCTAAAATTCCTTAACCGCTTCCCCGATCACCTCACGCAGATATACTGCAGAAGAAGGGCACGTACAGGCCTATTTACGTACCTGTAGGTTGCCCTTTAAGAGGCAGTTTGTGGGCGCGCGTGCCTTGAGCCCCGTGAGTGTGATCGCGGGTCCCGCGGACTCGATGTCCACGGGGATACCCGCAATCGCCTCATGGAGAGGAAGAACGGGGAAATGCTAATGTAAACAAGCATTTCCCCGTTCTGCCTAATGACACTCACACTGATCACAGCTCCCTCAGTGTTCTGTCACACATAGCCCATCCCCCCACAGTTAGAACACATCCCTAGGACACTCTTAACCCCTGCAGCGCCCCCTCCTGGTTAACCCCTTCACTGCCAGTCACATTTACACAGTAATCAATGTATTTTTAATCGTACTGATCGCTGTATAAATGTGAATGGTCCCAAAATAGCGCCAAAAGTGTCCGATCTGTCCGCCATAATGTCGCAGTCACGATAAAAATTACTAGTAACAAAAAAAATTATTATTAAAAATGCCATAAAATTATCCCCTATATTGTAGATGCTATAACTTTTGCGCAAACCAATCAATAAACGCTTATTGCAATTTTTTTTACCAAAAATATGTAGAAGAATACATATTGGCCTAAACTGAGGGGAAAAAAATGTTTTTTTATATATTTTTTGGGGATATTTATTATAGCAAAAAGTAAAAAATATAGCTTTTTTTTCAAAATTGTCGCTCTTTTTCTCTTTTTTTGTTTATAGCGCAAAAAAAAAAAATCTGCAGAGCCACGTCGCATGACTGCGCAATTGTCAGTTAAAGCGACGCAGTGCCGAATCGCAAAAAACGCTCTGGTCTTTGGCCAGCCAAATGGTCCGGGGCTTAGGTGGTTAAGCTTATACAACCATTACAACACAGGGTGACTTGGCAAAAGAAGCCGATCGGGAGGGGGGGGGGTGTTGTATTTTGAGCTGTTGTATTAACCACTCCACATAACACCAACATACAGAGGATGAAGGTCTGGCCCTCCTAGTGCATTAAGTGCAACCACCATTCAAGACCAAAAGTCTGCCTGGAGACATATACACATATTCTCTGCAGGCTTCTACACAAGTTGTGAATAGTTGACACGATTACTTGCAGTCTCTTTCTAAGTTTCTTGTTTAATAACCTATCCACAACCCATATGACTACACCAGAAGGGCTCCTCCAGCTCCCCCTATTCTTTCTTGTGTTTTAAAGTCTCCCCTTTTTTCTAGAGCAATCTAGGTGATCCCAAAATATTTTCTTTCTTGAAAATATGCTATATTTTTCCTTCAGTTGCTGTTGATAACAAGGATCTTAGGAGGGAACATGAATTTAAAAGATGAAACTTATGTTATTGCTAAATGCAGATTTTTTGGTTTTCTCTAGTTTTGTAAATCAGCACAAACGACTGCTTTTTCCCAGAGTATATGCTTGTAGCTGATGTACTATATAGTACCCAAATAACTCTTATGCCCTGTACACACGGTCGGATTTTCCGACAGAAAAAGTGCGATCGGATTCTGTTGTCGGAAATTCCGATCATGTGTGGGCTTCATCTGATTTTTTCCGTCGGAATTTCCGACACACAAAGTTTGAGAGCATGCTATAAAATTTTCCGACAACAAAATCTGATCGGTTAAATTCTGATCATGTGTACACAAATCCGACGCACAAAGTGCCACACATGCTCAGAATAAATTAAGAGTCGAAAGCTATTGGCTACTGCCCTACTTATAGTCCCTATGTACGTGTTTTACGTCACAGCGTTCAGAACGATCGGATTTTCCGAAAACTTTGTGTGACCGTGTGTATGCAAGACAAGTTTGAGCCAACATCCGTCGGAAAAAATCCATGGATTTTGTTGTAGGAATGTCCGATCATTGTCCGATCGTGTGTACAGGGCATAAGACAGCTGAAAAGGTGCTGAGCTTGGTTTTGCAGGGTTTTTTTGCATTTGTACAGGCTTTTATATGCATTTTGGCATGCATCTAAGGCGTTAGACTTTTAAAAAAAAAATTTTTAGCTAATGCAAATATTGTTGCTAGGGGAAAAATGTACAATATGTTCAAACATTTTTTTCAGTCACTGGCACAGAGTTCAGGCGACACTTGAGTTACAATGTGCTCCAATGTGAATGGGGCCTAAAGCTTGACACCAGGTAGATATCTGTTTAAAAAAAAAGTATTAAATATATGTAAAAAAAACAAAGAGTGTAAGTACATGAATTTGGCTTAGTAACAGACTCTTGGTACCCCCTGTACAGTAGACCGATGGAGGGAGCGACAGCACTAGGGACCAGACAATGCAGGCAATGCAGTTGTGCTGGCAATAAACACGTAAACAGGAGAAGGCAGAATGAGTAAAAGGATGAGCCGATCAGTTTACTGCTTCTTCATTACTGTCCAATCACAAGTTGAAGGAAGGGAGGTGAGCTAGCTAAACTGTTTTAATTGTAGTAGAGAAATAGCAAGTCACCAATCTGGCTCTGCTTTTCAAGTATAGCTAGATAAAGTTCAGGACTGAGTTTACAGATTTTTTTAGCAGTTAAAACAGTTTCCATAAATGTATTTCTACTGTGTATTTAGCTGCTTTCCTTGAGTGCAGCCTTAACTTCGTCAAGTGGCAAAAAAACTATTTAGAATAAAGCATAAAGTCAATGATAAGATGGGGCATGCTGCAAGAATGAGCAGATTGAGCTTCCCCGACTTAAAAATAAGACATTCTAATAGGTTCTCTTGAGAGAATATTTCTTTAAGCCAAATTCCATTATCTGGCATTTAATCTTTGGGGTTATGATAAATTCTTCTTACTTTAGCAAGACCTTGAAATTATTCTGCAACGTCATTAGTAACAGAGAAGCTAAACATCTCTGAATGTGAGTGATAAGGGCTTACGTTAGTACTTGACTCATGCTTTCATCCACTGTGCACTATCTTTACATTACTTTCTGAGAGAAATCCAGTCTCCGATAAATGACGTTAATAGGACTGTGGCTAGAAGCCAATACACAGGTTTCAATGTTACGAGAATGGGTGCACTAAGACAGTAAACTAAACAAAGCTAATTGAATGCATGCAAGTTCAATGCATTTGGGTGACACATTTCGCAGATTTGCTATTGCAAAATATCACTTCCGTAATTGATTTTTCACAAACAAAAGAAAGAAATCTGTTGCTGCTATGCCAGTTATTGGAATAAATTGTATTGCTCAGAGGCTGTTTAATATTGATATTATTATTATTCAGTATAGTATATAAATCTGTAGCTACAATAAAGTTCAATAGAGGAGGGTTCGGAGGCCCCTGCTTGTGAGAGCTTACAATCTATTTTTGTTTATGTAATGCCCACTCTTGTCTATTGTGGTGATGCATATACTGTATACATGCTATCATTTTGGCATATAATAATGTATAATATTTTAGGTACTATTGCTTCCAGGATGGCTGTAGACCAAGGGTGTCAAACTCAATTTCATCACGGGCCTCATCAGCAGTATGGTTGCCCTCAAGTGCCAACAGAGTGAGAACCAGAGGTGGCAGAACAGGGTTCTGACACTTTCTGGCTGCAAAACTGGGTGTGAGTAACACATGAGCCTGATCATCAGTGCAGCCCCATCAGTGCTACCTATCACCGCTGTATATTAAGTGCCTCCTCATCAGTGCCCATCAGGGCCATCTATCAGTGCCCATCAGTGCTGCCTCTTCAGTGCCACCTCATCAGTGCCTGTCAGTTATTCACTGTAAGGTCATCACAGAGGACAAGGGGGCACTCTTTACATCTGGAGGAAAAGAGATTTCATCTGCAAATACGGAAAGGCTTCTTCACAGTTCTAAAAATGTGGAATAGACTCCCTCAGGAGCTAGTTCTGTCCAGCTCAGTAGATTGTTTTAAAAAAGGCCTGGATTCTTTCCTAAATGCACAAAATATAACTAGATGCTAATATTTGTAGGTAAAGTTGACCCGTGGAATATCTGATTGCCTTGGGATCAGAAAGGATTTTTTTTCCCCACTGGAGCAAATTGGATCATGCTTTATTGTTTTTTTGTTTTGCCTTCCTCTGGATCAACTGTGGGTTTAGAATTGTGTATATGGAGGTTTTCAATTTGTGTGTTTTTTCATTTGCTCTATATTATGATCCCCAGATATCCTCCACTTACATCAGGGTCCCCAGAGAGCCCCCCCTTACATCAGGGTCCCCAGAGAGCCTCCCCTTACATCAGGGTCCTTAGAGAGCCTCCCCCTATATTATGGTCCCCAGAGATCCTCCCCTTACATCAGGGTCCCCAGAGAGCCTCCCCTTACATCAGGGTCCCCAGAGAACCCCCCTTACATCAGGGTCCCCAGGGAGCCCTCCTTACATCAGGGTCCCCAGAGAGCCCCCCCTACATTAGGGTCCCTAGAGAGCCTCCCCTTCCACCAGGATCCCAAGAGAGCCTCCCTACTTATATTAGGGTCCCCAGAGCCCCCCTCATTACATCAGGGTCCTCAGAGAGCTCTGCTTAACATCAAGGTCCCCAGAGAGCCCCTTCTTACATCAGGGTCCCCAGAGAGCCTCCCCCTACATTAGGGTCCCTAGAAAGCTTACCCTTACATAAGGGTCCCCAGAGAGCCTCCACCTACATTAGGGTCCCCAGAGATCCTCCCCTTACATTAGGGTCCCCAGAGCGCCTCCCCTTACATCAGGGTCCCCAGAGAACCCCCCTTACATCAGGGTTCCCAGGGAGCCCTCCTTACATCAGGATCCCCAGAGAGCCCCCCTGCATTAGGGTCCCTAGAGACCTCCTTCCTTACATCAGTGTCCCCAGAGACACCTTTCCTTACATCAGTGTCCCCAGAGACCCCTTTCCTTACATCAGGGTTCCCAGAGAGCCCTTTCCTTACATCAGGGTCCCCAGATAGCCCTTTCCTTACATCAGTGTCCCCAGAGACCCCTTTCCTTACATCAGGGTCCCCAGAGACCCCTTTCCTTACATCAGGGTCCCCAGAGAGCCCATCCTTACATCAGGGTCCCCAGAGAGCCCCCCCCTAACATCAGGGTCCACAGAGAGCCCCCCCCATACATTAGGGTCCCCAGAGAGCCCCACCTTACATCAGGGTCCCCAGAAAGCCCCTCCTTACATCAGGGACCCCAGAGGGCCCCTTCCTTACATTAATGTCCCCAGAAAGCCCCCCTACATCAGGGTCCCCAGACAGCTGACCCCCCCTCCTTCAAGAGGTTCCCCTGTACCTGGCTGGTGGAGGTGGGAGGTGGCGATCGGCAGCTCTATGGTGTCCACAGGCAGGGAATCTCCATGAGGCTTGTAGTTCTTTTCCCGAGTGTATACAGTGGAGAGGGGAGGGGCCTCTGACCAGGGTATGTATCAGCAGCAGTGTACAAGCAGAGCGACTCACTGAAAGTGAAACTGATACCTGCCCGGGTCAGGGGCCCCTCCCCTCTTCTCCCCACTGTATACACTGACACTCGGGAAGAGAGAACTACAAGCTCCAGGGAGATCCCACTGCCCACAGGAACAATAGAGCTGCCGATCGCTGCCTCCCACCTCCCCCCACTGCATTCTAAACGGCAAGCAAGAGGTGCAGGGAGAGATGCCGGGTCTTGGCCCCCCCACAGAGGCAGAATGGCAGGGCCCAGTCGCAAGTGCAACTGCAGCGGCCCCTATAGTTCCGCCACTGGACACAGGGTAAAATCTGAGACAAGAGGTTTATACTGCTGCCTACCGCTATCGACACTAGCAAACAAAGCTGTTGCATTCTCATCATGATTTCATTTTATGCTAGTGTCTTAGGAAAATGAACATCCTCATTCTCTCAGTAAACCTTTTCTACTAAACTGTTTTTTTTTGTTTTTATCAAGATCCCTATTTTCTTCAGTGAAGCTGCTTTGCTTATTGCAAAGTCAGAGGGCTAATTTCTTGCAATTTTCTGGTTCAGCTGATTCTCAGCACAGCCATGTTGAAAATGTAGAACCACCCTGTAATCTAACCCTAGTGCACTGAGCTTTGCTTAGGGTGCTCTCCATACACCAGGTGTCCTTTGTGAGTCTGACGCACAGTGGTTGGTCACAGGGCCTTGACTTTTTGGAGCTTGGTATGTCCTTAATATACTCTTCTCTCCAGCTGTGCCATCATAAGGGTTATTGCCCAGACATGTGTGGTTTGTCTTGTTCCAAATTGAAATGTGGACACATTTTTTGTTATTCGGAAATTCAAATGTATCTGAATTTCAATGGTAACAAATTTTAACAAATCCTAAATAACAAAACAAAATTTTCAGAATCAGGTTTGAATTTCCAAATACAATAAAATAGAATAGAAAATAAAGGAATAGAATACAAAATAATATAATATAATATAATAAAAAATAATAGAATAGAATAAAAAAGAAAAAAAAGAGATAGAACAGAAAATAAAGGAATAGAATAGAAAATAAAGGAATATAAAAGAATAGAGTAAAACAACAAAATGGAATAGAAAATAAAAGAACAGAATAAAATAGAATAGAATAGAAAATAATTGAATAGAATAGAAAAGACCATAATCCTCTTCTGAAATTCAAATTACAAATAGAATAAATTTGAATTGGAATATAATAGAAAAGAACAGATTAGAATAGAATAGAAAATAAAAAGCATAGATTAGAATAAAAAATAATAGAATAGAATAGAAAAAAACAATAAATACTACTACTACTACTAATGTACAAAAACATTTGTATGACTAGTGTCCCAGCAGCATCCTATGTGAAAGCTGAAAAATGGCCCGGGCAGGAAAGAATTGTCTAGTACTCAGGTGCTTAATGTAAACATATATGTGTATTGTACAAGGGCTACCTGAGCTGACAGAAATAACAATCCAATATTCGAATTGTTACTAATTTCAATCAATTTGAATTGGAAAAAATCAAAATGAGTACCTCATATTCCTGCTGATGAAAAAATGATGGTCATTCTTCTTTTCTAAAGGTGTACCACTAGTGCCCCATCAACATTTGTCATAGTTTACCTGTGCCCAAAAACATCTGTAGTAGTAGTAGTGTGTGTCCAATTAACATCTGTCAGAGCTTACCAGTGCAACCAATCAACTGTCACAGCAGGCATGTTCCAGTGTACAAAAACATCTGTACGAACAGTGTCCCATCAACACCTGTCCCAGTGTGTACCACACCAAAACATCTGTCACACCCAGTGTACCATTGCACAAACCCTCTGTAATACTAGTGTCCCAGCAACATCTGATGAGAAAGCTGAAAAATGGCCCCGGCAGAAAAGAACTGTTCAGTATTCAAGTGCTTAAATTAAACATATATTTGCATTGTACAAAGGTCCATTCAGTGCTGGACCTCTCCATTGCAAGTTTATCCCAGAAGTTTCATAGCTCAAAGAGAGGCTAACCAAATTCTGGCTTGGGTGGAACTTCACATTGCAGCCCAGTCTACACATTTCAGGTTTGGAAGATAGGTAGGTGGACTTTCATGGTCATCAACATCTGGATTCCAAAGAGTGGTTTCTTCACCTGGAGGTGTTTGAAAACCTCTATTGCAAGTGGTGAACAACAGATGTGGACATCCTGGCTTCCATATTCAATAAAAATTGAGAAGGTTTGTCTTCAGGTGCAAAGACCTTTCAACCATAGCAGTGGATTCCCTAATGACCAGTTCAACCTGACCTAAACCTTCCATCCTCTGAAACCCCTTCCTCTACAGCTTCACAGAATCAAAACTGAAATCATCCCAATAACATACTCACTGCACCTAAATGGCCCAACCTAATGTGGTAGTCCAACCGCATTAGACTCTTGGAAGACTCACCATGTGCTCTCTTAGATCGGCCGTATCTTCTGTCCCAAGGACAAGTTCACCACTTTATAACTTTTTATATCTGGCAGCCTTGTTTGCTAGTGTCAAATCTCCTGTAGTCAGCTTTAGCAGGGTGACCTCTGTAAAATGGTGGTTTACACCAGATTTTGGGGAAAGCAGGCAACTAATAGCTCAGGTGTGTGTTGGCTTCATATTGGAGCCAGAGATGGAGTTCAGGGCCCCGCCCTCATGAGGGAGGTCAGTGTTTCTGATGGGAGCCATGTGAGATGCTGCCAGGTATCTAGGTCCAGGAGGGACGAGAGAAAAAGTCCTAGTTGGACAAGAGAGAGTCTACATGGGACAGAATCAGCAAGGAAGCCTGAAGGATAGTCCAGGAGGGACAAGCACAGCTAGGGAGCTGAGAGGAAAGGCACAGAGCTAAGGTACAGCATGTGCGCATAAACACTGGGATGTGTTTGATGGTCAGGAAGACCAAAAGGTGTTTGATGGTCAGGATGGCCCTGCAAAGGTACTGCAGAGATACCCTACAGAGCAGTAAAGCTGCCACAAGAGAGCCAGGAGGCTGAATGTTATGTCTTTGGAGTGATGGTGAAAACCCCCTGTGTGGGAAGAACTATCTGTATGAACTTTGACTTGCTTTTAAATAAAAGTGGGTTGCCATCCCCTAAAAATGCAGTTTTGGACTGGTGCAACTCATTGTAAATGCACCTACCACTTGAGTTTAATCACCCCAATCTCACACAGCTGTATGATACTCTTATCTCAGCATGTGTCTCCTAATAAACTAAAAAAAAAAAAAAAAAAAAAGATTTTACGATACAAAATCCTGTTATTTTATGGATATAATTTTGAACTGACATCTGTCTTGTTTCTCTTAGGTTTTTGCAATTTTAATGTAGATCAGATGGTTTGAAGTTTTCTAATATAATAATGCAGTTTGACCCAGTGTCCAGCGCTACCGCCTCCCACCCACATAAGAAAAATATGACATAGTCTTTATTTCTGGCTTGGAATAGCCTGGAATGTAATCAGTGCTCTTGCTGCAGGAAACAGGTCTTCCTCCAACAGGATACATGGGATGGACACTGGAGACAGCAGGTCGAGAACAGCCAATTTTCTAGCAAAGAAACAAATGACTGAACAAAAAAAAGAAGTAATAAATCGGATGCCTAATTTAGGATGTCATTTGCTTCCTGGTAATAGATATTTGGATGCTTTTTCCACCTATATCAGCTTTATCATTATTGTGTCAAGAACACAGCTTGCAGGGATATAGTCTAATTATGATGTAACTTTTGAAACTGTCTCTATTTTTACTCTTTTATTTTGAATTAAGCTGCACAAGAAAAATGCAGCCAATTTTCCAGGTGTAACTGATACATGAGGCTCAGTGCATAAACATTATAATAAATACCACACAAAAAATGGCATGGCTTTCCGTGGCAGCTTTTGCACAATTGTTTTTTGTTTTTACATGTATTACATGCTGTAAGATATTTTGAAAGATTAATTTCTCCCCTAAAATTACAATATGGGTTGTTTTACCCTTGACACAACACAGCACACATAATGAGGTGTAAGCACCTTGCGGTCCAAAAATCCCCAGGCCAGCAAGGCCAGCATGGAGGCTTTCCCAGTGAGACCCTGCATGCTGTCCGGATGGCAGTGCTGGAGAGAAAGTGAGTATTACAGCAGCAGATTCTTTTTTTATTTTCAACAAGCTAGACAATTTTTTTTAAGGTATATTTGTGCTTTAAAGTGACTCTCTCGCAAAAATTTAACTTTAAGGGCTCATTCACATATGTTGACTATGAAGAATTAAGCAATGCTCAGTAACACAATTATAGCATTAGGGTGTGTAGTTGCTGTGTTTTTGAAATGTTGAAAAATCTTCAAGTATGCTTGATGAATGCCCATAAAAGTATTGCTTTTCTAGGAGGAAAAGCTTAAAGGGTAAGTGATGTTGAGGAAATGATCTGCTTTGGGACAGGTTTAGTTTGTGATATGATAGCAGGCATTTTTGTGATTTCTCTGAAGATGGATTCCTATAGTTTGATATCTTTGATATTTGGGTTGGTCCAGCTCAACTTTGCTGACACATAATGCTTTGCCACTGACAATAATGCCGAATGCCTCTGCTCCCTGCTGGCACTCAGTAGTGTTGACTGGCTTGCTGCTTTGCTTACACATGGCTGCTCTGTACAAACAGGAAGAGGCTGGAGCTGCTCTATCCTAGTTCTCTATTATTTCCTAGAGTATTCTGGGATACAGGAGCCTCCACTACCTTTCCCCTAGTGCCCAGTTAACATTTTATAAATGGTTCACTAACATGCCATAAATGCTGTAGTTGCTGTTAAGGTGTGATTACAAAAAAATACCAATGAAATCAAAGGAGGCAGCTGACAAGCATCAATGCCTCATGGAAGCAACATGCTGCTTAACCACTAGCAGATCAGCCGCCGCAGGTATACTGCGGCAGGTTGGCTCGGCTGGGCAAATCGCCATAGCTGTATGTCGCTCCTTTAAGGCGTGACAGGAAGCATCCCCGGAGCTGATGCACAGGCCCGGCGGGCGCGATGACCAGCGGGCACCCACGATCGCTCATAACAGAGTGAGAACCGGGATCTGTGTGTGTAAACACACAAATCTCGGTTCTCTCAGGGGAGAGGAGAGAGATTGTGTGTTCATACTAAGTATGAACACCGATATCTCTCCTCCCCTAGTCAGTCCCATCCTCCCTACAGTTAGAACACACCCAGGGAACACAGTTAACTCCTTGATCGGCCCGTAGTGTTAACCCCTTCCCTGCCAATGTCAATTTATACAGTAATCAATAGCTATTTTGTATAAATGTCAATGGTCCCAAAATACTGTCAAAAGTGTCCGATCTGACTGACACAATATCGTAGTCCCAAAAAAAATTACAGATCTCCGCCATTATTACTAGTTTTTTTATTACAAAAAAAAATTAAAATTACATAAATCTATCCCCTATTTTGTAGACGCTATAACTTTTGCCTATCAATATACGCTTTTTGTAATTTTTTTTTTACCAAAAATATGTAGAAGAATACATATCGACCTAAACTGAGGAAAACATTTTTGTTTTTTTTAAATTGGGATATTTATTATAGCAAAAACTACAAAATATTGTGTTTTTTTCAAAATTGTCGCTTTATTTTTGTTTATAGCGCAAAAAATTAAAACTGCAGAGGAGATCAAATACCACCAAAAAGAAAGCTCTATTTGTGGGGAAAAAAAGGACATCAATTTTGGCAGGTGCAGAGGTAAGTATGTACTCCTCTCTTTTGAAAACTCCACTCTGGTCTAGAAGAAAAACTTTGCAATGGGGCACCTTAAAGGGTAAAATGCTCATCCCCCTTTCTCTCTGGCACTCCAGGCTGTGGGGGGTTCCTCAGCATCATCACGTACAATGCAGGACTATTAACCCAGGGTTGTAAATGGAGGAGGCAAGAGTGCTACCCCAGCCTGGAGCACCTTACTGAGAAGAATATGGGGAGCTGGTTTCACCTTTGGAGGGACCCTGATGGAGCAAGGAATAAGGTATTACACCTTATACCTCAAGCTCTGAGCAGGAATGAGCATTTAACCCTTGCAGTGAGGGTGGGTACCGTAAGGCTAGTTCGTTCTTGTGCCTGGGCTTTAACAGGTAAATCTCCTATTTGTTGCATTTTTGTGACCAAGTAATTTTGAATTACTTATTTCATATCAAATTAATTTCTGTATATTGTATATGATATAATTTGATTGCCCCCTTTAAAGTATCATGCATTTATGACCAAAGTGATTCTAGTCAGAAGAGGTAAATTTTTCCTCCACATGCCATGTGTATGGATACAGTGTAGCTTTTCATCTCTCTGTACCACTTGATATTAATTGGCAGAAGGAGTTTTTTTTCCTTTAACCCTTTCATGACTAAGCCTATTTTTGAAATTTGGTGTTTACAAGTTAAAATCCGTATTTTTTGCTAGAAAATTACTTAGAACCCCCAAACATTATATATATTTTTTTAGAAGAGAATCTAGAGAATAAAATGGCAATTGTTGCAATATTTTTTATCACACGGTATTTGTGCAGCGGTGTTTTAAACGCAAATTTTTGGAAAAGTGACACTTTCATGAATTTTAAAAAATCCAAACAGTAAAGTTACCCCAATTTTTTTATATAATGTGAAAGATGATGTTACGCCGAGTAAATAGATACCAAACATGTCACCCTTTATAATTGCACGCACTCGTGGAATGGCGACGAACTACGGTACCTATGAATTTCCATAGGCGACGCTTTAAAAAATTTTTACGGTTACCAGGTTTGAGCTACAGAGGAGGTCTAGGGCTAGAATTATTGCTCTCGCTCTGTCGATCGCGGCGACACCTCACATGTGTGGTTTGAACACCATTTACATATGCGGGCGCGACTTCCGTATGCGTTTTCTTCGCTGCGCGAGCTCGCGGGGACAGGGGCACTTTAAAAATTTTTTTTTTTATTTATTTTATTTATTTATGTACTTTTATAAATTGTGTTTAAAATTTTTTTTTTTTTTTTTACTTTTATTGCTGTCACAAGCAATGTAAACATCCCTTGTGACAGTAATAGGTGGTGACAGGTACTCTTTATGGAGGGATGGGGGGTCTAAAAGACCCCCCATCCCTCCTTTACACTTCAAAGTATTCAGATTGCCGAAAACGGCGATTCTGAATACTGTGTACTTTTTTAAATTCGGCGTCATTGGCAGCCGAGTAAACGGGAAGTGACGTCATGACGTCGCTTCCGCGTTTACAACAAGAAGGCTGGAACGAAGCCGCTCACAGCTTCATTCCAGCCCGCCCCCAGCCGCCAAAGATTCCCGACAGCGGCGGGAGGGGGGGATGTCCCCTCCTGCTCCTCCGGTATAACAGCCGAGCGGCTTTTAGCCGCATCGGTTGTTATACTCGGGTAGCCGATCGCCCGCTGAAAACAACGGTACCGGGATGATGCCTGCAGCTGCGGGCATCATCCCGGTATAACCCCGGAAAGCCGAGTACGCATATGTGCGTACGGTTGGCGGGAAGGGGTTTTAACAAAGCAGTGTATGTGCAACACTGCTTTGTCATGCTGTGTTTGCACTTGAGTGTAGTGTATTTGGGTGTTTATAAAAGCATTTTTTGTTTTTTGCAAGTTGTAGGGTCACTATGCCATACAGGTGCTTCTTTGAGGCAGGATGGCACATTTTGTGCTCCCCTGATTTTTATTACGAGAGTACTTGAAAATGCATTTACATGCAATTTTTTAGTCACTCCCATTGAAGGCTAAGGGGCCAAAACTGCCCAAATCTGCCTGAAAGGAAGCTCCTGTACTTTTTTTTTTTTAATAAAAGGTGCCTGGGCACTCAAATTTGAACAGTCACTATTTAAAACATTGGGATTTTTAAAGTTAAACATTTTGTAGCATTAAGCTTCGAAGTGCTCAGATGTGAATAGGGCCTTAATAGAGAAGTATGGGCAAAGCTCTGTAGGCCATACTTCTCGTGTGGGTCACAGGAGTGCACTTATTTCTGCACTTCTGTGACCCATACCCCACTGGGCCCCTTCACACTACTACATTAGTGTGTTGCACAGCCATGCATTTTAAATGGAACCCATATCCTGAGGGTTTGGTGCGCTTTTTGAAATCGCACAAAAAATCCTGAATGCAGGAGTTTTGGTGCACTTTCAGACAGTGCACCACACCTGCAGGATATGATTGAAGTTTATGGCAAAGCACAGCTAACCTGCAGGAAAATTGCAGGTGCACTAGGCTGCACCCTCTGTGCAGGTAAACCGAAGCACATCAGTGTGAAAGCAGCCTTATAGGGGACTCAGGACAGCAAGGACTTGTTTACAGGTAAAATGCCATAGTTGAGTTTTTTTACTACAACCCCCCCCAACTATTAGTGTAGCATCAGGGGTCACAATCGCGACCTTGCCCCATGCTCCAGGAGGTCCATGCAGCCTCCTTGTCACATTCTCTACAGCCTTGGACAGGAGGGGCAGCATACACAGGAACCGATCCTCTTCATTTTCCTCCTGCAACCGCTAAAAACTGGCTTCTCCTCCCCTCCCTCCCACTGGCATTCAGCATCTGCAGGAGGAAAATGTTTAAATGTTCATTGTGGCCCTCAACCAGTTACCAAATCACTTAAGTGGCCCTCCCTCTTCAAAAGGTGGATAACCCGTGGCTTGGACTCTACTGGAAGTATCAGATCAAACTTTATTTTCCTACATGTTTTGTGAGAGCAGCCTTTACTGTTCCAATCTCGATTTTTATTCAGTTGTGATTATATTACCTGAACAATAAATGAGGGAAATGAATGGTTGTTACATTTTCTTCGTTTTTGAATACACATTCAGATTTCACCCTGGTAGCCCTCTGTTAATGGGCCACACTTCGTACAAAATCTCTATTCTAGAAAACACACAATTTTCTTAGAAATAATTATTTTACATAAAACGGTAAAATTGCTTTTCAGATTCTTAGAATCATGTCAAGAGCTTTTCACCTTATCTTGCTTTCTAAGGTTACCTTGACCGTAATGATGATTGGTTACAAACAGAACGTGTACCGAATTTCACAAACTGTGACCAAGAAAAAGCCAATGATGCCTGCTGGATGTAGCATTTGGCAAACTGAGCTAATTTTTTTATGGTGCACAAATACACTCTTGGGTATATTCTCATTAACATTTTAACTGATGAAAGGTACTTCAATAAATGCAAAGCATAAAGGTTGTCAGGTAATTTCCTGTTTTCTGCAGTGTTAGCTTATGTCAAATGTACCTGCAGGTTCACTTGTGCTGCAGACAATAAGGAAACGGTTACATGTAATTATTTCTGAGTACCACTGGGTTACTGTAACCATAGAATGCTTTGTTTTCAGGAAGCAGATGGGTCGTGAGTGCAAATATATCAATATCCTGTATGGGCTTAGAGATGATAATAAATGCAAATGATAACCGAGAAGGGCTCTGCATATACATACCCTATGATCTGGTATCCTAAAAATGAGTGACAAGAGCAGGGTAACAAGCTCCTGAGCTGTTCAAATTTCTGTCTATTGAAACATTGTCTTTTTACTAATATGTTGGGGCAGCTTATCTTTGACGCCATTCTTCTGCTTTTAATACCTCTTCCTTTATGTTCCATTCACCACAATCTTTTTACTATAATAACACATCATAATCTCATTGAGATACATTGGTCTCACAATATTTCTGCAGACTTTTGTCTATTACCCACTCTAACCAATTCCAGTTTCAGACTGTAATAAGCAATGTGACCTTCATACCACAGCTTTGGCCAAAAGACCCAGTTACATTTATGACCTACCCTTCTTCTCATCACTTCCCTGTTCCAATCCTTCATCACTATACAAATGTCGGAATTTTCAAGAATATCTTCTAACTCATTAAGCCTAGGTTCACACTGATGTGGTGCAGGTTGAATACACTTGCAGTGCAAGTTGATGTGGTTCAGATGGGATCCTAATGTGTTTTTATTGCGATTTGGATTCTCTCTCTCCTGCATTAGATGCACTAGGACATTGTCCAGGGATGGGAAGTTAGGAAGAAAGCAAAGACTTGCAGAAAACATACTGGAATTGTGTTACTTTAGGACAGATAAGCATTCTGCATAGCGTTTTCATTTGAGTCTATGGGGCTAAAAATCGCACTAAACTCACAAAGAACCCTTGTTAAAATCGCATTGGATTTGCGCTGCATATATACAGCCTCCACAGAAACTCATGTTATTTCACTTGTAATGTGATTCCATTCATTCTGGAACACATCTGAAATCGCATTATGCCCCGTACACACGGTCGGACTTTGTTCGGACATTCCGACAACAAAATCCTAGGATTTTTTCCGACGGATGTTGGCTCAAACTTGTTTTGCTTACACACGGTCGCACAAAGTTGTCGGAATTTCCGATCGACAACCACGCGGTCACGTACACCACGTACGACGAGACTAGAAAAGGCCGGTTCAGAACCAAGCGCGGCACCCTTTGGGCTCCTTTTGCTAATCTCGTGTTAGTAAAAGTTTGGTGAGAGACGATTCGCGCTTTTTCAGACTCGTGGCTTTCAGATCGTTTTCTGCCGTTCAGTTTGTGCTTGTGGGTTTGTATCTGCTCTTCAGTGCCTGCAGTCAGTTCGTATCAGAGTTTTCTGTGTGATCTTGCCTGCTCGTTGCTGTTTTTCAGGTCGCTCTTCACAGGCCTTGCTGTTCTTCAGTGCGTTCTGTTACTTCGTTCTGAGCAGCCGACCGTTTTCTAGCCATGTTTCGTATGCGTACTCCTCGTACAGTTCGTGCTGTGCGGGGGGCTTGGTGTTGGGGTCCTGACCTTGACACAAGTCCAGTCCATGAACAGGGTGGGGAGGAGTTCATGGACCAAGAATTGGTTGCTTCAGCGTGACCAGTTCTCTCATATGCTTTTGCTCCGTGAGATCCGTGAGAATAATCTTGATGATTTCAGGAACTTTCTCAGGATGACGGACCCCGTGTTTCACCGTTTGTTGGCTTTGCTGACCCCTTATATTAGCAGGCAGGATACCTGCATGAGGCAAGACATCACTCCGGAGCAGAGGTTGGTCGCTACCTTGCGGTATTTGGCCACAGGGAGAAGCCTGCAGGACCTCAAGTTCTCGACAGGCATCTCCCACCAGGCTCTTCTTTGTGGACATTTACTGCTTGTGTTTGTTTGAGCTGACCCTGACAGAAATGTGTGGAGTGCAGAAAATATCGTGATTGTGTAACCTTATACAAAGCACTGTTGGCTGTTATTTACTAAATGCAAAGACACTTTTCACTACAAGTGCACTTGCAACTGCACTGAAACTGCACTTGTAGTGCAAAGTGGATTTCCCCTTAGGAATTAACCCCCATTTTCTCATAAAACAACAATTACATCACCCCAAAAGTGTTGTAGCGTGAGACAATAATCCACACATTCTTGATGAACAATCTTTTTAATACCTGCACAATCACATGTGCATTTACCAAAGGTTTTTCTGACAAACCGACATGTTTGTTGTATAACAATTTTTGTGGTGTCATTATCCAAAATCAAAATGTGCATTTTATAGAAAACAGGCATGTGTAAAACCCACAAGAAAGACACAAATCTTGATCTTACAAAGTTCACATTTGGTAGAACTGGAAGGCAATATCAGACATGAGTATTTAGGAACTGTGTTTGATATAGCGTTTAGATGGGGGGAAATCACCCCTGGAAAAGCCAAATTTGGAAGATGCACACAAATTTCCCAATGTCAACATGTGCTAGCTGCCATCACGGGGGATCAAGGGATGTGTTTTGGGGGAAAAAGCCCTTCCTCACCGCTACTTTATTATTGAGGAAGGGGTTGCACCCCCAAAACGCGTCCATTGATCTCCCGTGATGGCAGATAGCACATGTTGACACACTGTGTGCATCTTCCAAATTTGGCTTTGGGAAAAATCACAAAAACATTTTGCACATTGTAGCACACAAAAGAAGAAAGTGATTTGGAGGGGCTTTAAACTCGCCCCAAAACATCAATGATGTTTTTATATTTTGGAATAACATCATTGATGTTTTGCTTGATGTTTTCCAATTGTAAATTACACCCCATGATCTCCCCGATCACGATCTGGGCACTTTCGGATGTGAAAGGATCTGGATCCACAACCTCACGATCACCTAAAAAGAGAGGAACCCCAAAATAAATTAGGTTTCAAAAAAATGCCGCCATCCATCTCTTATCTGAGCCTGTGGTCGCAGACACTCACCTGTTGTGGTAACTACTTCCACCACGTCTTCATCCTCCTGCTCATCTTGTGTTGGGGGGATTTCCCCTTCTTCCAGAGGGGGGGGGGCTCTGGTCTCCTCGGATGAGGGGTGTCCTCCGAGTCTTTTCTCCCCTATGTAAAACAAAAATGGTATAATTAGCACACAGATATTTGATGGCAGAACTATAAAGATGAAACATTGCTTGGAAGTGGGGTACAATTGTCTATTTTAGCAGAGTTCCAACATGTAGCTTTTTTAGTGTCCTTTGTCAAGCTGCAATACTTTACCTGTTTGGTAAAAGTTTCACAGATGTAGCCCCCCCTATAGTATACACTGGAGCACCTGTGTGGCCCCCTAATAAAAATGGTGTTCTTGTGTCCCACACTATAGTGCTCCAGTGTCCAGATGTGAAAACAGCTGCTCAGTGTCCTCTCCTTACACACAATCTAGTTTGCATTTCATTCTAGTAACAAAGCCATCTACACAACCCAATTCTTTGAAGACAAGTATAGGGCGTCAAAATGGTGGCCAAATGCATATGGCCTAAACAATGGTATTTTATCGTCCGAAATAACAATGTGTGATCCGAACGAATAATGTGCTCATGAACATGAAAGTTGCCATTTTAAACTGTACAACAGTTCCTAAAAGCACATGGAGCAGCACGAACGTAATAAACATAAAGAATAGGAACACAGCACAACTACTTACTTTTTTGCAGCACTCTCCGGATCTTTCTGTACTGCTCATGTTCTCGTAATTTCAGGTCCGACCACTGCTTCCTGAGCTGATCTTTCGATCGTTGTACCCCGAATTTCCTGTGCAGACTCCTGACCACTTTCGTCATGATCTTGGCCTTTCGGACATTGTAGTTGGGGTAAGGCCCATACTTTCCATCATAGTCGGCCTTCTTCAGGATGTCCACCATCTCCAACATCTCCCCAAAGGACATATTTGAGTCCTTTAATCTCCTTCTGGATCGGGACGTTTCAGGCTCTGGCCTTTCCTCCTCCTCCTCCTCCTCGTTGCTACAATTAGCATGATCCTGCTGTCTATCCGCCATGTGCTCTTCCCCCACTGCGCCGAACGAAAAGGGGCGGGGAATAGACTAGAAAGAACGTCAGGGGCGGGCGGAGTTATACGCATGCGCAGTGTGTATAAATCGTAACGCGCGCGTCTTACGTACGATCTGTGAACGGAGGAAGGAGCATCGGAGACGCCGATCGTGCTAACGAAGGTAGGATCTAAACTTGGGCCTATACTGCTTCGAAATGGAAGTCTATATTGTAACAAGATTAGGGGAGTTTGGCCGGACATTAGGCTTTGTCTTGTGTTGTGTCTTACAGAGAAAATGGATGGGTTCAACGACCACAATTTCCTGCCCCTGTTCATAGACAAGTACAGGGAGCTGCCCTGCCTGTGGCAAATGAGACACCCCCACTATAATCACAAATGGAAGAGGCAGGCAGCGCTGGAGAAACTGCTGGAGTTGGTGAAGCCGGTGGTCCCCACAGCAACCATCCCTTATTTGAAAGCTAAAATTGGTGGCCTGAGGAGCACTTATCTTAGGGAGCGCAAGAAGGTCACAGATTCCCAGAGGTCCGGAGCTGCAGCAGATGACATTTATGTCCCCAGGCTGTGGTACTATGAGAGACTGCGATTTCTGTCAGACCACACTGAAGTCAGGGAATCCCTCTCCACTCTTCCTTCCACGCTTCCTTCCACCCCAGCTGAGGCTTCCGATGTCCAACCTGGGCCTTCCAGCCAGGAAGAAGTGGAGGAGCCCAGCTGGAGTCAGGTATAGCATTCTTCTACAGATTTCTGGTCAATAAATAAATGATGTTTACTAGATGTTATTATTGATCACTAATTGCTGATTAAAAAAAGTGCTTTACATATCAATAGACAGTAGTGGGCACCCCAAATTGGGAAAAGAATGAAAACTGCTGGGCTCAGAAGGATAGTCTGTTATATTTGTTAACATTCAATTTGCAGCAGTCAGGAGGTGAAAATTGTGTGTGATTGATGAATAAAAAACTAAAACTATGTCCCTTTTTCATACACAGGAAGACCTCAGCCAGGAGGAGGTTGTGGAATGTGGCAGTCAGGAGGAGGCGGGGATTAGTGGCAGCCAGGAGGAGGCGGGGCTAAGTGGCAGCCAAGAGAAGCCAGGGACAAGTCGCAGCCTGACTGAGTCTCAGGTCCCTCCCCTCCGCCTGCCATATAAACGAGCCAGGAAGGCCACTCCGAGTCCCGTGCAGGATTCAGCGTACAGGCTGATCCAGGAGGCTTCGGCGTCCCTCAGAGCCTTCCCCAGTCCTGAAGAGGCCTTTGCCTGCATGGCTGCCACAAAATTGCAGGGCATGCAGGAGGGTCAACGCAAGATCTCTGAGGACCTGATTTATAAAGTCCTTCGTAAGGGGGAGAGTGGGGAACTGACACACAAGACGGATGTCATTGAGATCGACGATCCTCCTCCTCCTCCTCCTCCTGCTGCCACAACTCCACCACCACAGCCAAAGCCTGTAAGGAAGCGTGGAAGGAAGACAAGAGAGTGATTGCCCTGGGTTCAGTCTGGTCTGACAGAAGCTGCAGTCTCTCGTATGACCACAGCCTGGGGACACAGCTGTCATCTGCTGCTTTCCGGATCTCTGGGACTTCTGGACCAGACTGCCCTCCCTTAGATATGGACTCCTCAGGCCACCAATTTTGCTTTTAAATAGTTGATGTCTGCCCCGGGGGTCCAAGGCTTCGCCCACTTCTGCAGTTTCTCCAGCGTTGCCTCCCTCTTTGTTTAGTTGTGAGCCCTTAATAAAATTTTTTGGGGTAAATTCTACTCTCCTGTGTGTGTTTTCATCCAAAAAGGACAGTTTGTTGGTGACGATTCAGGTACATTTCTAAAGTACAATGTGAAATTAACAAGGGACAACAACACCAAACAATCTCCTACAGATTAAATAGAACAACATATTAGTGGTGTTGTGGGAACTTGTCACAAAAAACACACAAACATTTTCGGGAATACAAATCAAAATCACCAAAAAAAAAAAAAATAAAAAAGAGAAACACAAAAAAAGAATCTACATTAAAGTCCAAAAAAAAAAAAAATTTTGTTGTCAGATGTGAGAAATCAAAATATATTGAGGGAATCCCGATAAATAGTAACAAAATAAGTTTGTGAGAAGCAGGGGCGGACTGACCATTCGGTCAGTCGGTCGCTGTCCGAGGGCCCCGTGGTGGGGGGGGCCCGGGCCGGCTCAGTCCGTCCGTCCCTGGAGGTGCCCGCAGCATAATCTGAAAAACAATACCCCTTCCTAAGCAGTGAAGTGTAGCCTTTAAATCCGGTTGATGCGGCTATATGAGCAGAGCTGGCCGGGATGGATCATTCATCAGCTCAGTGGCAAGCCGTCAGCCATTCGGGGATGATTTAATGACAGGCGCTCCGGCCACCTCTCCCCCTGGGGAATTCAGCCGAGGGGGGGGGAGCATTCGTCACTGCCGCGGGGGGGGGGGACCGGTAAAGAAGCTGGAGGCTGCAGAGCGCGCCGCACAGGCTGAGCAAAGTCATCTGGCATCTGGAGAGAAGAATTTCCCTTTCCCAAAGGAACCCACACTGACCTGCCTTGTGTGCAGCAGCAGGTCAGTGTGATAATGACAAAGAGGAGAGCAGTTGCCAGTTAGTGTATAATGTGTGTTGTAAACGAGAGAGTCATGCTGCTGAGTGTTCCACTTCATTCTTGCCCTGTGCTGTGCCTATTTACCAGGTGGCAGGTGCTATTCACTAGTGCACACTGACATCTGGTACATTGAATGCCACTCAGTGTATAGATATCAGTGTTATATATAGGGAATAGCACTTAGCCCTGGTTCACATTGGAGCAATTTGCCATGCGATTTGACATGGCAAATCGCATGGCAAATCAGCGGCAATTGCCGGCAATGGCACTACCCGAATTAGTGCAATACCGCATTTGTGGCGCAGCACTGATTCCCAAAAGTAGTTTCTGTACAACTTTTGGTGACTTCTGGGTGCGATTTCCATAGACATCTGTGCAGCAACCCGCACAGATGTCTCTGAAATCGCTGCCAAACTCGCACTGACATGCAGGTATGAAATTGTGCGAGTTTAGCTGAACTCACACACTTTCATTCCCGCTGTCAGTGTGAACCTAGGCTAAGTGCGTTTATTATATATATATCACTAAAATCTGTACACTATAAATGTTCCTTACATTGGTGGTCAGTGAGAAGAATGTTCCTTACATTGGTGGTCAGTGGGAAGAATGTTCCTTACATTGGTGGTCAGTGGGAAGAATGTTCCTTACATTGGTGATCAATGAGAAGAATGTTCCTTACATTGGTGATCAGTGAGAAGAATGTTCCTTACATTGGTGATCAGTGAGAAGAATGTTCCTTACATTGGTGGTCAGTGAGAAGAATGTTCCTTATATTGGTGGTCAGTGAGAAGAATGTTCCTAACATTGGTGGTCGGTGAGAAGAATGTCCCTTACATTGGTGGTCATTGGGAAGAATGTCCCTTACATTGGTGATCAGTGAGAAGAATGTCCCTTACATTGGTGATCAGTGGGAAGAATGTCCCTTACATTGGTGGTCAGTGGGAAGAATGTCCCTTACATTGGTGGTCAGTGAGAAGAATGCTCCTTACATTGGTGATCAGTGAGAAGAATGTCCCTTACATTGGTGATCAGTGAGAAGAATGCTCCTTACATTGGTGATCAGTGAGAAGAATGCTCCTTACATTGGTGATCAGTGAGAAGAATGCTCCTTACAATGGTGATCAGTGAGAAGAATGTTCCTTACATTGGTGGTCAGTGAGAAGAATGTTCCTTACATTGGTGGTCAGTGGGAAGAATGTTCCTAACATTGGTGATCAGTGAGAAGAATGTTCCTTACATTGGTGATCAGTGGGAAGAATGTTCCTTACATTGGTGGTCAGTGAGAAGAATGTTCCTTATATTGGTGGTCAGTGAGAAGAATGTTCCTAACATTGGTGGTCGGTGAGAAGAATGTCCCTTACATTGGTGATCAGTGAGAAGAATGCTCCTTACATTGGTGGTCATTGGGAAGAATGTCCCTTACATTGGTGGTCAGTGAGAAGAATGCTCCTTACATTGGTGATCAGTGAGAAGAATGCTCCTTACATTGGTGATCAGTGAGAAGAATGTCCCTTACATTGGTGGTCGGTGAGAAGTATGTCCCTTACATTGGTGGTCATTGGGAAGAATGTCCCTTACATTGGTGATCAGTGGGAAGAATGTCCCTTACATTGGTGGTCAGTGGGAAGAATGTCCCTTACATTGGTGATCAGTGGGAAGAATGTCCCTTACATTGGTGGTCATTGGGAAGAATGTCCCTTACATTGGTGATCAGTGGGAAGAATGTCCCTTACATTGGTGGTCAGTGGGAAGAATGTCCCTTACATTGGTGGTCAGTGAGAAGAATGTTCCTTACATTGGTGGTCAGTGAGAAGAATGCTCCTTACATTGGTGGTCAGTGAGAAGAATGTCCCTTACATTGGTGGTCAGTGAGAAGAATGTCCCTTACATTGGTGGTCAGTGGGAAGAATGTCCCTTACGTTGGTGGTCAGTGAGAAGAATGTCCCTTACATTGGTGATCAGTGAGAAGAATGTCCCTTACATTGGTGGTCAGTGGGAAGAATGTCCCTTACATTGGTGGTCAGTGAGAAGAATGTCCCTTACATTAGTGATCAGTGAGAAGAATGTTCCTTACATTGGTGGTCAGTGAGAAGAATGTCCCTTACATTAGTGATCAGTGGAAAGAATGTCCCTTACATTGGTGGTCAGTGAGAAGAATGTCCCTTACATTGGTGGGCAGTGAGAAGAATGCTCCTTACATTGGTGATCAGTGGGAAGAATGTCCCTTACATTGGTGGTCAGTGAGAAGAATGTCCCTTACATTGGTGATCAGTGAGAAGAATGTTCCTTACATTGGTGGTCAGTGAGAAGAATGTTCCTTACATTGGTGATCAGTGAGAAGAATGTCCCTTACATTGGTGATCAGTGGGAAGAATGTTCCTTACATTGGTGGTCAGTGAGAAGAATGTCCCCTACATTGGTGGTCAGTGAGAAGAATGTCCCTTACATTGGTGGTCAGTGAGAAGAATGTCCCTTACATTGGTGATCAGTGAGAAGAATGTCCCTTACATTGGTGGTCAGTGAGAAGAATGTCCCTTACATTAGTGATCAGTGGAAAGAATGTCCCTTACATTGGTGGTCAGTGAGAAGAATGTCCCTTACATTGGTGGGCAGTGAGAAGAATGTTCCTTACATTGGTGGTCAGTGAGAAGAATGTCCCTTACATTAGTGATCAGTGGAAAGAATGTCCCTTACATTGGTGGTCAGTGAGAAGAATGCTCCTTACATTGGTGATCAGTGGGAAGAATGTCCCTTACATTGGTGGTCAGTGGGAAGAATGTCCCTTACATTGGTGGTCAGTGAGAAGAATGTCCCTTACATTGGTGATCAGTGAGAAGAATGTTCCTTACATTGGTGGTCAGTGAGAAGAATGTTCCTTACATTGGTGATCAGTGAGAAGAATGTCCCTTACATTGGTGATCAGTGGGAAGAATGTTCCTTACATTGGTGGTCAGTGAGAAGAATGTCCCCTACATTGGTGGTCAGTGAGAAGAATGTCCCTTACATTGGTGGTCAGTGAGAAGAATGTCCCTTACATTGGTGATCAGTGAGAAGAATCTCTCTTACATTGGTGGTCAGTGGGAAGAATGTTCTTTACATTGGTGATCAGTGAGAAGAATCTCTCTTACAATGGTGATCAGTGGGAAGAATGTTCCTTACATTGGTGATCGGTGAGAAGAATGTTCCTTACATTGGTGATCAGATGAATGTTCCTTACATTGGTGGTCAGTGGGAAGAATGTCCCTTACATTGGTGGTCAGTGGGAAGAATGTCCCTTACATTGGTGGTCAGTGAGAAGAATGTTCCTTACATTGGTGATCAGTGAGAAGAATGTTCCTTACATTGGTGATCAGTGAGAAGAATGTTCCTTACATTGGTGATCAGATGAATGTTCCTTACATTGGTGGTCAGTGGGAAGAATGTCCCTTACATTGGTGGTCAGTGGGAAGAATGTCCCTTACATTGGTGGTCAGTGAGAAGAATGTTCCTTACATTGGTGATCAGTGAGAAGAATGTTCCTTACATTGGTGATCAGTGAGAAGAATGTTCCTTACATTGGTGATCAGTGAGAAGAATGTTCCTTACATTGGTGATCAGTGAGAAGAATGTTCCTTACATTGGTGATCAGTGAGAAGAATGTTCCTTACATTGGTGGTCAGTGAGAAGAATGTTCCTTACATTGGTGATCAGTGAGAAGAATGTTCCTTACATTGGTGATCAGTGAGAAGAATGTTCCTTACATTGGTGATCAGTGAGAAGAATGTTCCTTACATTGGTGATCAGTGGGAAGAATGTTCCTTACATTGGTGGTCAGTGAGAAGAATGTTCCTTACATTGGTGATCAGTGAGAAGAATGTTCCTTACATTGGTGATCAGTGAGAAGAATGTCCCTTACATTGGTGATCAGTGAGAAGAATGTTCCTTACATTGGTGATCAGTGAGAAGAATGTTCCTTACATTGGTGATCAGTGAGAAGAATGTTCCTTACATTGGTGATCAGTGGGAAGAATGTTCCTTACATTGGTGATCAGTGGGAAGAATGTTCCTTCCATTGGTGGTCAGTGAGAAGAATGTCCCTTACATTGGTGATCAGTGAAAATTATATAAAGTTAATAAAAATAATTTTAAAAAAATGTAAAGCACCCCCATGATCCCCACACATGCTCTATATGAAAAGCTTTATGTAGGATGAGCACATGTATGTAAACATGTGTCTATAGACGCAAATGCTGGACACGGGAGCCCACCTGCAAGGTAACCCCCCCCGGAGAGCGCTTCTCCTAGGAAGTTATCTGATGTGGGGAGGAGCTGCGAGAGCCACCCCCAGATGTCGAGGTTCGGGGCCACTCTGTGCAAAACGAGCTGCACAGTGGAGGTAAGTATGATATGTTTGTTATTTAAAAAAAAAAAAAAAAACGAGCCTTTACAATCACTTTAATTTTGGAAAGGTACTGTTGTTGCACTTTAATGTAATTCTGTGACGAACGCATGTAGTGTGGGCAGTGCAAAATGTAGGTGGGGATTTGTGGGGGTGTGGCTGGAGTGTGGGTGGGAACACATGAGCGGGGACAGGGGGCCCCAGGATCTCCTATTGCCCGGGGGCCCCATGAGTTGTCAGTCCGCCCCTGGTGAGAAGTGTGTGTGAATATGAGCAGCAAAACTACTTAATTCTTGTCACATTATAAAGAAGAAGAGAGTGCGCTGTATTAAACCATTTTGAACATTGCAGCGTGACGAAAGTGCTGTATCCATTCCGAACGCTACGTTTACCAGAACGAGCTGTCCCGTGTCGGAATTTCTTCTGAGCATGCGTGGCACTTTGTGCGTCGGAACAGGCCACACACGGTCGGAATTGACGCGATCGGATTTTGTTGTCGGAAAATTTTATCTCCTGCTGTCCAACTTTGTGTGTCGGAAAATCCGATGGAAAATGTCCGATGGCGCCCACACACGGTCGGAATTTCCGACAACACACTCCGATCGGACATTGTCCATCGGAAAATCCGACCGTGTGTACGGGGCATTAGAGTTAAACAGGGCTAAGTACAATTTGTTGCTCAGACTTGGAGGTAAACATCAAGCTTCCACTGCCAGTGCCACAATCAGATGATTGAGGTGACAAACTTAGAGGAGGACGCTAAAGTAAAACATGGCTGAGATGTCCCATTGTTTATACCGCCATAGACAGGTTGAACCTTGGCTGGTTCAGCAGGGACTGGCCCAGATTTGAACCGTGTGTCGGCACGCTGAATGTAGTAAGTTGGCCCATCGATCAACCTGGGTACATCTAGCCTGCCTGATTCACTTGTGATTATCTCTAGTGGCTGCCATAGCCGCTAGCAATTATCACTGTGCTCTCCCAGTTGGGATGGACCCCCCCTCAGGAGCAGACAATTGCTCGGCAGGAGGGATTACCCTGTCAGCACTGTCTGTGTTGATGTGGGAATCGTGCAAATTTCTTTCCTGCAACCCATGTCACACTGTGTATGGCCTGTCTAAGATTACAAAGACAATCAAGACTTCCAGCTAAAACTAGGAGACACCTGGCTGGGATGAATCAACCCCTGAAGATTCTTTGTCATGACAAGTTTGGTAAATGCAGTGTTTCCAGCGAAAGTGGTAGTATTATTTTTGTCATAACTTCCTCCCATAAAATGATGGGATGACATGTCACTGTAGTGCCATATCAATTCTAGGTGCTATGCCAACAACTACACCTTATTTTAGATGATAACATTTTTTCAGCTGCCCCCACACATCAGCCTGTACTGAAAATTGGGTGTCCGTTAGCCAAGACAAAAACTAGCAGCAAATAATTTAGCGCCATCCCGTTTTACCTTCTGAGACATATAATACTTAGCTTGAAACAAATAAAATTAAGAGCTTACTAACAAAAGATTACATATTAACTAGGGCTCCAATTTAGAGAGAGATACAGAAGGCCTAAATGATGGTGGGGTGAACTGGTATGCAAACGTACACATGGTAAAATAGACCATTAGAAGAACAAGTTGGTTAATGCTGATCTAATATTTACCGCATGACCAGTTTTAGCACAAATCCAAGTTGGCTTCCTTAGGATGGAATAATGTAAAGTGAAAAGAATTATTTAATGAGCAAATTAAATCAGTTACAACAATTGCTTACACTTTACAGCTGCCATACCTGAAACCATTCAAGATTTAGTGCATGAGCTTCTTCTAGTGACCTTCTTCAGGATTCAGTACAAAATGAAGAAAAACTTGTGCTCTTGGACTGCTTTTGGCAGTTTGTGACCCTCAAGCTGTTAGGTATTTACGTTTATAGTTCCATACAGTTTCAGACACCAGAAGAAAGAATTAAAGTGGTAGTAAACCACAGTATTTAAAAAATAAAAAAAAACCCTGCAAGACAATGGCATAATGTGCTTGTATTCATTGCATACTAGCACATTATGCAATGCTTACCATACAGCAAAGCCCTCCAGCGGCTGACAGGGATTCCATCTTCACCCAGTCTTGCTCTTCATGGCAGTCACAGCCACGGCACAGAGCTCTGAAGGGACGGCACCGGTATGATGTAGGGCATGCAGAGAAGTCTCTATACCCATGAGGGGCCTAGACAGGTTCACGTCAACCTCCAATAACAAAGAATATACAATTAAAGTATTCATCACTTGCAACATAACACATATAAAACACATGTAGTATATGTTTTGGAGTGTCCTTGTAGGCTGATGTTTGTGGGCCGCACAAAAAGACTGCTGAAGGTTTGCATTGCAGAACATTTACAGAACATAAAATTGGGGTTTAAAGAACATAGACCCCTTTCACGCGAGCCGCCACCGGTGTCAGCGGTAAAGCGGCGCTATTTTTAGCGCCACTTTTACCATTGTTTTATCGGCGCTATTCGGCCGCTAGCGGGGCGGTTTTAACCCCCCGCTAGTGGCCAAAAAGGGGGCGTTTTGCCGGTGGTATCGCAGCGCTGCCCCATTATTTTTTAAATGGGGAGAAGCAGTGGAGGGGCGGTCAGTTTACCGCTCCTTCACCGCTCCAAAGAAGCTGCTGGCAGGACTTTTTCTGACGCCCTGCCAGCGCACCACTCCAGTGTGAAAGCCCTCGGGCTTTCACACTGGAGTGAATGGAGTTGCCTTTTTCGGGCGCTATGCAGGCGCTATTTTTAGCGCTGTAGCGCCTGAAAAATGCTCCAGTGTGAAAGGAGTCTTAATGTGTCGCTACACTTTAAACTCCACCATAATCAGGACCCCTCAGGTCTAAAATTTTAGGGTGTAGACCATATAAAACCAGTGTGGAGAGGCTTTCATTTGGTTAGGGAACTCTCCAAACGTGAAACTTACTGGATTTTTTTAATGGACACACTCACCCCTAAAGGGTTAAATGTGGAGTTAGATATAAATTGCTTTATTAGCGACTATTGAAGCTTTCTCTTTATGGGTGATTTTTCATTTAAAATGTCAGAAGTTTTGGATTTTGAGCTTAGATTGAAATTTACGTCTTTTATATTTTTAATATTTAAATTATTATTATTTAAGGTACTTATGAAAGGTTGTATGTCCCAGGCTAAGGTGTACCTTTTCTCTTATAATTATGTATGTGCATATTTATATATATATATACATATTTTTATATATATATATGTATATTTTTTTAATATGATTATTTTTTAATTTGTGTATAATGTTTATAGTATAAAATATCATGCATTGTGGTTTTACAGTTTGGTAGTTTCGATACACCATTGAGATGCAAATTTAAAGGTTTGTTTATAAATTGTAGAATGTCCCACACTGAATGAGATATATTTATGCTGGGTAAAGCCTGACTGCAGATTGTCTGTTTGCTTCTGAGTAGTACATCAGTGGCCGCTTCTGTGCACCATAAGAGATTGGATCGGCTCAGCACTTGGATGGTTAATTTGTGCTGCAGTCAGTCAATATAAATACCGGGACGCCATGCCGTAAGGCCACACCCTCAGAGGAAGTCGTGATGACGAAACGCATCAGCAGTGAACGTACAGCGACCGTAAGTGATGGTTGCGTTCCACGGCCAGGAAGAGACAACCGGAAGTAAGCAGTGGATGCTGTCTTTCTAAAGTTTGTAAGCTTCTCATGTAAGCTTCGGGTCTATCCTGTGCTGTGCATTACGCTGCTGTGTTTTTTAATGAAGACATAAGAACCGTCTTACTGTCGTGTTTTATGGAGTGTGCCATTGAGTTTAATAAAGGGTAAAACGTAATTACGCTATCTGGAGCTTTTTTTTTTTATCCGATCACCTATGGGAGATGCTGCACAACTCTAACACCCTCCCTGATGTGGATGACGGTTACCTGAAACATATTAAGGCTTGATATGTTTTGCTTTCTGGTGAGGGAGAACCCCTAAGGGGATTGTGATGCACGGCATGAGGATTCTGATGTGAGGTGCACATCTACAGTATCGCATTAGGATCACCATTTGTGTCTTTCTGGACTTTTTACCACCATCTGTCATTCACCGTTCTCATAAGCCATTAACATATGAAAGCTAGTCATAATTAAGTAATGACAGTAGCGCTGTTTTAGTATTCAGGGGCACTTATTGAAGTACCTGTGGACATTTTACTAACAATTTAGTATATTTATAATCCAATGGCCATCCTCTGTTTGTCATAGTTCCTGTTGGTTGGGTCTCATAGTTGCGCTTCCAAATGTACAAGGACAAGGCAGTATTGTGTTGGTAGCGTGAGTAAAGTGCAGAAGTAATCTCATTGGTCAGTGCATATTACAGATGACATAACAGTCAGAACTCACTGTAAGTCATAAAACAAACCAGACCTAGCACTGTTCTTGACCACCACTTTTACCTCTCTACGGTGCTTTACACATCTGCTTCCCAAGTCTCACACAGAGGGGAAAACATGAGCTTTAGATGAGAACAGAATTGCCATAGGGAAGCTTGGCTAACTGCCAAGTGTGCTCACACCATCAATCCCAAATTATTGACTGGATAAACTGAAAAGCAGAAAATTTAAGCTCGACTTATCATACAGCAGATGTTCTGCTAAAGGGAAGTATACAGGATATTTAACCCTCAATCAATGTCACTTCAGTAACATGAAGGAGCTCTTCTAAAGCAAGTCTGCTTAAACATTTCTTTTTTTTGACTGGTGCACTAATCATAGGTGCAAGTATGGATCACCAGTGCTCAGAGCTATTTGTTTTTGGCTACATACGGTCAGTATTTAGAGAACAGATGAGAGAAGATAATTAGATAATATAATTAGCTTCCCTAAGCAGATAAATCCACAATCCATGGCACTTTAATGCAAATATGCAAATGTTTGCTTATTTATCAGGTTTTCTGCTTCCTACTATCTTTCATAAATAAATACAAATCAATTGATTTTTGTAATGTGTTAGTTTAATTTAAGACAGTACACTAGTTTGCGTCATTGAGAATATTCCACCATTTAGTTTTTATACATCCTCTGATTATTGATGTACAAGGCTGTCTTTCATAGAAAAACCATTTGCTGTGAATAAAAAAGTATTGTAGTAAATATTACCTTCATTTACTCTGTGATAATGGATGTGCTAATGCAGGCTGAACATACAAGGGAAAATCCAATAAATCTTTCTGGTATGATGTTAGCAACATCACCATTCTGCTGCATTGCATGATCAACAGCTTGGCAAATGCGTCACATATATTCCAGTGTTCAGTGGCTGGATCCATATTGCTGCTAAGGAAGGGAAGCATTTAGATAGGGATTCATTGCTGGGTTAATCACCCATGAGGAACTGCACTTGGAGTCAAATGTATATTAATGGGTATTGAATAAGAATTGTCATAAAGATGGAAGCAATTTTTTGTGCGTGCCCAGTATACATTGATGTTAATTAAACACAATACTTTTTGATATCTTTAGAATGGATAGCGCTACAGAAGTTACATATTTACATAGTGTGAAGAAAATCCAGCACGTTCAAGCAAAAGACAAAATAGGGTAATTAAAATCCTTGCGTCCTTAGAACCGTAGACTGCAGTTAGTTTAAAAAGAGGCAAAAATCTCTAATACATCATGGTCTAATTTGTCCTAACTGAGAAAAGAATCCTACGTGCTTCCGAATCCCAAAGGGATCCAGATATCTGTATAACATTCTACAGCAGCTTTTGCTAAACTTTTTAACATGGAAAAAACATTTAATAACTTACATTTTGCTGAGAACCCCTGCCAAAATTACTTACATCCACAGATCACAGATTAATGTTGTGGTGGTGCCTCCTCTACGACAACATGTTTGGATATTGTAAAGAGGTTAGTCTTGACTTATTTTATTTTGTCACCTTAATACTATGTGCCAACTAAATATGTAGCTATGGTTGATATCTCCATTATTTTAAATCTGAAATGCAGGCAAACCACTAAATACATACCTCCAAACTCTGTAAGATGGCAGAGAGAGACACATTATAGCACAAAGGCCATAGGCAATGTAGCACTAACTCTCTGCGGAGCTGCTGGTTTAAGCAGGCTTGGTACCTTCACTCTCCTTCCCTTTGTTTCACCGGCACCGGGTCTAGGGTTCCGTTGAGTTTACCTCTGGACGACACACGCACCAACACTTGAGTACGTTTTCAATGCTTTATTAAACCATCAATGAAGGAAGTAGCAGGAAAGAGGTAAAAGGAGAACTGCAGGGGAAAACTCAAATACCTTTTCAGTAAGATTCTTGACAAATGTCCTTGTTGGGTTGGATATTTCAATAGAATGCACACCCTTGGTGGGACACACTCCTTGCACGCCTGGATAGGCCTCTCTCACTAGCCTAGCAGCCAGTACGTAGCACGAACAAAAGTCTCTGCCACAGACTTGCTTGGGATGAACCCGTATGATCCTCTGCCGCAGGATGTATTGGTTCTTTTGTGGTGAATGTCAGTCACAGTGCTTGAACCTTTAAGCCAACCTGGCAACACTATGCTGTATAGTTACTTTAGGATACGTCTTCCAACCGAGTCACCAGGCCCCTCTCCAGACCAGCACGTTGCATGATCCTTCCATGATGGGTCCACCCCTGGGATCTCCCCGGTTGTCAAGCTTCTTTACTCTGGATAGACAGCTCAGGACCATTCCTCAGCCGCTGTGGTAGGCCCCGGACAAGCTTCTGGGCCCACCCCTGCACCGCAGCGACATGGGCCTCCGGAACGGAAGACCACGAGATAGCTCTCTAACGCATACCTGTCGGCCAGGAGGGCCAGCAGTTGGCTGTAAAACGAACCCCAAAATATGGCGTCTGTCCCTAAATACCCTCACCCAGAATGCAACTCGTAGGACCACCTCCACCGAGTTGTCTCCGGGACAGAAGAGCTTCCATACGCTTAGACACATTGCCCTTCCAACACTAGCCAGCGGTAACAGCGACACCCACGGCTCAGTATGGAAACACATGCAACGTCAGCCAAGCTGAAACAGAGGCAAATCTAACCTTCCTAACGAACAAGTTACTAAATTTACCTATCAGATGGTGGATCGCAAATCTACCAGCGCTACATACTCCCCCCACTACAGTAGACGTTGTCCCCAACGTCTGTCCAAAAACAATGACAGTAACTCCCAAGCCTGGGAGTAGGTATTTGAGCTTTCAATAACTTGGATAGACAAAGAGAGAAAGAAAGACAGTGGAAAGATATTATAAGACTTACATCTATAAAACATTATGTTTACATCCGCAAGCAAAACCATCCTATGACTGTACATAACCTCACTATCTATCTAGCTGAAAAGCCTCCCAGCTTGGTAGGAGATCCAATAGTTCCTGAAAAGGAAAATATATTAAAAACACACATACACTGTACAATATCAGGAGCAAAGCCTCATTTTTAAAGAAAATGAGCCTCTCTTCCCATCATCTAGTATCAAAAGAAATCTTAAGGAGTCCATCCCTGTATAATAATCTCTTTAAATGAAGAAAAATACTGCTAGCAAAAAGAAGTCCTTGGATTTAAAACACTGTGCAGAATATGTAGATCTTGACCACGAAGATCTCCTTACACTGACACTAACTATCTAACTTCAAAGTACTTTTGTCCAGAATCACCAATAAAACCGGAGATCCGGCAAGGTCAATGTCTTTCCCATTTTATCCACTGTGGTAATGAAATAGACAACGTCATCTTTTCCGGGCCTGTAGATGACCACTTTGTCAGCATAGATGTGCCGACCGAAGTTCCAGTGCATAAAACACCCACTAAAACGTTCATCCATTTCAACAGAACATCCAGTCTTTCAGAAAGGTTTAGGTACGGACAAATAGTCCCAAACAGCTTCACTGTACCAAAGTTCCCGGTTAAGTTCAATCACTTGCATTATGTCCTGAGGCACATAAGGGAACTCCAAACCATACTCTGCAGCTACACGCTTGTTTAACATTCTCTGCAAACGTGCAAGTTTGGGCAAAGATCTGTCCTTCCCCATACCAGGCGGCACACAGGAATCCAATGATTTGCTCACCATAGACCCAGCCGGTGTCTGTAGTGAACTAGTAACTTTCGGTAAAGCCTCAGTAACAGTACTGTGCGGCTCCACACAGGGTGACATCTTCCCAGAACTCAGGGCTGTCCATTCAGGGAAAGTCATAGCAGAGGCGACATCTTCACCTTGTGACCATAACAGCTCTTGTGACATAGTCTCAAATAAGTCATCATCACCGGAAAGATCCGACATGGATTCTATTTCCGAATCTCCCAACTCTTCCGCTGGCAGATATTTATTTACAGTCCCAGATACATTCCCCATCAGTGGCTTACCCGTTCCTGACGTGGACTTTGGTAGCTCCGGTTCAGGTAACCTCTGGGGTAGGCCTCGACCACGGCCGCGGGAAGCCTTCACATATCCCACCTTCCTTTGAACAGGTACAACAGGAGTAGGTGTAGTGGACGCAGAAATCAAAGTAATGTCCCATGATGAGACAGCAGCAGCAGTGTCTCTCTCTGAAACATTGTCAGTAACAACAGGCGAAGTGACAGCCTGCCGTTCTCTCTCTGTAGTAGTAGCAGCTTCTACTGTGGCGATACCTGTTGCCCAATCCATTCGATAAGCACGGGGCTACGTGGTAGGTTGCTCCACCACAAACAAGTACTCTCCACATTGCGGACATCGGCCAAATGGACGAAGATGTACGGCCAGTCCTTCACATCAGTGGCAGATCATGCCCAGTCCCTCAATATATCCTGAGGTATACAGAACAAACCTCCCCTGCGGCTTCAAACGAACTCCAGTATCTGTAAGCAGGGCTCCGGTCAACACAGTATTCAATACGGTGCTTGCAGGGAACATTCTCAGTCCCATAATTGGCTGCATCGCTGGAAAAGACATGGCCACACTCTGCACGATCACGAGGCCTCTCCCTTCCTCTGGCGCCAAACACATACACGCATCCCACACGGTATCAAGTAGGGTAGGCTCCTCCCACTTGTTCTTCTGATCACGTAGTTCCCGGGCCTTCACTGGCGCCCGCCGTCTATGCACTCAGAAATAAAGTCCTGCAGTTTAACCCCTTTTCTTCCTGTAAGATTTTTTTTCAAAGTCCAGCTCTCACCATAAACTCCCGGTGAAGCACCTCTCTGGGTTGCGAGAATTGACGGTCAACAAATCCCAGATAACACCCCCACGTGTAGCACTAACTCTCTGTGGAGCTGCTGGTTTAAGCGGGCTTGTTACCTTCACTCTCCTTCCCTTTGTTTCACCGGCACCGGGTCTAGGGTTCCGTTGAGTTTACCTCTGGACGACACACGCACCAACACTTGAGTATGTTTTCAATGTTTTATTAAACCATCAACGAATGAAGTAGCAGGAAAGAGGTAGAAGGAGAACTGCAGAGGAAAACTCAAATACCTTTTCAGTAAGATTCTTGACAAATGTCCTTTGGGGTTGGATATTTCAATAGAATGCACTCCCTTGGTGGGACACACTCCTTGCACGCCTGGATAGGCCTCTCTCACTAGCCTAGCAGCCAGTACGTAGCACGAACAAAAGTCTCTGCCACAGACTTGCTTGGGATGAACCCGTACGATCCTCTGCCACTGGATGTATTGGTTCTTTTGTGGTGAATGTCAGTCACAGTGTTTGAACCTTTAAGCCAACCCGGCAACACTATGCTGTATAGTTACTTTAGGATACGTCCTCCAACCGAGTCACCAGGCCCCTCTCCAGACCAGCACGTTGCATGATTTCTCCATGATGGGTCCTCCCCTGGGATCTCCCGGTTGTCTAGCTTCTTCACTCTGGATAGACAGCTCAGGACCATTCCTCGGCCATTGTGGTAGGCCCTAGACAAGCTTCTGGGCCCACTCCTGCACCGCAGCGACGTGGGCCTCCGGAACGGAGGACCACGAGATAGCTCTCTAACGCATACCTGTCGGCCAGGAGGGCCAGCAGGTGGCTTTAAAACGAACCCCAAAATATGGCGTCTGTCCCATAAATACCCTCGCCCAGAATGCAACTCGGAGGACCACCTCCACCGTGTTGTCTCCGGGACAGAAGAGCATCCATACGCTTAGACACATTGCCCTTCCAACACTAGCCAGCGACACCCACGGCTCAGTATGGAAACACATGCAACATCAGCCAAGCCGAAACAGAGGCAAATCTAACCTTCCTAACGAACAAGTTACTAAATTTACCTATCAGATGGTAGATCGCAAATCTACCAGCGCTACAGCAATAAACATGCCCCTGCCATATCTCCAGTAATCTCTCTATATGGACGGCAAGGCTTGGATTTTAAGATCTAGTGGACCTCTCATGTTTATCCTCTTGATGTAAGCAGTTGATGTTCATGTGGGCATTATCCCTCCTGTGGCTTGTCGATACCCCCGTAGGCGATCCGATTGGTGCATTATCTTTCTTTCTTTGTTATTCATCTAATGAACTTGAGCACCCTGGTGGCGTTCTATGCAGCATCCAATAGTCTCCTAAGGAAGCCAGTGATTGAGCTGAAGCCACTACATATTTGTTCAAGCCGCATGAATATTCTATGATGGTTTTATTAGGAACCCTCTGAAAGTAATGTTTTTAACAATGTTTATACTTTATTTAATTTTATAGAAACTTTTGCCATGATTTTCACACCTTAAAAATCCAGTTTTGGGGCACTATGCTCGATGTATGGTGGGAATGCCCGCATGTTAGGACCTACTGGGGTAGGGTTTTTCCTATGATTCGCAAAATAGCTGGAATTGCGGTAGCTCAATGTCCTTCTATAGCTCTGCTGAATGAATTCCGGAAGGCATACCGCTCCCTTTGAAAAGATTGATACACTTTATGTTGCTAGTGGCTAAGATCACTTTAACAGGCGTGTGGAAATCACCCACTGTCTCTACTCGTTGAATGAAGCATAAACTGTCCTGGATCATGATACATGAGAAAGTGGCTAGCACAGGCTCTTTTCAAACAAACTTGGGAACCATGGGTAATATATGTGCAGGTACTGATGATGTCTGTGAGTCCTAGGTCTCCTCTTTCTTCTTTCCTCTTTCCTTTCTCTTTTGTTTCCTCTCTCCAACCAACCCTCCCCCCCTCCTTTTTTTTTCTCTTCTGGTTAATCTCTCCCTGCAGCTCGTTTTCAAGCTAGGTTCTTTTTGAATTCCTTACAGATTATTACAAATATGCAGAGTACCCCAATTCATTAGATATACCTGGGCTCATTTTGTATATTGATGGCTGAAGATTTCCTTCATTAGGATTTATAGGCAATCAGAATCCTATGGCCATACTATTGTCTGATGCAACCATGGCAGCCATGACCATATAGATTTAGGCCACCTCTCTGTTTGTGTACCTTGTACTTTTACAAACTGTTCTACAGTATATACAGTGCTTTTCTTATGTGCCCTGTACAGTTCCTTCGAAGTGTGGCTGCTGCGGAATTTGGTTTTTGATCTCTGTAAACTTTTCTATTGAAAATTTATAATAAAATCTTTTGAACTAAAAATCTGTTTTTTTGCTCTTTTTTATTTGCATATATCTGGTGGGATGTGGTACCTTTGATCCCCAGGTTCCCGACTTCTTACATTGTATATCTCCAGTAATATTGACCAGAATTTGTTTTTTCAACACTATGTTTCCTTTATTTTGGCTTTAAAAAATAACAAATTATAAGTAAATTATATAACGGTTTAGTGCAGTAAAACACTTCATAGTTAAAAAAAATGCATGTTTTATGATGGTCTATACATCAAACCAAAAAGGGGGACAACTGAGGAAGAAAGATGGACATAAGGATTTGGTTCCAAGAGAAGAACAGGTCCTTCTAATGAGGGACAGTTTGGAGTTATGCTAAATATACAAATGAAATACACATACAGTCAGGTCCATAAATATTGGGACATCGACATAATTCTAATATTTTTGGCTCTATACACTAACACAATGGATTTGAAATGAAACGAACAAGATGTGCTTTAACTGTAGACTTTCAGCTTTAATTTGAGGGTATTTACATCCAAATCAGGTGAACGGTGTAGGAATTACAACAGTTTGTATATGTGCCTCCCACTTTTAAAGGGACCAAAAGTAATGGGACAGATTAACAATCATCCATCAAACTTTCACTTTTTAATACTTGGTTGTAGATACTTTGCAGTCAATTACAGCCTGAACTCTAGAATGCATAGACAATACCAGACGCTGGGTTTCATCCCTGGTGATGCTCTGCCAGGCCTCTACTGCAAATGTCTTCAGTTCCTGCTTGTTCTTGGGGCATTTTCCCTTCATTTTTTTCTTCAGCAAGTGAAATGCATGCTCAATCGGATTCAGGTTAGGTGATTGACTTGGCCATTGCATAACATTCCACTTCTTTCCCTTAAACTCTTTGGTTGCTTTCGCAGTATGCTTCGGGTCATTGTCCATCTGCACTGTGAAGCGCCGTCCATTGAGTTCTGAAGCATTTTGCTGAATATGAGCAGATAATATTGCCAGAAACACTTCAGAATTCATCTTGCTGCTTTTGTCAGCAGTCACATTATTAATAAATACAAGAGAACCAGTTCCATTGGCAGCCATACATGCCCATGCCATGACACTACCGCCACCATGCTTCACTAATGAGGTGGTATGCTTTGGATCATGAGCAGTTCCTTTCCTTCTCCATACTCTTCTCTTCCCATCACTCTGGTACAAGTTGATCTTGGTCTCATCTGTCCATAGGATGTTATTCCAGAACTGTGAAGGCTTTTTTAGATGTTGTTTGGCAAACTCTAATCTGGCCTTCCTGATTTTGAGGCTCACCAATGGTTTACATCTTGTGGTGAACCCTTTGTATTCACTCTGGTGAAGTCTTCTCTTGATTGTTGACTTTGACACACATACACCTATCTCCTGGAGACTGTTCTTGATCTGGCCAACTGTTGTCAAGGGTGTTTTCTTTACCAGGGAAAGAATTCTTCGGTCATCCACCACAGTTGTTTTCCGTGGTCTTCCGGGTCTTTTGGTGTTGCTGAGCTCACCGGTGCATTCTTTCTTTTTAAGGATGTTCCAAACTGTTGATTTGGCCACACCTAATGTTTTTGCTATCTCTCTGATGGGTTTGTTTTGTTTTTTTTAAGCCTAATGATGGCTTGCTTCACTGATAGTGACAGCACTTTGGATCTCATATTGAGAGTTGACAGCAACAGATTCCAAATGCAAATAGCACACTTGAAATGAACTCTGGACCTTTTATCTACTCCTTTTAAATGGGATAATGAGGGAATAACATACACCTGGCCATGGAACAGCTGAGCAGCCAATTGTCCCATTACGTTTGGTTCCTTAAAAAGTTGGAGGCACATATACAAACTGTTGTAATTCCTACACCATTCACCTGAATTGTGTCGAAGTCCCAATAGTTATGGATCTGACTGTATGTTCACTGCCTTCTCTGCCAAAGAATTTGCAGTTCTGCCTAGTTACTTTTGTAATGTGTGTGCCTCTGCCAGATTAAACAGCCAAGAGGTCCTACCATCTCAAGCCCCCTGGCCTCATTTATTGTCTCCAAGCTTCTGAACATGCTAAAACATGTCAAATAAGAGAGCTTCATAGTTTACATGGTAATAAACCTAAAAAAAAAATGTATTAAATTGCATCTCACCAATTCTTAGATGTGGAGGATGCATTCATTGTCTTTTTTTTTCATCTTTTTCCTTTATTTTCACCTGTTGATCTGGCCAGTTAATCTGTTATTTTTCTTCCTTAACAGACCAAGCTGTCCAGACAAACTAGTAGTTAGGGGTTAAGACAACCCATTTGCCACTGACATGGGTTGCTTACAATTATCAGCTTTTTATTTATTTATGTAAATCCTTTATCCCAAAAGATATCGAACTGTAACTGTTTAAAGCTGGAGTTCAGCTTCAATTTGTCAGTCAAGTCCATCTAACTCTGCTAGTCTAACACTCCCCTTTCCCCATACTGACAATGCTGCTGTCCAAAGGTGTCTACTTCATCCAAAATGGCGACACTCTAAGACAGGAAGTGTGTTACTGGCAGGATCAAAAGGTGAAATAAGTTTAGTATCCCAAACTAGCAGCAGGTTAAATAAATGCAAACATGAAAACTTCATCATTGAAAGCATTTGTATGAGGTTGAATATGTGCCTGTAGAGCAGAGTTGGAAACATGTCAGCAATTGGAATTCTCATATTTTTATAACTTTCTTTTTATTTAACTTTTAAATAAGACAAAGTTCAGTACAAGTTAGCATGTTTGCAAAATGCAGTACAGAATGTTATTTCAGAATGTAAATTCCTATAAAACAATGTATAACATTTTAAAGACACTATCACCATAAAGAAGGTATCTGTTTGTTCTCTTTGTGCTTCTGTATGGCTGGAGCAAAGTGCAGATCCAGTAATATTATATTAGTTTTATTACATGTACTTATATAATAGAGTACAGAGAAAAAAGGGCACTCCGATGAAGAATTCAAGTAAGTAAGAGAAAGGAAAGGTGGGCTGAGGGGATAGAAAAAAAACAGGGGAAATGGAGGTATCTACACCCTCTCCTGCCTGACGCATTAGGCATTATGCTAGGTGGTGATAGAACATAAGTGATAAGAAATAGGAGTTCTCAAGAAAAAGTCATGAGGTTCTATGGAAACCAAACTTTGTTGACTGTATCTATGGAGTTATTGAATCTTACTATGAGGTAGTCATTGTTATTATCATCATGGATCGTTTATATGGATCCATTTTAGACGGTGCTTTTGATTGGTGCTATTTTAGTTCAATGAAGCAACCTCGCTGCAGTCATAAGGCGTTTTAACAGTTTAGTAGAATATTTAGCCATACTCGATATAGGTAAGCCTAGGAGGAAATAAACAGGATCCAAAAGGTACTGGCTGGTCAAGAAGTTTTCATACTTTGATCCTCAAAGGTCCCCTTTCATTTTTTTTTATTAATGTGTAATGTGTCTGAACTCTCAGTGGCATACTCAGCAATATTTTGAATGTATGCAGAAATGAAACACAATGTAATGGCTGCCCTTATGCATTAGTAGTGGTTTATGATGGGAAGGGGTGACTACATGTGTGGTATCCAACCCAGCTCTCCTAATGTGTCTTCAAAATTCGATATGACCCACCACCATCACAGGCCCTCCACCCATTTTTGGAGAAAGCCCACTAGTTGGTATCTGAGGGGAACTTCCTTTCTTTTTTATTTTTATACTATACTCTCAAACTCTCTGCTGGGGGTAGGGGGCAGCCATTAGATTATGCTTTATTCAGCACAAGTTGTGAGTATTCAATAATGCAATATGGGTATAAATACAAAGACAAACAAAAATATTAATTTAATTTTTGATTCACATATTCATATATGTGTTTATAATTGTATTAAATATACAATATATAGACTGAATTTTGGACCTCTGATTAGTTAAAACTCTGTAAACAGCTGTACCCCAGTCCATACCTAAAGAAGCAGATTTTGCCAGCGAATTACGTTGGCTGAATGAAAAATGGATTTTTAGGCATTATTGCTATGCATGTGGTATACAGTATTTCAGAAAATATGGTGGACAGAAGTGTCTGTTGAAAAAAATAAACATATGCACAAACAAACTTGTTTTTTTTTCAGTATGTATTGTATGTATGTCCACATATATTTTATTCAGTTTGTTAATAAAACTGTACTGACAGAGCCAAATTTTTTAATGACAGTTAAAAAAAATGCCAAAATAGCTGTTTTCAGTGCAGATATCAATATTTAAGCCACAAACGTGTAGCTAGTGCTATTAGCAATGTGTTTAAGGTATAACAAAAGGCAAAAAACATATTTTTCCATTTACATGAAGGCCAGGTTAATATAACCCAGCACAGAGTTCCCCCTTACATCAGAGCCTGCCGTGTTCCCCTTTTACAGTGCAAGGAGGAGCTTTGTGGACCCTGATGTAAAAGGGAACACTTTGGACCCTGATATAAAGGAGAACTCTGATTCATCAAAGCCCCCCACCTACACAAGAGTCCAGTCCATAGAGCTCCCCTTTACATCACACTCTACAGAGTTCCCCCTTACATCAGACTCCACAGAGTTCCCCTTTACATAAGAGTCCACAGAGTTCCCCTTTACATCAGAGTCCACAGGGTTCACCCCCTTACAGTGTAAGGGAGAACTCTGCGGACCCTGATGTAAAGGAAAACACTGTGGACCCTGATGTAAAGGGGAATGCCGCAGACCATGATGTAATGGGAAACTCTGATGTAAAGGGGAATGCTAAAGACCGTGATGTAATGGGAATCTCTGATGTAAAGGGGAATGCTGCTGACCATGATGTAAGGGGGAATGCCACCTCTGTTGAGTCTACTCCAACAGAGTCCTCCAGGGACAATTCTGACTCCCGGTGGGCGGCTCTCCCTCCTCCCTCATCTGACCCTGGTCCCCCCCCTGGTTCTGGCTGCTGGCTGTCAGGTGGTGCCATGACGTCACTGCATGCATTCCCCCTCCCCCTGACATACGTGCCCAGGAGTTTTTCCAAGCCCAGCTGGCTTGGGAACTGCACATGCAAAGTTCCAAAGTCGGCCAAAAGCCTTTTTTTTTTTTTTACAGACAGCCACAGTCCGTAACAGACATTTACAGACAGCTTGTAAATCTGCTGATATTTACAAACTCAAAATAGTAAAGGTCTTGCGAGCTACCAAATCAAAGTTCCCCTATCTTAATATAGGGGAATATAGGGGAACTAATATAGGGGAACTAATCACGTCCCATACTAACGTGTGAGATTCAAAGATAAATAGATAAATCATGTGCTGCGCTATCCCCTTAATGATCTGCTGAACCCGCAGCAAAAACATAAAAAACAAAATTGCTAACAAAAGTGATGTGCCTATAAAATCAAATCCAAGGCTGAAATAATAAAATATAAGCGACTAATGTTGTCATACAGCTTACAACATCATATAGCGTGAATATACACACATTTAATAAAATATAAATATTGATACAATAGATGGTAGTTTTGTGGGAACGAATCGTTCTAAGGTGCTCAGCTCCACTCGATTCTTGTATGTTCATAAAAAATATTAACCTATACTTTTATTCTTTTTCAATATTTACTGTACATTTATAGTTTATATTACAATTAAAACATACCACGTGTGTAAAACGAGGTAACAAAACTGACCTGAATATGAAAAGAATTTGGTCTCATCTTAATGCAGCTCTCTTCTCCCTCTGCTGGACAAATCTAATATTGCTAGTAGGTAATAGTGATAAGAGCCATTGATTGTGGTATACAAAGCACAGGGAGTTCTTACAAAGATTTTAGATATATACCCTAAATGTATTCTTAATGACTGTCTAAATATGACTTTGAAATGTAAAAAAAAAAAACAGTTGAAAATTGTGCTTTTCTATTTTCACTAATGTATAACAAATTCTTATAGTGCTTCACAGTTCACGTGGCTCAAGCATATTTGATACCCTATCCCCTTTTTTACTAGCTTGATACATTTCTCCTTCTTGCCTGATACTAATCTAATCATTTAGAAGTCTCTATAACTATTATTATTATTAATATTATAATATAGCTAAATGTAGCACTCAACTTCATGTGTATTTGCTAAGGCATGTTTCAAAAGGCAGATATTTGTGGTTCCAGTGTTTAGTGAGCTAGTAAATTGGTCCTTTTGGACTTCTTGGTAGGTCATTCTGACCTAATAAGGAAGATTAGGACCCACTGTGAAATCACACTACTGTTCTATTAAAGCTCCTTCCAGAATCCCGAATAACCCTCATTAATTATTATTATTATTATACAGGATTTATATAGCGCCGACAGTTTACACAGCGCTTTACAACATTAGGGCAGACAGTACAAGTACAATACAATTCAATACAGGAGGAATCAGAGGGCCCTGCTCGTTAGAGCTTACAATCTAGGAGGGAGGGTCAAGTTATACAAAAGGGTAAAAGCTGTGGGGGATGAGCTAATGGAGAAAATAGTGCAGTTGTTAGATGGAGGCAGGATAGGCTTCTCTGAAGAGGAAAGTTTTCAGGGATCGCCAATTAATGTGGGTCTCATTTAAACTTTTATTGGCACAATTGGTTTCTTCTTCACAGAGTTTATGGTTGGGCAAGATCACTTGTTCCCTGTAATTTCATTCCTCTGAGGTGCCTTGCATATTAGGTGTTTAGCCCATGTGTATTCATGTGTCAAATTCTGGCAAGTGCCTGCAGCCTGCCATAGTCAATGGCAAGCTGATATACACTGTGGTGGAGGGGGCTATATGAAGAGGTAAGTGCATTTAGCGCCGCATGTGTTGCCGAGAATGCAGCTGCTTCAGAGCACATTGACCAAAGTGGGGTCATTCCACACTGTCATAAATTATAGCACACCTAGTCACTGAATACAAGGCATTATCTGATTGGTTGAGGTAGAAGGTAGGGATGATACAACCCCACCTTGTCCAATCAGCAAATGGTTTGTATTAAAAGAGAAGTATGGGAATATAAAAAAGAAATCATACTTACCTAGATGGCTGCACACCGATCCAAGCTGCAGCTGTCCCCCGCCGGCTCCACCCCGAGAACTGAGCGATCAAACACTTTTGATTGCTTAGTTCTCCCCTCCGCTCTGAGCAGAGAGCGGTGACTGTCAGTCACCAGCTCTCTACTTTGCCCCTCATGAACTCACGGGAGCACTGAGTTATGGAGGGGGCAGGAGGGGCTGGCTCAGGCTCTCAGGGGATCGCTGAGAGGCTAAGCCAGGTGCCAGTCCAGGCATCTGGGTGGATCTTTTCAGAGCCTGGACTGGACTGGACCTTTTCAGAGCCTGGACTGAGTGATATCAGCCAACAGCGGGCTTTAGCCCGCTGTCGGCTGAAAGTGGGCCACAGGAGTGCAGAGCAGACTAACTAGCTTTGGCTATCCTTCTCCTTTAATTGAAAAAATACAAGGTGTTCTATGTATGGAGGCAGTTTGGCCCCCGTAGTCAGTGTGCTGTGTGGCACCTGCTTGTGAAGACCCTGAGCAGGACCCAGAAGATCAGGGCCATGACTGTAGTAGCGCCAACTACTACAGTGATTGCCAGCTTCCCCAGTGGTCCATTAACTATGAGACATGCATAATTACATTGTGCCAAGCTGGACCAATGTAAGTGTGCAATAAAGATCATTTTTGGCTTTCAGCTTTAAATATTAGCAAAATGAAATTATTTGAAATATCAGAATATTACCATCTTTAAAAAATGCATTCACTATAGTTTCCTGATTCTGTACAAACAAGTTTCCTAAAAATAGTGAACTGATCAAGTTACACAACCTAGAAGTCGCGAAAACCTGTTCTAAAAATAAGCTCCTGTTTAGGAACAGTTTACTGTCTCTGAGTCTGTTTAGCAGTTTTTTGAGCAGAAATACAACATACCAAGTGACATCTTCCTACTCAAATTGCTGGGCAAACAATCAATACAATGTGGTAGGAACCAGATTATTCAGCATTTCACTGAATTTACATTAGTGTCTAGGCTTCATTTATTTGAGTGCTTTCTAGGCCCCCCATACTCTCTTTCAGATCTTACATTAGTTATTAACATATATGTTGCTTAATTATGCTTTTTCCCTTATATTTAGAATTCTGCAATAATACAACATTATATATGTTAAATAGGTTGTATATGTTAACGAAAACACTGCTGCTTGGTTCAAATGCACACCACATATTCAGATTGAATATTTACGTCTTGACATATTGGGATTTATTTACTAAAGGCCAATCGACTGTTTGTTTTGTAAGGGAAGTTGCACTTCGCAAATATATTTTCCCAGAGCTTAGTGAATGAGGTCAAGCTTTGCTGACTTCCATCATCCATCTTTGCAAATTGAAACTTCATCATATTCATTAAGCTCTGGCGAAAATTTCAGAGGCATGGTCGAGCTGGGCACAAGAACACAAGGGCGTTCATATGCCCAGATCGACCATGCCTCCGAAATTTTCACCAGAGCTTAGTGAATACTAGGGATGAGCCGAACACCCCCCTGTTCGGTTCGCTCCAGAACATGCGAACAGGCAAAAAATTGTTCGAATACGTGAACACCGTTAAAGTCTATGGGACACGAACATGAATAATCAAAAGTGCTAATTTTAAATGCTTATATGCATTGTATTGTCATAAAAAGTGTTTGGGGACCTGGGTCCTGCCCCAGGGGACATGTATCAATGCAAAAAAAAGTTTTAAAAATGGCTGTTTTTTCGGGAGCAGTGATTTTAATAATGCTTAAAATGAAACAATAAAAGTGTAATATTCCTTTAAATGTTGTACCTGGCTGTGTCTATAGTATGCCTGTAAAGGGGCGCATGTTTCCCGTGTTTAGAACAGTCTGACAGCAAAATGACATTTCAAAGGAAAAAACGTAATTTAAAACTACTCGTGGCTATTAATGAATTGTCGGTCCGACAATACACATAAAAGTTCATTGATAAAAACGGCATGGGATTTCCCCACAGGGAACTCCGAACCAAAATTTTTTTTAAAATGGCGTGGGGGTCCCCCTAAATTCCATACCAGGCCCTTCAGGTCTGGTATGGATATAAAGGGGAACCCCGTGCCAAAATTAAAAAAAAATGGCGTGGGGTCCCCCTCAAAATCCATACCAGACCCTTATCCGAGCACGCAACCTGGCAGGCCGCAGGAAAAGAGGGGGGACGAGAGAGCGTCCCCCCTCCTGAACCGTACCAGACCACATGTCCTCAACATTGGGAGGGTGCTTTGAGGTAGCCCCCCAAAGCACCTTGTCCCCATGTTGATGAGGACAAGGGCCTCATCCCCACAACCCTTGGCCGGTGGTTGTGGGGGTCTGCGCGCGGGGGCTTATCGGAATCTGAAAGCCCCCTTTAACAAAGGGACCCCCAGATCCCACCCCCCCATGTGAATTGGTAATGGTGTACCCTACCATTTCACAAAAAAAGTGTCAAAAATGTTAAAAATGACAAGAGACTGTTTTTGACAATTCCTTTATTTAAAGTCTTCTTGTTTCCATCTTCTTAGGGTCTTCTTCCTTCTTCCTTCCTTCTTCCTTCGGTTTCTTCCTCCATCTTCTTCTTCCTCTGCTTCTTCCTCCGATCCTCTGCATCTTCCTCTGCGGCGTCTTATTCCCCACTTCGTTCTTGGGCCGCTCCGCATCCATGGGAGGCTCCCACTGTGTGATGCTTCTCTTCTTCTGACACTTCCTATATAACGGAGGGCGGGGCCACCCGGTGACCCCGCCCCCCTCTGACGCTCCCCCCCTCTTTTCCTGCGGCCTGCCAGGTTGTGTGCTTGGATAAGGGTCTGTTATGGATTTTTGGGGGGACCCAAATCCCATGCCGTTTTTATCAATGAACTTTTATGTGTATTGTCGGACCGACAATTCATTAATAGCCGCGAGTAGTTTTAAATGACTTTTTTTCCTTTGAAATGTCATTTTGCTGTCAGACTGTTCTAAACACGGGAAACATGTGCCCCTTTACAGGCATACTATAGACACCCCCAGGTACAAAATTTAAAGGAATATTACACTTTTATTGTTTCACTTTAAGCATTATTAAAATCACTGCTCCCGAAAAACCTGCCGTTTTTAAAACTTTTTTTTGCATTGATCCATGTCCCCTGGGGCAGGACCCAGGTCCCCAAACACTTTTTATGACAATGCCATGCATATAAGCCTTTAAAATTAGCACTTTTGATTTCTCCCATAGACTTTTAAAGGGTGTTCCGCGGCTTTCGAATTTGCCGCGAACACCCCAAATTGTTCTCTGTTCGGTGAACTGGCGAACAACCGATGTTCGAGTCGAACATGAGTTTGACTCTAACTCGAAGCTCATCTCTAGTGAATACGATGAAGTTTCAATTTGTGAAGAATCCTGCTGTTTATACTGTAACCGGTGTCTACACCACTGACAAGTACCCTCATTCGGTTCCTCAGCAATTTGGGCTTTGTCCAGAATAGCTCTGCAACCTTTGGCCGATATGATGACATGGCAAAACATGGAGGAAGCCGCAGTCCTGGAGGATTAACATGGAGCTACATCTGCTCTTCCATGGCCTCTGAGAGGTACAGAGAAACCCAAAGAGGCTGCAGTTTAACCCAATACTGTTTATGACATGCAACAGGACATGGTATCTGCACCACACTCAGATCCTGATGACATACAGACCCAAGACGCAAAGCAATAGGATAGCTCTATTAGTAAGACTACAGAGACTGAGCAACCTACTTTGGGAGACATATTATAATTAATGAACTGACTCAGTTAAAGCGGACCTGCAGTCATTTTTTTCAACTTTCCATCTATTAAATCTTCTGCCCTTGTTGTTTTAACTTTGGATAGTAAAACCTTTTTTTTCTGCCAGTAAATACCTTATATAGCCCACTTCCTGTTTTTTGTTTGGTAAAAGGCCTAGGCTTATGACATCATGCACAGCTCTCTCTCTCAAGGGAGGGGGGATTCTTATTATTATTAGTATTCAGGATTTACATAGCGCCAGCAGTTTACGCAGCACTTTACTACATGGGGGCAAGACAGTACAGTTACAATACAAATCAATACAGGAGGAATCAGAGGGCCCTGCTTATTAGAGCTTACAATCTAGAAGGGAGGGTCAAGTGGTAATAGCTGTAGGGGATGAGGTGATGGAGAAAATGAAAATGCAGTTATTAGGTGTGTGTAGGATAGGCTTCTCTGAAGAGAAGTGTTTTCAGGGATCGTCTAAAAGCTAATAGAGTAGGAGATAATCGCACAGATTAGAGTAGGGCATTCCATAGGATTGGAGAGGCTTTGGAGAAGTCCTGGAGGTGACGAGGGAGCTAGAGAGCAGTAGGTCTTGAGAGGAACGAAGAGTGATATAACTGGGGGAAAAGTTGTGGATGGCTTTGTAAGAAGTTGTTAGTATTTTGAATTTTATTTGTTGGGTGAGCGGAAGCCAGTGGAGGGATTGGCAGAGAGGAGTAGCAGACGCTGAGCGATTGGTAAGGTGGATGAGTTAGGCAGCAGCATTCATGATGGACTGAAGGGGGGATAGCTGATGTAGATGTAAGCCAAAGAGAAGGGAGTTACAGTAGTTGAGGCGAGAGATGACCAGGGAGTGAATTAAGAGCTTTGTTGTGTCATTGGTTAAAAAGGGGCGTATTTTGGAGATGTTGCAGAGGATGAGTCATAAGAGGGCCAACGAGAGCTGTAGGATGAGAGCTGCAGGGTTGCAGAGCTGGAGGTGTGCCTCTGTGTGTATGTGTAAATCCAGGAAGTAAGCAGGCAGCAGCTTCAGCTGCCCACAGTTAAAATAGGTTGCAGCCAGACTCAGTGGAGGGAGATTTCTGCAGCATATTTGGCAAGTACAGAATCACAGTATATATAAAAGCTTCAGAATAGCAAAGATGTTTTTATTACAAGTCATGTGAGGAGGCTGTAGTTCCTCTTTAAGGAGCAGCTCCAGAGCCTGAATTAAAAGGTTACTTTATTAGGGCAGGATTTACAGAAAATCAGGGAGCACATTACAGCAGCAGAAAGCGCATCAGTAAATTAGAGGATAAACTGCCTTCTTTACTTTCTGAGTCCTGCTGCATTGCACAACTTGCTAAAGCCAACATGGTCAAGCCTGAGGATCTTGAAAACAGACTCCAGCGCAGCAACATCAGCATAGTGGGTCTACCTGAGCGCAGAGATGGCAAGGACCCCATGGACTTTGTCAAAAAGTGGCTGCTGGAACCTTTTGGCAGGGATACCTTCACCCCACAGTTTTCCGTGGAGCCCACAGTACTTCTACTCAACCGCTGCCGTCGGGACACCTGCCTAGACCATTGTTGGCCCACCTGTTGAATTACATAGACAGAGAAATTGCTTTACGTTTAGCTCAGGAACAATTCAATATTCAGTTTAATGAGACAAAAGGTATCCTTTTACCCTGATTTTTAATCTGAGTTCTAGCATAAGAGGGCTACATTTCTGGATGATAAAAAGAGCCTTCAATGACTGCATGTGCAATATGCGATGCTATACCCAGCCCACCAGAGAGTTACAGGTGCATTTCTTCTATACAGCTACCGATGCCTCTGACTGGCTGGATGCAATGATGCCCAACTGTATGAACAACAAACTGAAGCAGCCCCTAATGGCCCGTACACAGGATCCGAATATCGTACGAAAATTGACATCCGAGGAAGAATCGTACGCTTTTCGGATCGTGTGTACACTACTTTCAACAGCCGATCAAAACAGTTCATCCCATATAATTCGATCGGACATGCTCGAAAATTTTTCTTGTACTATTCCAAATCGTACGATTTTCATTTAGTTAGTATAGTTGTCGTCTGAAAGTACAATACAAATACATTACAACACATGACAACACTTCTGATTTTTTTTTTCTGTCGTACGAGAATTTCCGTGACTTTATTTACCTATTCAATTCCTACTTTCGACTATTAAGCGAAAAAGGTTGTACAATCTATCGTACAATATTCGGAACGTGTGTACAGGCCATTAGTGTGCCCTGTTTCATGGGAGAGAAGCATGGCTCTTAACTACCTTCTTACCCCAGGACACGTTCCTATTTTTGTAGTAAAGTTGTGCTCCTACAACACTAAATAGGCTCTCCCTGATATGGCTACTACTTTTGAAACTTGTCAGTTATATGCTAAACACAACCCACTGCCCCTAAGGGTGTGCCTATTGGTCACCCCAGGGATTGTGTA